>NC_136412.1:116231018-116808518 GCF_051521515.1 Lactuca serriola
TATTCATTGAGTCCCGGTGATGTTGGATTAATTATGGATTGTGACTTGTTATAAACACACATTAATGAAAATGACTAGTTTACAACCATACAAACAATCCCTTAGGCGTCGATCGCACTATTCACGTAATCCAAACATCCGGACTTCTTGTAGCCCCACAACCGAGGAGGAAAAAAGGGTGCGAAGCCCCGATATTTTCCGTAAGTCGTTCAAGGCTATCGTGAATGCGAAGGGCCCTTAGCCCGACTCGTATTTGGTGAATTCTCGACTTTACTAGCAGCACCAGAGGGCCGTTGGGGTCCAACAGCACAAAGCCTGTAAAAGTCCTTTTACACGAAATTGGGTCACATAAGACCCAACTACATGTAAGCGAGTTTCCTTCGGGCCTAAAGATCATGTCATTGGGCTAGCTAGGCCCAACAAACACGATTTGAAACTTTCGGGCCCAAAGACGGTGTATCGACGTCTGGTGTATTCCCACGTGTGTATTGACTTCCCGAAATTTCCGAGTGTGTATTGAAGTTTCGTCGTGTTAGTAATTTCGGATTCATTATTGATTTGAGACCGAATCAATTCGTTTGATAACGATTTTTGGTGTTGAAGGTGTATTATAATTCGCCGATAGTCGAGGTGCTAGTATTTCATCATGTCAGATTTATCGTTTAAAACATTAGAATATTTCATTTTTGCAGCCCCTTTCTTTTGGATAATTTACACTTTTAACCCTTTGTATAAAAAATTTCTATTTTAGTCCTCAAACTATTTTTCTTGACACTTTAGTATCAAAACTTGTATAAAAGTTATTTTTCAGCCCAAAGTTATTTGAAAAACAGTTTTAGTCCATCAAATGAAATTTTTCTCGGCTGTAACCCTTATTTTAGCAATTTTTACACTTTTGGCCCAAAGTAGAAATTTTTTGCATCTTTGGTCCCTTTTAAATATGAAAAGCATTTTTAACCCTTGAAATGGACTTGGAGCACTAGTAGTCCCCTGTTTTATAGAAAAATACAGTTTCAGCCCCTCTAATTTGAAAATCTCGCATATTGGGCTTTATTGGGCCGAAAAATTCATTTTTTGGCCCATTATGCTTAAAAATTTCACATTTAATCCTTCAAAGAGAATATTTCCAGAAAAATACATTATTGAAACTGTTTTGACTCATTTCATCCATCAGAATTTGTATTTTGTCATTTTGGGCCCTTTAACCTTATATTTATAACATTTTGAGTCAAAAAATGGGATTTTTAGCCCAAGGAGTTCATCTTAACCAACTTGGTTATTTTTCTAGAAATGATTTGTGTGTAATAATATGTTTAATACTTGATTCATACATCCTAATGCAAATCTCGATTTTGAGGACTTTTTGACTAGTTTCAACACCATAATCACATAAGAACATGTAAATAAACATAGAAATCACACAAAGCATACATATACTCATAGATCTACACATTTGCTTGTATTCCCCCTGCACAAAACTTATAAAAACCGAAAAATAGGGGGTATGAAGCTCACCTTTGGGTGTGGTTTCGGTTTTGGAGGAGAATGGAAGAAGTTTGATGTTGTTTTCGGCCCTAACAACTTCTTGAGGAGATTTTCGGACTTAGATGGTTCTAGGGAGTTAGACCATAAATTTTTATGAGTTAAGATGAGATGTTTGATAAATCAAGGAACCTAGATCATGGATTTAAGTATAAACTTGCCTTGGATGGTAGTCCTTGTGAAAAATCTCCTTGGAATGACCTTAAATCTCGAAAATTTAGAAGAAGGAGGGAGGAGATGTTCTTCAAAACTTAGAGAGGATGAAATGAATTTTTGTGAGTGTATGTGTGTGTGTTCGGCCGAGAATGAGAGAGAGAGAGAGAGAGAGAGAAGAGAGATCTTGAAGTGATATATGCATGGATATATGGGATAAGATGCATGGAAGACCCTTGTATAATTGTGAGGTGGAAACAAAGGTCAACTCTTCCTTTTCTTTGGGCTTGGGCCGAGATTGGAGAGGGGAGAAGAGATTTTTGGGCTTTATTGCCCCTAAGTCCATATAAGAGTTAAGTTGAATGATTGTTGGTCCTATAAAATATAAGTGTGATTTTTTTATACTTTGTTAGGCTAGTTTTGGTTAATTATGGTTCATAATGGTTCATAATATTTAATTTATTCCATTCTAGGCCCAATATGGCCCAAAATGTTGAAATAAATGAAAGTGGGTCCAATTAGATCCCATTTAAAGGTTCTAAGCCCATGATAGTCAAATTGGAAGCTTATTGGTCCATTGAGTCCAATAAGAAAGTCCTAGTCCAAAATGGACCTAAACAAGAACTTCTAGGGTTTCCAATCGCTTGTTGACTATTTGCAGTACTTGTATGGTGTATTGGATTGAAATTTTTGTTGTCATAGAGTAAGCATCATACATGCTCTTAAGTTTTTGATTCTACATTTTACTTGAGTGTAGTGATTACAAGACACAAAATTTCTAGTTGTGACATCATCCCCCCGTTAGAGGGAATTTCGTCTCGAAATTCTGTTTGAAAGCTAGATTTGAGAATGCTAGAATAAGTGAGGGTACTTTTGCTTCATTTGGTCTTCACGTTCCCACGTGAATTCTGGCCCACGCTTCACGTTCCATCGTACTTTCACGATCGGGTTGCGACTTTGCTTAGTACGCTTCACCTCCCTGTCCATGATTTCAATCGGTTCTTCAACGAACAGGGGATTCTCGTTGATTTCGATCTCATCAAGGGGAATGACGAATGTTTCATCCGATAGACACTTCTTTAGATTAGAGACATGGAACACGGGGTGTACATTGTTTAGTTCTGTGGGTAGCTGCAGTTTATACGCCACTGAACCTACTCGGGCGACGAACTCGAAAGGTCCAATGTATCGTGGGTTCAGTTTTCCCCGTTTTCCGAAACAAATAACTCCTTTCCAGGGTGAGACTTTCAACAGTACTCGATCCCCGACCTGAAATTCTAAGGGCTTTCGCCGTTTATCGGCGTAGCTCTTTTGTCGGTCGCGCAATGCTTGTAATCGAGCTCTGATTTGAACAATCTTTTCCGTGGTTTCACGAATGATCTCCGGTCCCTTTAGCACCTTGTCCGATGTATGTGTTTTTGCTAGTTGGGTATCACCCACTTCAGCCCAACATAACGGTGACCTACACTTACGCCCGTATAGTGCTTCGAAAGGAGCGACCTTGATGCTCGAATGGTAACTATTGTTATATGAGAATTCGACTAAGGGTAATTGGGTATCCCAAGACTTCCCAAAGTCTATCACACATGCGCGAAGCATGTCTTCGAGCGTTTGAACGGTTCGTTCACTTTGACCATCCGTTTGTGGATGATAAGCGGTGCTCATGTCGAGATGAGTTCCCAGTGCTTTCTGGAGTGATTGCCAAAAACGTGAAGTGAACCTACTGTCCCTATCCGAGATAATAGACACTGGTACTCCGTGGAGTCTCACGATTTCTCGAATGTATAAACGTTTAAATCTCTCCATCTTGTAGGATTCTTTTATTGGCAGGAAATGGGCAGATTTCGTCAGTCGGTCGACTATTACCCATATGGTGTCTAGTCCATCCGACGTCTTGGGTAGCTTGGTCACGAAATCCATAGAAATCCCCTCCCATTTCCACTCAGGGATTACCAGTTGCTGTAATAACCCTGAGGGCTTCTGGTACTCCACCTTTACCTTGGCACACGTAAGGCACTTACTAACATAGGTGGCAATTTCCGCCTTCATGTTGGGCCACCAATAGTGTTGTTTAATATCCAAATACATCTTGTCTGAGCCGGGATGAATGGAGTATCGCGTCTTGTGGGCTTCCTTCATAACTACCTCCCTAAATCCTCCGAGTTTAGGGACCCAAATACGGTTCATGAAATAGTATACTCCATTCTCCTTTGCCTCTAGGTTCTTCTCCATTCCGCGCAATGCTTCGCTTGCTCTATTTTCCGTCTTCATGGCCTCTGACTGGGCTACTGCAATTCGAGTGGATAGGTGAGATTGAATGGTTATTGAGAGAGTTTTCGTATGACGATTAGAGTACTCCTTCCGACTTAATGCGTCAGCTACCACGTTGGCCTTGCCTGGGTGGTACTTGATCTCACACTCGTAATCGTTTAGTAATTCAACCCATCTTCGTTGCCTCATGTTCAACTCTTTCTGGTTCAAGATGTGCTGGAGACTCTTGTGGTCCGTGAAGATGGTGCACTTCGTACCGTAAAGGTAATGCCTCCAAATTTTTAGCGCAAAGACCACGGCTCCCAATTCTAGGTCATGGGTCATATAATTCACTTCGTGCGTCTTTAGTTGGCGGGATGCGTAAGCTATCACCCTTCCACGTTGCATGAGAACGCAACCTAAGCCCTAATTTGACGCGTCACAGTAGACCACGAAGTCTTCCGTTCCCTCCGGTAGTGATAGTACCGGGGCACTACAGAGAGCTTGTTTCAGGGTTTGGAATGCGACTTCTTGTTTGTCCGTCCATTTGAATGGTACGCCCTTTTGTGTAAGCGAGGTAAGTGGCTTGGCGATCTTAGAGAAGTTTTGAATGAATCTCCTATAGTAGCCTGCTAGACCCAAGAATTGACGGATTTCCGTGGGTGTTGTCGGGATTGCCCATCCTTCAACAGCTTTGACCTTAGAGGGATCCACATGAATTCCATCTTGGCTAACTACATGACCTAGGAAATTCACACTCCGGAGCCAGAACTCACACTTGGAGAGTTTTGCGTATAGCTTTTCCGATCGCAGAGTTTCTAGGATTTGTCGGAGATGTTGGCCATGCTCTTCTTTGCTTCGGGAGTAGACGACAATGTCGTCGATGAAGACAATGACAAAGTTGTCGAGGAATGGTCGACAGATTCGGTTCATCAGATCCATAAATGCGGCAGGGGCATTTGTTAGACCGAAGGGCATTACGACAAATTCATAATGTCCGTAGCGAGTTCGGAAAGCGGTTTTTGGAATATCCTCTTCCCGGACTTTGAGTTGGTGGTATCCAGACCGTAGATCTATCTTAGAAAAATAACTAGCTCCTTGGAGCTTGTCAAATAGATCATCGATTCGTGGGAGTGGGTAGCGATTTTTAACAGTGAGTTTATTTAACTCTCTGTAATCGATGCACATTCTAAAAGATCCGTCCTTCTTTTTGACAAAGAGGACTGGAGCTCCCCATGGCGAGTAACTAGGGCGGATGAATCCCTTGTCCAAGAGTTCACTAAGTTGGCTGGACAATTCCTGCATTTCAGCAGGAGCTAGCCGATAGGGTGATTTAGCGAGAGGAATTGCTCCTGGAACGAGGTCAATTCGGAACTCCACTTGTCTCTCTGGGGGTACTCCTGGAAGATCTTCAGGAAACATGTCTGGGAACTCACATGCTATGGGAATGTCTTGAACGTTAACCTCTTCCTTGATTTTATCCACTATGTGAGCCAGGAACGCCAAATTGTTCTTTCGTAGATGTTTTCGTGCCTTGATGCACGAGATGAGGGGAAGGTTCATGCTAGGTTTGTCTCCGTAAATTACTAGAGTTTCATGATTAGGAAGGCAAAGGCGAACGACCTTCTCGTGACACATAATTTCAGCATGGTGGGGGCTTAACCAGTCCATGCCAATAATTACATCGAAACTCCTAATTGATACAGGCATTAAGTCTATTCGAAAGACGTGTTGATTTAGGGTTAGGGTACATCCGATGTAGATTTCCCTGGTGGATTCGGTTTTCCTATTGGCCATTTCCACCGTAAAGGTTTCATTTAGCTTCTGGGGCTATTGTTTTAATAAATGCTTAAACTTATTGCTTACGAAACTTCGCTACGCTCTGGTGTCAAATAGGATGCATGCATAAGTGTGGTTTAGGGGAAACGTACCGGTAACAACAGCGGGGTCCTGAATCGCCTCTCCCTGACCCATGGTCAGCATCCTTCCTGTTCCTCCGTTTCCGGGATTGTTGTTGTTAGGGAAATCTCGGCGGAAATGGCCAGTCCTCCCATACCCATAACAGGTGTGGCTAGGCCCTGCATTGTGGGCGCCGGTGGTGATGTTGTTGTGGTTGCGATTGTTGTTGTTGTTGTTGTTGTTGATGGGTTTTGAGCAATCTAACACTTCCTAAGTGTGCATGCAACCCTAATAAACCTTGGATCTATGTTTGTCTAAATACATGCAAAATAATAATTTTCCAAGGTTCATAACCTATCTAACATGGCATGGGGAACATTTAAACATAAAAGAGTTAGATGAGATTACATACCTTTTGATGTGATTGAGTTTGATTCTTAAGGAGTTTGAGGTCCAAGCACCAATAGTGTGAATGCCTCAAATGGAATCACAAATCATCACAAACACTTGGAAAACTTTGAGAGAGTGTATACACACATAGAAATCGGCCACACACACAAAACCACACTAGTGGCTATTTCATGCAACATAAGCATGCTTATATAGTGTGCATGGTTAGGGTGAAACCCTAATAACCCATGACCTTTCCTTTTCCAAGGATCCATGGGTTAATAGCTCCATGGATCATCCATGGACTTCCACATAAGCCTAGCCCATTAACAAATGAGTGTTAGCCCACACCATATAAAACAATAGCCACAATTTAATTAGTCTTCCTTTTAATCTCTAAATTAATTCATAATTAATTTAAGACTAACACTAATTAAATAACTTCATATTAATATATTATAACTTACAATATATTAATAAACATATGTGTATAACTCTCATAAAATTATCCATAAATAGTTTGGATGAAATGCAACCCAAATGGACCATGCCGGGTCGGGTCAAGTATATACCAAATAAGTTATGGACTTAGACACCTTATCCAACAGACTCCCACTTGGATAAGTCTAATAACTATATTTGCGTATGTTACTTCAGGAACCAACCAACAATCGTAGCTCTCGAAAACTCTGTTGAACTATGAAGCGCCATTTTAGATAAGTGATCATATAATCCTCTGTTCTCATGATACCAGCCGGACAAATACATGGAACAACGTCGTACTTATTGTCCAGTAGTTTGTTTCCCGATTTCCGATTTGTTTTACAAAGAACTTAATCGAACACATCAATTTAGTTCTGACCGGCCGGTACATAGGTCACAACAAAATCATCGAGAGGCCCAGATATGGCTTCTATTTCTAGAAGGAACAGATAAACTTCGACTCATATGCTTGTTCTACTACTTGTTGAATTGTACACAAAGGCACGTTTTATAACATCAAGTTACTGATGCGTTTACGTGCAATCAATGTACAACCAACTCATAGGTAACAACTCATATCTCTAGGTTTGAAGATTTATATGATATTACCGTCTCACGATCACTCGAGATAAATTCCATGAAGTGATACAAGTGAGCGTGGGTTTATTCCAATACTCATAACTTATGAGCACTCATGAATGTTGTAGCAACCATTGCTATGACTAAACCCATTTAGCCATCTACAAACTCGATTCATGACAGTCTTGATTCATATCTACTTCCAACATATGAACGACTGTGGAGTGTTTAAATAACTTAGTCATTCGAAAGAATAACCTAGCTATTTTGGAAGTCAAAACATGCAAATTGAAACACAATAATAATCGAATCCAATATGGTCTCAGAACCCTTTTGAATATAAATAGAACTACCTTTTATTTATCACCATATCGATTACACATTATTCATTGTATAATGTTTCAAACAATCAACTTAAGACTTGAATAAAAAACAACAGTCGTCCCATGCTCCTAGCATGTACACTTTGTTTTTCTAAACAATAGTTATGCCATACTCCAAGTATGCACACTATGTTTGTGTATGATCCTTACATTATGATGTAGATCAATTGGACATGATTCCATTGAT
Source organism: Lactuca serriola (assembly GCF_051521515.1). Taxonomy (NCBI): domain Eukaryota; kingdom Viridiplantae; phylum Streptophyta; class Magnoliopsida; order Asterales; family Asteraceae; genus Lactuca; species Lactuca serriola. Next base: position 116,238,885 of record NC_136412.1, read on the forward strand.
ACTCATTTCATAATCCCAAATCCTTATTGTAAATGTGAGAATCCCCGATTCCTATCATTTACCAAAAAAATTGTTAGATTTTAAACTTTTATGAAATGTTCCTCTTGTAATGATTATGCACAAAGTCACCAAAACCTTGTCACCAGTCATTACAGAGTATTCCAAAGAAGGTCAACTTCTATGGAACAGAAGTCTCATATTCAAAGTACATTACTTTGAACATCCTTCTTGCATTAAGGTTTTCTAATCTTACATAGATTGAATAACTTCCACCTATGGAGACATTTCCATAGTCCCATTTTGACTATCACTTCCGAACAACAGTTACTTCTTTTCAGAATATGTCAATATGGTCCTTTCCGACAACTTACATTATACTTCCAACTGTCCCTGAGCAACCAATCTTTGGCGAACCTCAGATTTGTCCTCGACAACTGCTTAATCAATTTAGTCATATCCAGTTCTAGAATTTTCCTTTCTCAATGCCTTAAGCATTTGGAAAATTTAGAAAAGATGAATATTATAGCACATGCAATCTATCCTATATCCGAAGCATATGGGACACGATTCATGATGTTTGACATAAAGACATGATACTAGACCAATCTTTTGCTACAATATATTTTTTATTTGCCATGTTTTCAAAATTTAACTATGAAGAGGGATGCCGTAATCATAATAGAATTTTGAAAACGCAATATATATATAGAATTTCTTCAAGTTGAACCATTCCAACATAAAATTCATACATATATATTCTTGACTAAAGATGATTAAAATCTCAATCTAAGCTTTAGAATTGAAACGAAGTATAATTTCCTCTCCCTTAATTATAGCAAAACAACTTTTCAACCCCTGCAACTTCACGAATTGAAACTTTGTTTTCTATAATTAACATTACTAACTTGCAACACTAAACGTAATAATCATGCTCCCCAAAACATGATGATTATCAGCATAACACTTATGCTCCCACTAGCTCTGACATATTTCCAGAAATCTGTTGGACTTCTGAAATTTAGATTCATACACCCTTTCTTAGATAGCTCACATGTGTGTCTAAACAATTTTCAGAACTATGAAAAGGGATACCGTAATCATAGTCTTAATTGTTTAGACCGTTGCCATTTCTCACAAGTCCATGTTAATGTGCTGGTGAACCATACATGCTCCACTAACGACTTTTGAAAATGCAAATAACACAATTGATATCTACGTAAAATCTACTTAGTGAAAGCGTTTCCTCACCATCATTTTCATGAATCGGAGAGAAACCTTATGACACTTAGATTTTATAGTGTATGAGTTCCTATCCATGTGAATTTGTCAAAACGAAAATCACAAGATAAGGTTAGTGACAAATTCAGCCTTACATGGAGTAAACTTGTTCAATCTTAGTTTCTTGTCACCTTGGTAGCACAATGTAACAACCCGTCATTTCAGGTCCTTGAAATTCGAGTCTTGTAACCTCTTTGAAAAGGTAATTAGAATATCATCGAAAAATGAAGTATTCAAAGGCTCTGTTTGGAGTACGCTATGTAATAGATATCGTCTTAAGGTTTCCAAGCATATAAAGAACACTAAAATCCGAGTTATAACGAAGAAGTTGTGACCATTCTAAGTTTTTCCGACAAAAACCGGCAATACGAAGTTACATAAAAAAAACTCGAATCGGAGATCGAGCGACTTTTGGCCGGAATGACCTAAACGAGAATCGAAGGTCTCGTCAATGGTATTTCAGCGGTAAAAAGTCTGGCAAAAACCGACGTCAGATAAAGAAGTTCTGAATTTTTGAAGAAATTCCTTAATCACGTCATTTTAATAAATAAATAATAAAAATAATTTCATAATTTGCCAACGGAATCTAAACGAAAGTTGTAGATCTTAGTCTCACCTACGCGTGGATATAAAGAACGTCGAAAACGGAGTTCGTATGAAGGAGATATGAATTTTAGAAGTTTATTTAAAATAAAAATAAAAATAAATAAAAACTCTTGATAATATCCGAAGAGGAGTCAGCGGATAGGACCGGAGTACGCCCTGCGTACCCTCGTACGCCCCGCGTACTCAAATCAAGGGCTCCGAACCGTCCACGTCGCTCCGATGTTTCTTCCGAGGATGCGGTAAGCAGTGACGTCTCGTACGCCCTGCGTACGAGCGTACGCCCCGCGTACGCGAGGCTTCCAGGCCCTATAAAAGGGGTACGAGGGTGCCGGCCAAAATTGCTAATTTCTTTCCTTTCTCGCGCCGAAGCTCTGCGTTTCAACCCTCAGAGTCATCCCAAAGGCCCGATTATCATATCCAAGGTGGGGAGAAAGTTTTACACTCCCGAGATTCCCGAGAATCCCGAGAAAAATCCGTTTCCCGAGACGAAACTCTGCCCGGTTTTCTGCTCGCTTTCTTCAAACCTTCATGTGAGTTCATACCCCTGCAAACACCCTTTAAATACGTTTTTAAAGGCTTTTTATACTCTTTTAGGGGGGGGGGGAATACAAGTAAACACACGACTAAAATCGTGTGAAACATCGATCTTTTGATATACTTTTCATACTGTTGTTTTAACTATCTTATGAAGTTATTATGATGCAAAACACCTCACAACACAGCTTTACCCTCTTGGGATACAATATGTTTATAAATATAAATATGTTTTATTTATACGTTTACATACAAATACATCATATCAAGGGTAACATTCTTTACTAAATCATTTTATGCATTCAAAGAACTTATGATTTATGCTTTGTCAAACATTGTGAAAAAGGATAAACTTTGCATACAAACTACTACTTTAATACAGACTTAGTTGAGAATTCGTGAGACGTGTACATCTTCAAACACTGTCTTTTTGAGAAAAGGTATCGCTACAAGTCCTGTCTATAACCAGAGTCTCTCGTTCGGAGAACGTGTCAAATGTGTATAGATCTATACAGGAAGGCATGATCCCGCGCCTTGACTGTTAGCTACAGCCCGTCTTTTGGGGTGACAGTTGTCATAACGCTACGACGCCTGAAGAACGTCGCAACAGGCATATTATGTTTAGTATGGTTATAAAACTCACCGGATATACAACTATTATGGTATTATGCTTTTATGAACGAGTAGCTATTAAAACTATTCTTCATCTAACAAGTCCGATCTTCGTATAGCTTTACTATGTAAAACTATGACACAACTTACAAGCATGTCGGTTGCTTGCGATTTTCGGTCTTGGAGACTGCCAGTTATGTCAGGAAAATAAGGGTTTTTCCTGTATACAAACCAAACAACTAATAGGAAAATAAGGGATTTTCTTGGTGCAACCATTTACAACTTATAACACGAACATTCATATGCATTTCATACTTTTATAAGAAAATAAGGGTTTTTCTTGGAAAACACAACAATTCATATCTCAACCATTAGGGAAAATATGGGATTATTCTGGATCTAATACATTCATTTTCAACACAACAAATCGTAACTCTTTACATTTGAAACACTGCGTTTTCTGGAAAACATACACGAACTTTCGAATGGCGTACATTTTCTCAAAACACTACTCATGAACTCACCAACTTAAATGTTGACACTTTTTCTTTGAAATAACTTGTATTCTCAGGGAACCGCTAAGCAGATTTGGAAATCAACTTTTGGAGATTAACGTCCTGACGTTAATTACTTCTTTTGAAAGATGTTTATGTATTTAACTTTTGAACATGTAACGGATACAATTATGTAAACATTTTGGAAACTTTAATATATATGGTGGTGTGTACTTTCCTTTCTATGAACTGTTATGATACTGAATATGACGTCCTCCGCCCCCGAACGTTTCCGCCGTTCTGGTTTGGGGGTGTGACAGATTGGTATCAGAGCATTGTTTATAGTGAGTTAAGTATATCAAAACCATTCTGGTATACAACTATAAACACAACTGGGCAAAAACAATCTGAGTAAGAGTCATACTTTTAAAAATTAAATTTACTTAGTTTTTGTAAAGTAGGCATGCATTCAGTTCATATTAATAACATGGTCAGTATCACAATTAAAACAATATAGAAGTATTATAAATAAGTTGTGCAGTGCGGGTATTCCTTGGGACATGTAATCAGAACTGGGAAGAATATAGCCTGATCAACTATATTTGTCCAAGAGCCGACTAACGTATGCCAAGGAGTGTCTGCAATGGACAACAAATTTAAAACTTACCAAAAGCATATCGTTAAAGAATACTAAGGGAGTATTCGAGTGCCTTCAACCCTTAAACTTAAACAGTAAATTCCATGTGCTTTAGCTTATAGTCAATTCTTAACCCTATTCTCGTATAGACTCAATGGCTGGATTCCATCACCCCGGTGACCCCTACTACCCCAACCAAGGTAATGGAGAAGGGATAGAGAATGATCCTGAAGAAGGAATGCAAGAAGGACCAGACTCAGATCCCGAGGACAATAACCTACCCTTAACGGCTCCAATTCAAAACCCTAATCCTCGACCGGAATTTCATGGCTCGACGCCCCTTTGGGCAACTAACCTAGATAGGTGGAGTTGCGAATAGGATCAACCCCTTCCATTCAACGGAGACCAAAGCTTCTACAACCTAACCGAGGGAGGCTCAGCAGACAGAGCCCTTCCTATATTGGTTCGTCGGATTTCTCGCATTGGTGAACAAGGAAGGACAACCATCCATCGAACTGAGGAAAATGATGCGAACACTGGAGTCAACACGGTTCGCATCCGACAGTTAGGATTAGCTCACGGGAGAATCGTAAATCGAAATGAAGTGTTGCAGAGAGAGCTAACGGCAACTCAAACCGAAGTGATAGAACTTCGGGCACGCCATGCAAGACATGATCTACGTATGCGCGAGATGGGGCGTCAGTTGGCAGAGTCTAAGGCCCCTGTAGCCAGCTCGCGTAACAAATAATACCTGTCTGACTTCCAAAATTTTGTCATAGCATAAGACCTCGGATTAAGTCCTTACTTTTCTTAACCTTGTAACCGGAGACCTTTAGATAGGTCAAAATTTTCCTAACTACAAAATGTAACGCACCATGTTTTATAATATATGATGTATTCCCTTTATTTAAACCCTTTGCATACCCCTCAAATTCATGAGTTTATCTACTCTCCTCATGAGTCAAACTCAAAACCCTATTCAGGGGTAAGCCAAACTTAAGATATAGCAAATCACTAATGCACGACTCTCGAATCATTAAAACTTATAGTTTTTCATGTTATTTCATTATCAGAAAAATGTCTCCTCGTAGATCAGCACGTAGAAACGCAACCCCACCACCACCTCCTCAATATGACCCCAACATAGTGCAATCTGCTATCGCTGCGGCAGTAACAGCTGCACTGTCTCAAGCAAACTTTGGCAGCGCAGCAAGGGCTGGAAATAATCAACTTACCAACGCAACCCCATTCCTACAATTGGACACCGCCACTTTGCAAGCTACAGTTATAGCCACAGTGGCAGCCGTTACAGCATACAATAACTCTGTCAATTCAAGCAGGGAAGGAAACGATATCAAAAATCCTAATCAAAGAAACAATCGAAACCACCTACCAGTAGATACCTATAAGAATGCCGCAAGGTGCGAACACAAGGAAATGAAAAGAAAACCCTGGAGCAAGAGGGGAGGAAAATCAACTCAAAGAAACGCCAAAAAGCAGTCAACAAACCCTACCACTACACCCAAAAGGTCGTACAACGGCAACCAGCCTAAGTGCAACTGATGCAACTTTCATCATCATGGATCTTGTCGTGAAATGTATTGCGTTAGGTTCAATAGAAAGGGACACACCGTCCACTACTGCAGAGAACTAGCCCAACCAACTGCTCTAGCCACAAACGTAGGAGTAGATCGCGCTTGTTATGAGTGCGGAGTAACGGGACACTTCCGAAGGGACTGCCTGGAGTCAAGCATCATGAATGCTGGTGGACAAGGCCAAGTATTCGCAATGGGCCAAGAGGAGGCTATTGCAGACCCCATGGTTATTCTGGGTACATTTCTCCTTGATAACTTATTTGCATACATTCCATTGATAGTAGGAACGCATAAGAGTTCCGTGAGTCGCAAGTTTAAAAATCTACTCAAACAAACACCCTAATCATTAAACAAAACTTTCATAGTAGTAATAATAGAGATAGACTAAAAAGCACTGAAAACACATACGTAGAATACCCTATCCCACTAACGAAACTCGATCGATTTATAATGAAAACCCCCACACAAACCCCAATTGGTTTCTAGTTTCAAAACCCCGAGGTACTCATATGAGGAATCTTTGCAACCTTCCCGTAGTACCCCCCAACGAATCATTTAGAAATAACACGCATGCAACAAGTCAAATCCAGGCCCAGAAACTAGTAGTGAATTCAACCATGAGCTTCAAAATGTAGCTGCCCTAATGCATCGAGTGAATATGCTAACATTTAGAAGAACATAAGTAATTAAACCCAAAACCACACGATCCCGATCAGTCGAAGTGATAGGCGGAGTAAAGAAGGTCCGCTGAAGTATGCACATTAGGATCTAGATTCATAAAGGAACAAGAGGAACAAATGGACCAGAAGCACTCACTCCGGAAACAATCAGCCAAGCAACGAAACCCCCATCCTCCATATCGACACCGCTACATTACAAGTTGTAGTAGCAGCTGCTGTGACAACCTTCCTTACACACATCAACTCAGGCAACACAAGCAAGACCGACAAAGGAGTCGAGAGTTCCGATGGTAGTACCAAGCCGGGAAACCAACAAGTGGCAACTCCTGCAGAACGCTTTAAGAAGCAATTTCCAAGGTGGGGTAATGAGGAAGGCACTCGTGCTCACATAACACTGGCTAAGCACCTCACTCCCGCCATTAAGGCTAGCGCTAGCCAGTCATGCCATCAATGCGAGGAAATAAGGGCACCTCAAGAAGGATTGCCCTATCACAAAGAATTCTGGCATAGACGGTAGGATTCTCAGGACCACAGTTGCAGGAGAACCTACTACGAACCCACATTAATGTAATTTAGGCGTTTCGTTGTATCAGACTTATAAACCATCAAGAACTAGTGCAACCAGAGCCTTGTCTTTTGCGGGATCCCGTCGGTATAGGGATACTCATGCTGCGTATACTTGCCTTTGTAGTATACCTTATTCTCAACAATAGTCTTGTAATAGTCTAAAGTACTGTAACTCTGTTGATGGTTGCACGGTAGTATTTTGTCGGTAAACGTCTTATGTTCAAATCTAATGTCTTTAAGTTTTCCTTATGATTCCGACATTATCATACGACTTGATTCAATTTGATTCTCACAAAAACAGTTTCATACGTACATCTCTTTCTTCGAAATCGACTTTCCAGCGAAACCGTCATATCAGAACACCAATTACTCATGAATGGAGTACCTCATAATTCTTTTCCTTTCTGAAGAAGCCCCCGAAGTGCCACTCATACAGTACGTCAAGTTCAAATCCAAAGATCCATACGATTGGTCTGTCATTGATGAATGTATACGTAGAGATGATATATAATCAAGGTTCTACAGGTTTAGAATTGACGATTCCACTTTAACTTCTTTTTCCTCGATGGGATGTGAGCTTAAAGAAGAATCAATATTCGACTACCTTTTCAATCTTAATTATATACAACTCGTATACACGAGATTATAATCGTTGAACCATGTATGAATTTCTAATATGAACTTCAGGATGGAGACTGCCTAAGACTACGAATGATCGTGCTACCATACAAATAAACTTACAAGCGCAACACATGCCCCTTTCTGTCGATTGGTACTAAAGAGGCAGATAGAACAAAAATACCCATCCTTTTTCCTTAATTCGGGAATAATCATACTTTCTTTTAGATATTCATGACATCTAATCCACTTCCAAGATTTTTACATCATAACCAGTATGAATTGGTTGCATTCTCATGCAAAAGGAAAGGTCACTGCCTATACCTCAAGACAACTTAAGACACAGGAAGTTAACTATACAACACATGATCTTGAGTCAGGAGCATCGGTAATTACTTCGAAGATCTAGAGACACTACTTGTAGCGTTCAAGATGTAGTACTCTTACAGTCCACAAAAACATTCAACATACGTTCGACCAAGAAGGGTTATCATGCTAGTGAAGTCAAACGAAGGAAGCAAAGTCGTATCCCGATAGTGAAAGGTTCGCTGGAATGCCAAGCGAGGAACCGAGTTCAATTAAGAACATGAGGAGCAAATAAAACTTCTATCCGTAGCACGAACTCTAATTTTGGGACGAAATTCCCTCTAACCGGGGGATGATGTAACAACCCGTCATTTCAGGTCCTTGAAATTCGAGTCTTGTAACCTCTTTGAAAAGGTAATTAGAATATCATCGAAAAATGAAATATTCAAAGGCTCTGTTTGGAGTACGCTGTGTAATAGATATCGTCTTAAGGTTTCCAAGCATATAAAGAACACTAAAATCCAAGTTATAACGAAGAAGTTATGACCATTCTAAGTTTTTCCGACAAAAACCGGCAATACGAAGTTACGTAAAAAAAACTCGAATCGGAGATCGAGCGACTTTTGGCCGGAATGACCTAAACGAGAATCGAAGGTCTCGTCAATGGTATTTCAGCGGTAAAAAGTCTGGCAAAAACCGACGTCAGATAAAGAAGTTCTGAATTTTTGAAGAAATTCCTTAATCACGTCATTTTAATAAATAAATAATGAAAATAATTTCATAATTTGCCAACGGAATCTAAACGAAAGTTGTAGATCTTAGTCTCACCTACGCGTGGATATAAAGAACGTCGAAAACGGAGTTCGTATGAAGGAGATATGAATTTTAGAAGTTTATTTAAAATAAAAATAAAAATAAATAAAAACTCTTGATAATATCCGAAGAGGAGTCAGCGGATAGGACCGGAGTACGCCCTGCGTACCCTCGTACGCCCCGCGTACTCAAATCAAGGGCTCCGAACCGTCCACGTCGCTCCGATGTTTCTTCTGAGGATGCGGTAAGCAGTGACGTCTCGTACGCCCTGCGTACGAGCGTACGCCCCGCGTACGCGAGGCTTCCAGGCCCTATAAAAGGGATGCGAGGGTGCCGGCCAAAATTGCTAATTTCTTTCCTTTCTCGCGCCGAAGCTCTGCGTTTCAACCCTCAGAGTCATCCCAAAGGCCCGGTTATCATATCCAAGGTGGGGAGAAAGTTTTACACTCCCGAGATTCCCGAGAATCCCGAGAAAAATCCGTTTCCCGAGACGAAACTCTGCCCGGTTTTCTGCTCGCTTTCTTCAAACCTTCATGTGAGTTCATACCCCTGCAAACACCCTTTAAATACGTTTTTAAATGCTTTTTATACTCTTTTAGGGGGGGGGGGAATACAAGTAAACACACGACTAAAATCGTGTGAAACATCGATCTTTTGATATACTTTTCATACTGTTGTTTTAACTATCTTATGAAGTTATTATGATGCAAAACACCTCACAACACAGCTTTACCCTCTTGGGATACAATATGTTTATAAATAGAAATATGTTTTATTTATACGTTTACATACAAATACATAATATCAAGGGTAACATTCTTTACTAAATCATTTTATGCATTCAAAGAACTTATGATTTATGCTTTGTCAAACATTGTGAAAAAGGATAAACTTTGCATACAAACTACTACTTTAATACAGACTTAGTTGAGAATCCGTGAGACGTGTACATCTTCAAACACTGTCTTTTTGAGAAAAGGTATCGCTACAAGTCCTGTCTATAACCAGAGTCTCTCGTTCGGAGAACGTGTCAAATGTGTATAGATCTATACAGGAAGGCATGATCCCGCGCCCTGACTGTTAGCTACAGCCCGTCTTTTGGGGTGACAGTTGTCATAACGCTACGACGCCTGAAGAACGTCGCAACAGGCATATTATGTTTAGTATGGTTATAAAACTCACCGGATATACAACTATTATGGTATTATGCTTTTATGAACGAGTAGCTATTAAAACTATTCGTCATCTAACAAGTCCGATCTTCGTATAGCTTTACTATGTAAAACTATGACACAACTTACAAGCATGTCGGTTGCGTGCGATTTTCGGTCTTGGAGACTGCCAGTTATGTCAGGAAAATAAGGGTTTTTCCTGTATACAAACCACACAACTAATAGGAAAATAAGGGATTTTCTTGGTGCAACCATTTACAACTTATAACACGAACATTCATATGCATTTCATACTTTTATAAGAAAATAAGGGTTTTTCTTGGAAAACACAACAATTCATATCTCAACCATTAGGGAAAATATGGGATTATTCTGGATCTAATACATTCATTTTCAACACAACAAATCGTAACTCTTTACATTTGAAACACTGCGTTTTCTGGAAAACATACACGAACTTTCGAATGGCGTACATTTTCTCAAAACACTACTCATGAACTCACCAACTTAAATGTTGACACTTTTTCTTTGAAATAACTTGTATTCTCAGGGAACCGCTAAGCAGATTTGGAAATCAACTTTTGGAGATTAACGTCCTGACGTTAATTACTTCTTTTGAAAGATGTTTATGTATTTAACTTTTGAACATGTAACGGATACAATTATGTAAACATTTTGGAAACTTTAATATATATGGTGGTGTGTACTTTCCTTTCTATGAACTGTTATGATACTGAATATGACGTCCTCCGCCCCCGAACGTTTCCGCCGTTCTGGTTTGGGGGTGTAACACACAAGGCCCACCAATGCTTCCAAGTTGAACTCTGATAACTCACATGCAAATTCAACTTATTTGAAGTAGGTACAGAAATAAGAATTATGTCAACACGATATGTTGCAAACCTTAAGTCGTGTGCTAGTGATAAATTACAGGTTTTACTCTTGATTAAATCTTGAAACTCTTTCGGGATCTTTAAGGCTCCCACTGTCTCCTTGATATATAAGTTTCCCCACTCAAGAACCATTCCTTGACAAAACAAATATTCAAGGGATAGCGCGGATTCTTATCAAGACTAAAACTTCACACAATTGGTCTTAGTTGGTCTTTGTCTCATCCAAGACATCACAACTTACCAATCTCAAATGTACAAGGGTAGAAACATTCTACACTACATTTGATAAGTGTTTTAAACCTTACTTTATGTCACTCAATGTTACAATCTTGGAGTATGACTGTAAGAATTGTTTTGGAACGAAGTATGACTTATCTTCTTGATTTTAACCAATCCAACAATTCATGACCTCTCTTCATAGCCATAACAATGCACTAAGACGTCCTTAGAGTATGAATTTGTGATATGGTTTCATAATCATTAAGATGATCATGAAATACGATACTAAAGTACTCTCCCATCCTTTCAGATTTGAGAAACTCTTATCTTTCTGCCTAATTTGATTCTTCTCATTTGTTTTGTCACACATTGTAACCTTTCAAATGTTACAGAATTATACTTAACCTTATAAGTATAATCATATTTACTAATCTTTAGTAAATCATGACAAATCAATCTTTGTGGTGGACCTTGACCAGCGCACACCCAGTGTACCTAATTCCTTAGTCCTTCAATTGACTCACATATACATGTGATCAAAGAATTAGTCTTAATTTTCAAAGATGAAAATTCTCATTCATCATACAATACAATTTGTATGATTCCAAGTTTCTGTCCAATTGAAACTTGGGTGATGAAAAACTTTCTTCATTTGGTAAATTCAGACACTACCACAAATGAAGGAATCAAATCCACTTTCTAATATTGCTATTACTGGAAACATATAAGCAACAATTTTCCACAGATGCCATTGTAAGGATATTTTTAAAATAAATAAAATTAAAACCCCTTTTTTTCTTTTATTTTAAAACTTTGCGGAAAAACTTATCCTTACAATCCACATGAAAACCTTGTTGTTATCTATTCATAAGCAATATATCATAACTCTTAAGCAACAGCTCAAAATTCTGATTACCGAACCATGCGATCGAAACCCACCTTCGCAATCAGAATCAACATATACTTACTTTAAGCTTCCTATCTTTTCTTTGATTCTTAAAAACATCAACATGTGACCCATTCACATTATGTAATAGGAATCTCCAAATAGAAACTTAATAGTGTTAATCAATGGACTTTAACTGAAGTAGAGTCAAACTTTTTGACTTGATCAATCTTATGACCTTTCAGGTAAATATGGCAGCTTCGCAACTAATGCCCCTTCCTTTGGCAACAAAACACATGGACCCTTTGGTAATGGCACATGAGACTATCTCAGACTTAGCCTTTCTCTTTACCATTTGGTCAACCGAGTTGACTATGGCCGATCCCTTTCCATTGGGAAGAGAAATCTTTTTCTAGATATCCAATGCTACCATTGTCAATGTCCAATGCAAATAGATAACATCATTAAGGGTCATGTCATAGTCTGTCTCATAGTAGTCCCAAAGAGACTCACTATGTTACTAAGAAAGTGATTGAACATCCAACTTTCACGAGACTTTGACACCCAACTCTCCCGGCTTGTCAATATGTGATTTTATCTCCAAGATGTGAGCACACATAGACTATGCTTGCCAATAGGGATTGAGTGACTTTAAACTTTTCATGAACTTATGGGTGAGGGAGAATAATTAAAGGAGGTGGAGGAAGTGAAGCATGATGTTGAGGGACACCATCTTCAAGAGATTTGGGAAGATCATACTTGTCTGAACCAGACATCTATAATGGGAGAAAATCAAGTTAGTTGATTCAAAGTCCTTAATATAACACCCAATATGAAATATTAAGACTAGGACCCACCACAATATTTTATAATTTGGAAGATGGATACCGTAATCCAAGCTATAAAATATTTGAAGGTAGGCGAATGACGATTCACCAATTTCCACCATGAAAAACGAAATAATTTATTAGGTTTTAATCGGATTTGAAATTCCTAGATCTTTTGAGATTCATTGAACTTTTCAATGGCATGTTTCAATCTCGAGTGTGCCCTCTCAAATTTTGTGACTGGGATGCCGAGGATCACAAAACAAGGTGTGAATAACCATACCAATTCACTTGGTACCCTTAATATTATCACCCAATCAATGTGCCGGTTAACCACACACGCTCCATTGATCTATGACAAACATTAAGTCACCCTTCGTGATCCTTACTAGTCCAAGTTAGTGTGCTGGTTAACCACACACGCTCCACCAACGACTTGGTAAGGTACAAAGTGTGAATTCCATGGGCTAGCACCAAATTCACATTTTTCCTAAAGTAACTAAGATTGGGAATTAAATAAAAAAATATTTAGTTACTTTATAATAATCATTATACTTTAATGAGAATTGAAAGTCATTGTCCTACCCGTTCGGCTAACGACCCTCCACCGATCAAGCAAGCGGTGGGTGAGAGTGGACACCCATTAAGCTGCCATTTAATAGGCAACAACCTTATACCCACCTTATAGACCGGCTTCGTGAATGAGGCCTACTAACGGTAAAACGACTTGTTCTTATACATATATATAATAATTAACCATTAATCTTATAATAGTATAAGGGTAGAATTTTAACTTTTAAAACTTCTAGGGTATGGAATTAAAGTTTGTGTGAGACTTTACAAATTCCAAAACTTGAGGGCAAGTTTTGAACAATTCATAAACTTTTGGATATTCATAACTTATGAGTTTTAATTAAGTGTTTAAAACTTTTAATGAAGAGTATCTTGGAAATCCATAACTTGAGGACAAGTTATGAAGTCCATAAAAGCATTTATGGGAAAAACTCTTCAAGAAAATGTAACCTACAACTTCTTAATCCATAAAAGCATTTATGGGAAAAACTCTTCAAGAAAATGTAACCTACAACTTCTTAAAAACATTTAAAAGAAAAACTCTTGGAATTCCATAACTTGAGGACAAATTAAGAATTCTATTAAAACACATAAAGATCAAGAATTAACTAACAAACAATTTGCAAATAATTCCTATGATCTAACAAAACTCATATGCACATGAACATCCACATCAACAATTTCAAGAATCATATGAACACATAAACTTGAAATTTTGATTATAACTTTGAAATTAGTCCACCATCATCATTACCACATCAAAAACAGGTTTTATAAGATCAACACAGTTTAAGGTAATGATTCTAGACCAATTCCAGCATCAAAACTCGAAGATATGCTGTCTGGGGGTCCAACTCGTCGAGTGCATGAACCAACTCGCCGAGTTGGATGAATTTTCTCTTGGACTCGTCGAGTCCCTTCATGGACTCGGCGAGTCTGCTGTGCAGACAGCACATAAACTTCGATTTTCAGCAATTTGCATCAAGTATTTAAGAAAACAAGCCTATGCTCTAATACCACTGTTGGGTTTTGAGCAATCTAACACTTCCTAAGTGTGCATGCAACCCTAATAAACCTTGGATCTATGTTTGTCTAAATACATGCAAAATAATAATTTTCCAAGGTTCATAACCTATCTAACATGGCATGGGGAACATTTAAACATGAAAGAGTTAGATGAGATTACATACCTTTTGATGTGATTGAGTTTGATTCTTAAGGAGTTTGAGGGCCAAGCACCAATAGTGTGAATGCCTCAAATGGAATCACAAATCATCACAAACACTTGGAAAACTTTGAGAGAGTGTATACACACATAGAAATCAGCCACACACACAAAACCACACTAGTGGCTATTTCATGCAACATAAGCATGCTTATATAGTGTGCATGGTTAGGGTGAAACCCTAATAACCCATGACCTTTCCTTTTCCAAGGATCCATGGGTTAATAGCTCCATGGATCATCCATGGACTTCCACATAAGCCTAGCCCATTAACAAATGAGTGTTAGCCCACACCATATAAAACAATAGCCCACAATTTAATTAGTCTTCCTTTTAATCTCTAAATTAATTCATAATTAATTTAAGACTAACACTAGTTAAATAACTTCATATTAATATATTATAACTTACAATATATTAATAAACATATATGTATAACTCTCATAAAATTATCCATAAATAGTTTTGATGAAATGCAACCCAAATGGAACATGCCGGGTCGGGTCAAGTATATACCAAATAAGTTATGGACTTAGACACCTTATCCAACAGTTGTTGTTTCCCTGTTGTTGGTTCTGGGGAGGGTAGGTCCTGCAGTACCTTGCCGTGTGTCCCCTTCGATTACAACTGGTGCACTGCAACTCCTTGCATTCTCCATTGTGATGGAAACCGCATTTGTTGCACTTGGGAAGATTACCGGAATAAGGTCTGGGAGCATTTGAAGCAGCTGAGGCTGGAGCATGTGGTGTGGCTGGAACCGGTGCGGTGGCAACATTAACTACCACTGTCTGCTGCTTTTTAGAGGTCTCGGGGCCCTGACGCCCCTTCCTCTTGTTGTTCTTCCCTTTCTTACCATCACCTTCCTTCTTTCCTTCAGTCTCCGCTGGCTTCTCACCCTTTTTGTTGTTATGGTCATACAGCTTCTTCGCCAATCTTTTTGCACTGTCAAATGTTTCGGGGTTTGCAGCTATCACATTTCCTTGGATTAGTGATGTTAGTCCCCAGATGAATCGCTCAATCTTCTTTCCTTCCGAGGTGATCATACCCGGGCACAACAGAGATAGTTCACTAAACCTCGATATGTAGGCATCGATATTCGCATTCTGCACAGTGAGGTTCCACAGCTCTTGCTCCATTTTCTGAATCTCACCTCGTGGGTAGTATTCAGCCATCAACATTTCTTTCATTTCCGTCGACGGCATGGAGTTGGCTACAGGGAGTATCATCGCTTCCACGTGTCCGTACCACCAAGTGAGCGCTTGATCGACAAAAGTGCAGGCTGCGAACTTCACTTTCATCTCCTCAGGACAATCGCATATCTCGAATACTGATTCCACCTTCTCGATCCATCGCTTTAGAGTGATCACCCCTCCAGTGCCGTTAAAAGTTCGTGGTTTGGCGTTTGTGAAGTCCTTGTAGGTACATGTTTTGGTGGGTCCTTGATTCATCCCGTTGTTCGAACTCCCGGCCCCTTGCCCGTTGCCTCCTCCGTTGTTCCCTTGGTGAATTTGTGCCATAGCAGCGGTGACCGCAGCAGACACGGCCGCCTGGAATGCAGTGGAGTCAACTTCGGGTGGGGTTGGTCCAGGGTTTCCGCGAGTAGGTCGGCGGGGCATCTTTCTGTCATGAAACAGAAAGATGTTGAGTGTTTGGGGTTTCTGGGAGGTTGTGACCCTACTAACTAGGTGCAAGGTACGAACTTAAATACTCCTACCACCCGTTATTCCCCTGATTAGGGAAATAAGGGCCTCCAGGGTGATGAAAACCAGCCATGCTGTCTGCGTGAGTATGTAAATATGCTAACATTATTCCTAGGATGCTACAACTATTGTACAGACTAAGCAAGCGTTCTCTTTTTGGTGGTAAAGGGGTATAGTTTTAGGTTCCCTAGCTATCACGATCTCATCAGAACGTGTGTTAGTTATACTTTGGAAAGAGTGTAGTTGATCAGGCTACCTCCACTCCTTGGTACCGCAAAGAACAGTCCTGAATTAACCGAGATACTAGCATTATCTTGTTTGGTTCGGCGTTATGTTCCTTATTCCTAATGTAAGAAAAGGTGTTTTATTGTTGTATTTTACTTGTTTTGTTCAGAGTTATGTTAGTCCCTCTTTTGGTTTATAGTTGCATATCAATGTATGGTTAGATATGCTAGTTCACTATAAACAGAGCTCTGATACCAACCTGTCACAACCCCGAACCAGACGGCGGAAACATCCGAGGGCTATTGTGACTCAATTGAATACCATCACAATGAATATACATGAAACATAACATCATACATTACCAAGCATTGAAATGTTACAACTGGTAGCGTTTACATTCAGTACATTGATCCATAATATTACATGCCCAAAAGTAAATTGTTCGATACTATTTAAAACCACAGCAAGACGTTACTGAATACATATTTTCCTTTTCGATTTACCTGTTACCTGAGAATACAAGTATTTTGAAAACGGTTGACATATGAAATGTTGGTGAGTTCATAAGTAATCTTTGAAATATAGTGGTTTGTATTGTTTTGAAAATCGCCAGAAAATCCGATATTTTCTGAAAAGAGCATAGTATAAAAAGTATGAAGATCCGTAAGTATGCTTGTTTGTTTCTATAAATGTAAAAGTACGATTTGTAAAACTTGATATGTAATCTCGTAGGTGTATTTATTGAAAACCCTAGGAAAACCCGATGTTTTCCTAATACTTTGGATCAAATGATTTATGTCTTGTTATTTCATTACGACGGGTGTATTCATTGAGTCCCGGTGAGGTTGGATTAATTATGGATTGTGAATTGTTATAAACACACATTAATGAAAATGACTAGTTTACAACCATACAAACGATCCCTTAGGCATCGCTCGCACTATTCACTTAATCCAAACACCCGGACTTCTTGTAGCCCCACAACCGAGGAGGAAAAGAGGGTGTGAAGCCCCGATATTTTCCGTAAGTCGTTCAAGGCTATCGTGAATGCGAAGGGCCCTTAGCCCGACTCGCATTTGGTGAATTCTCGACTTTACTAGCAGCACCAGAGGGCCGTTGGGGTCCAACAGCACAAAGCCTGTAAAAGTCCTTTTACACGAAATTGGGTCACATAAGACCCAACTACATGTAAGCGAGTTTCCTTCGGGCCTAAAGATCATGTCATTGGGCTAGCTAGGCCCAACAAACACAATTTGAAACTTTCGGGCCCAAAGACGGTGTATCGATGTCTGGTGTATTCCCACGTGTGTATTGACTTCCCGAAATTTCTGAGTGTGTATTGAAGTTTCGTCGTGTTAGTAATTTCGGATTCATTATTGATTCGAGACCGAATCAATTCCTTTAATAACGATTTTTGGTGTTGAAGGTGTATTATAATTCGCCGATAGTCGAGGTGCTAGTATTTCATCATGTCGGATTTATCGTTTCATCCATCAGAATTTGTATTTTGTCATTTTGGGGCCTTTAACCTTATATTTTTAACATTTTGAGTCCAAAAATGGGATTTTTAGCCCAAGGAGTTCATCTTAACCAACTTGGTTATTTTTCTAGAAATGATTTGTGTGGAATAATATGTTTAATACTTGATTCATACATCCTAATGCAAATCTCGATTTTGAGGACTTTTTGACTAGTTTCAACACCATAATCACATAAGAACATGTAAATAAACATAGAAATCATACAAAGCATATATATACTCATAGATCTACACATTTGCTTGTATTCCCCCCCCCCCACAAAACTTATAAAAACCAAAAAATAGGGGGTATGAAGCTCACCTTTGGGTGTGGTTTCGGTTTTGGAGGAGAATGGAAGAAGTTTGATGTTGTTTTTGGCCCTAGCAACTTCTTGAGGAGATTTTCGGACGTAGATGGTTCTAGGGAGTTAGACCATAAATTTTTATGAGCTAAGATGAGATGTTTGATCAATCAAGGAACCTAGATCATAGATTTAAGTATAAACTTACCTTGGATGGTAGTCCTTGTGAAAAATCTCCTTGGAATGATCTTAAATCTCGAAAATTTAGAAGAAGGAGGGAGGAGATGTTCTTCAAAACTTAGAGAGGATTAAATGAATTTTTGTGAGTGTATGTGTGTGTGTTCGGCTGAGAATGAGAGAGAGAGAAGAAGAAGAGAGATCTTGAAGTGATGTATGCATGGATATATGGGATAAGAATAATGGAAGACCCTTGTATAATTGTGAGGTGGCAACAAAGGTCAACTCTTCCTTTTCTTTGGGCTTGGGCCGAGATTGGAGAGGGGAGAAGAGATTTTTAGGCTTTATTGCCCCTAAGCCCATATAAGAGTTAAGTTGAATGATTGTTGGTCCTATAAAATATAAGTGTGATTTTTTTATACTTTGTTAGGCTAGTTTTCGTTAATTATGGTTCATAATGGTTCATAATATTTAATTTATTCCATTCTAGGCCCAATATGGCCCAAAATGTTGAAATAAATGAAAGTGGGTCCAATTAGAGCCCATTTAAAGGTTCTAAGCCCATGATAGTCAAATTGGAACTTATTGGTCCATTGAGTCCAATAAGAAAGTCCTAGTCCAAAATGGACCTAAACAAGAACTTCTAGGGTTTCCAATCGCTTGTTGACTATTTGTAGTACTTGTATGGTGTATTGGATTGAAATTTTTGTTGTCATAGAGTAAGCATATACATGCTCTTAAGTTTTTGATTCTACATTTTACTTGAGTGTAGTGATTACAAGACACAAAATTTCTAGTTGTGACACCGAGCCATCTCGCACCGGAACCATTCGCACCTCGGAAGAAAGCACACTCGAATTTGAGGTTTGACTCCGAAACCTCTTGAACCCACTCTGGAAAGTGAGAAGAGCTTCAGAACTCCAGGTTTGACTCCGAAACTCACCATTTGACTCCAAAATTCGAAGATTGACTTTGGAATTCACCTTATGACTTCGGATTTTAGACCATTTCGGACCATTTCATCATTTTACGATATTTTGACGTCGGGAATCCTACCGCACTCGTATTTTTCATAACTTAGACCCCTTAAACCCCTATTTTATGCCAAATTTGAATGTTTAAAACATATTTACATAAAATAATATTCAAGATTTATAAAGGTATTATTTTAATCACAAGATGGGAATAAGATAAGGAAAAGAGAGTTTGACTTTATGATTTGATGTAATTCCCATTTCCCATGCAATTCATAGTAACCCATGCATTACCCACCAAATAACAATGTTTTGAACCATCAGATTTCCATGCAAATATTTCCCCTTTTATCGCTTAAAGCAACAACAGTAAACTCCACCATTTCTCTCACGTTTCTCATATTCTCTCTAATACTTCTCTGAAGAGTAAAAGAAAGGATCTTGTAGAAGGCTTAACTCCTCAAGTTCTCCTTAGAGTTTTTAAGACAACATTTATTCCAAGGAAGTTCCTCAACTCATTAAAAATTTTAGACTTGAGATCTTCACACCATCGCTCCAAACATCCCATAAACCAACTCAAGGTGAGCTTCACACCCCTATCTTTTGAGTTTTCATTGTTTTGGGGGAGGATACTGTTGGATTAATGTCTAAGTCCATAACTATATTTCATATGTACTTGACCCGACTTGGCATGGTCCATTTGGGTTGCACTTCACCGACACAATTTATATTGATAGTCTTTTTGTTAGATATAGTGTCTAAGTCTATAACTATATTTGGTATGTACTTGACCCGACCTGGCATGGTCCATTTGGGTTGCACTTCACCCGAACTATTTATGGATAATCTTTTGAGACTAGTACAAGTTATGATTTATTAATATATTATAAGTTCTAATATATTAATATAAGATCATATTATTTAATTAGTATTGATCTATAATTAATCTAGGATTAAGTTAGAGATCAAAGATATTACTAATTAAATATGGGCTTCTATATTTATATAGTGTGGGCTAATGCTTATTTGGAATGGGCTAGGCTTGCATGGAAAGTCCACGGATACTCCATGGAGCTTTAACCCATGGATCTCATGGAAATGAAAAGACATGGGTATTAGGGTTTACATGGATGTAACCCTAATCCACCACACTATATAATGGAGGCTTTGGCTCTTGAAATCTACTAGTTGAGGTGAGTAAAGCAAGAGGGCCGATTTCAAGATAGTAGTGACTATTCTCGCAAAGTTCCAAGTTTGTGGTGATTTGTGATTTCCATTTGAGGCATCCACACTATAGGTGCTACGCTTTAAAACTCCAAGCAATCAACTACTACTACAAGGTAAGTATTTCTACTAGCTTTATTTGATTCATGTTACCCATGCCATGCTAGTTAGGATATGAACCTTGGAAAAATAATTATTTTCATGTATCTTAGACAAACATAGATCCAAGGTTTATTAGGGTTGCATGTACACTTAGAAAGTGTTACAATGCTCAAAACCCATCAGTGGTATCAGAGCCTAGGCTTGATTATTTGATACTTGATGCAAAATATTGGAAAAAGTCGAAAAACTTGTTGTCTGCCTGATGAACTCGCCGAGTCCATGGGGGGACTCACCGAGTTCATGTGTATCTTCATCCTACTCGGCGAGTAGGTTCGTGCACTCGACGAGTAGGAGCCATAGAATGCAGATTTACGACTTTTGCTGCTGGAAATGGACTAGAAACATTACCCTAAACTGGTTTGGTGTTATAAAACTTGTTTTAGATGGTGTAATGTTTGTTCTAATCCATTTACAATGGCTAATATCAATTTTTCATGATTATATGTGTTCATATAGTCTTGAAACTTTGATATGGATATTCATGTTCTTGATCTTATGAATTTAGATGATCATAGGAATTACTTGTAACCTACTTGGTAGTTTAATTCTTGATCATAATGTGTTTTAATGGAGTCCATAACTTGTCCTCAAGTTATGGAAAACCAAGAGTCACACTTGAATTAAAACCATTAAAACACACAAGAGTTAGAAAAATGAAGAGTCTTCATTTTTATTACTCTATTTAACTCATAAGTTACAAGAAATGAAAAGTTTTGAAAGTTTACAAAACTTGCCCTCAAGTTTTGGAACAAGTAAAGTCATATTAAAAACTTTAGGTCCAACCCTTAGAATTTTAAAAGTTAAAATTCAACCCTTATACTTGTAATATTATAAGTTAATAATATATATATATATATATATATATATATATATATATATATATATATATATATATATATATATATATATATATATAAGATCAAAGTCGTCTTACCGCTAGTACGCCTCATTCACAAAGCTAGTCTATAAGGTGGGTATGAGGTTGTTGCCTATAAAATGGAAACTTAATGGGTGTCCACTCTCACCCACTGCTTGCTTGACTGGTGGAGGGTCGTTAGCCGAACGGGTAGGACAAGGACTTATAAATTCTCATTAAAAGTATAATGATAATAATAAAGTAACTAAATGTTTTATTAAATTCCCAATCTTAGTTACTTTAGGAAAATGTGAATAAGGTGCTAATCCATGGAATTACACTTTACACTTTATTTAAGTCGTTAGTGGAGCGTGTGTGGTTAACCGGCACACTAACTTGAACTTAATAAGGTAGGTGAAGGGTGACTTAATGTTTATCATAGTATCGATGGAGCGTGTGTGGTTAACCGGCACATCGATAGAGGGGTGGTACATTAAGGGTACCAAGTAATTTGCATGGTTAGTTCACACCTTGTTTTGTGATCCTCGGCCTCCCAGTCACAAAACCTGAAGGGCACACTCGAGATTGAAACATGCCATTGAAGAAAGTTCAATGAATCTCAAAGAATCTAGGAGTTTCTAAACCAATTAAAACCTAATTAAAAAAATTTCATTTTTCCATGTTGGAAATTGGTGAATCGTCATTCACCTACCTTCAAATATCTTATAGCTTAGATTACGGCATCCCTCTTCTAAGTTATAAAATATTGTGTTGGGTCCTAGCCTTAATACTACATTTGGGTGTTTTATTAAGGACTATCTCTAAATCTAATCTAATCTATTCCCTCTTCTTTCTAGATGTCTTCCAATAACAATGCTTCTGGCTCTAACCCTGCTAGCACTTTCTCTCTCATGAATCTTTGTGGGAGACTCATCTTCGATGGATCCAACTTTACTGATTGGATCAGGAACATTAGGATGCTCACTCGGTATGAGAACAAAGAATATGTTGTCGACAAGGAGCTAAAGGTACCCGAGCTAACTGCGTCTCCTGAAGAGCTTGCTGATTATGAGGTACATGAAAGGGATGCTACAAAAGTAGCATGCATCATGATGGCCACCATGACAGTCGAGCTCCACAAGTCCTATGAAGACTATTATCCTTTTGAGATGCACCTGGATTTGATGGACTGTTACCATCAAAGTGCACGTCAAGAGCGATATGAAATAATCTCTTCCATGATAACAACCCGAATGAAGGATGGTGAACCCATCATGGGCCACTTGCAGAAAATGCAAAGGTATGTGGACCGTTTACTGAAGCTGAATGTGAACTTCCCCGAGGAGTTAGCAATAGACATCATTTTGAACTCCTTAACATCGTGTTATGATCAATTCCGCATGACATATCACATAAACAAGGAAGAAGTCACCCTCAGTAAACTTCAGAGACTCTTGAAGACCGCGGAAAGTGGTCTAAAGGGTAAGTCGGTTGTTACTTCTCATACTCCTACTCCTACTGCGGCCGATGTCTTGGCAATCGGGCATGGCAAAGGGAAGAAGAGAAAGAACCCCTCTAAGGGTACCAAGGGTAAGACCCTTGAAGGCTCCTCTTCAAGCAAAACCAAGAAAGGTTTTGTCACTCCTTCTGCTAACCCTAATGAGGCTGAATGCTTCTATTGTCATGAAAAGTCGCACTGGAAGCAAAACTGCCCAAAGTACCAGCAAGATGTGAAGGATGGGAAAGTAAAACCCAACCAAGCAGGTATATACACTATATTGTCTAATAACTCACCTCATTCTAAGTCTAGGGTCCTTGATACCAGTTGTGGTATTCACATATGTTGTGATTTGCAGGGACTAAGAAGAAGTGAGAATATGGAGCAAGGAAAGATAAACTTGATCATGGGAAACAGGAAAGCTTCACCTGTCACCAAGAAAGGAGTTTATTCCTTTGTGCTAAATAGTGGGTTTACATTAGATTTGAATAAGTGTTCTTATTCGCCAGAAATGGCAAGAAATGTTATTTCCTTTCATGCATTTTATAAG
This sequence comes from Lactuca serriola, assembly GCF_051521515.1. Classification (NCBI taxonomy): domain Eukaryota; kingdom Viridiplantae; phylum Streptophyta; class Magnoliopsida; order Asterales; family Asteraceae; genus Lactuca; species Lactuca serriola. The sequence continues at coordinate 116,262,607 of NC_136412.1, forward strand.
CAACGTTTTACCTTTTATTTTGATAATAATAATGGTAGTATCGATGCTTTCTTTAATAATGTTCATTATTTTAAAGCATTACCTTGTGATGGGGTGTATGAAACTGTATCTGTTGTAGATAATATAGGAAATAATATATTGTATATTGACTCTTCCACTAGCTTAGATAAAGCATCTTTATGGCATTGTCGTCTTGGACATGTAAGCAATAAACGCATAGGCCAACTCCAAAAGGATGGAGTCTTGGAGTCATTTGACATAAAGTCAGATGATAGTTGTGAATCTTGTTTGCTTGGTAAAATGACTAAGTCACCTTTTACTGGCACTTGTGCTAGGGGTGAAGGTTTGTTGGACCTCATACACACGGATGTGTGTGGACCCTTTAGAACCGCCACAAGAGATGCTAATCAGTTTTATGTGACTTTCTCTGATGATTTTAGTAGATATGGATATGTCTACTTAATCAAGCATAAGTCAGAAACCTTTGAGAAATTCAAAGAGTTTAAGCAAGAAGTGGAGAATCAGTTGGGCAGGAACATTAAGATGCTTCGATCCGATTGTGGTGGTGAGTATCTTAGTACTGAGTTCCTTGACTATCTTAAGGAATGTGGGATTATCTCACAATTGACACCTCCTAGGACACCACAGTTGAATGGTGTAGCTGAGAGGCGCAATCGGACCTTGTTGGACATGGTTCGTTCCATGATGAGTCGAGCTTCGCTACCAATCTCATTTTGGGGGTATGCCTTAGAGCCTGTCGCTCATATCCTTAATCTAGTCACTGCCAAGAAGGTTGCCAAAACACCTCACGAGATGTGTACTGGAAAAGTTCCCAATCTAGACCACACCAAGATTTGGGGTTGTGAGGCATTCGTGAGACACGAGACTCACGATAAGCTCGAACCCCGAAGCGAAAGGTGTATTTTCATTGGCTATCCATAGAAATCCTTTGGCTACATCTTCTACAGACCCAGTGATAATGTGGTCTTTGTAAGAAGAGGATTCTTTTGAGAGAGAGAATTCATGAGTCAAGGAGACAGTGGGAGGCAATTGACCTTGAGGAACTTCAAGAGTCAAGTGATGAAGGAACCTAAAACCCTAGCCCTCAACCTGAGGAGGAAACTCCTGTTGAGCCAACTGAAGAGTTTATACCTCTGAGGCGTTCCACCAGAGTTAGGAATGCACCTGAGCATTATTATGGTTTCCATATTACTGCAGAAGGTGAGACACTTATCAGTGATAACACACTGGTAAATCTAGATGAGCCTAACTGATGGGTTTTGAGCATTTTAACACTTCCTAAGTGTACATGCAACCCTAATAACCTTGGATCTATGTTTGTCTAATTATCATGCAAAGTTGATTTCCAAGGTTATGAACCTATCTAGCATACATGGGGAAAAAATTATCTTTGTATAAAAGATAGAACTACATACGTTGTTGATGATAGTGTTCGTTGAAACCTTGTGAGCCTAGCACCTCAAGTGTGATGCCTCAAATGCTTCACACAACACCAAATGCAAAGTATAAACTTGAGAGAATACTGTAACACACTCAAAATCGGCCAAGCCCTCTTGTTTCGCTTGTGTCTCACTAGTGTAGCCAATTTTGGGGAGAGGCATGGTCCTTATATAGTGTGTTGCATTAGGTAAAACCCTAATGTAACATGACTCTTCATTTCTCAATCCATGGGTTAACTCCATGGAGCATCCTATGGGTGGAACCCAACTTGATAATCCATGGAGCCTTTTAGCCCACTATATAAGATATGGAAGATTTACATAATCTACCCATATATTTAATTAGTTATTCTTTTGATCACTTAATTAATTCAAAATTAATTCTTGATCAAAACTAATTAAATAATATTATTAATATATTAGAACTTATAATATATTAATAAACCATATGTGTTATTTCTATCATTTAGTTTATCCAATTGCATGGTGCCATGCAACCCAAATGGACCATGCCGGGTCGGGTCAAGTATTTACCAGAAATAGTTATGGACTTAGACACCTTATCCAACAGTCTCCCACTTGGATAAGTCTAATAACTATAACTGCAATACTTTAGGAACCGATCGGCAATCGTAGCTCATTCAAGGTCTCTCGGAATTGAGAAGATGTTGATACGCCATTTAAGATAAGTGATCATATAATCCTCTGTTCTAGATATCAGCCGCACAATTACATGGAACAATGTCTTACTTATTGTCCATCAGTTTGTTTCCCAATTTCCGATTTGTTTGACAAAGAACTTAATTGAACACATCAACTTAGTTCTGACCGGGCCCGGTACATAGGTCAAAACAAAATCATCGAGGGGCCCAGATATCAGCTTCTAATCCAAGAAGGAACAGATAAACTTTGACTCATATGTTTGTTCTACCACTCATTGAATTATACACAAAAGCAAGTTTTATAACATCGAGTTACCAATGCGTTTTCCTATAATCAATGTATAGCCAACTTGTAAGTAACAAATCATATCTCTAGGTTTGAAGACTTATATGATATTACTGTCTCACGATCACTCGAGATAAAATTCCATGAAGTGATTCCAGTGAGCGTGGGTTGATTCCAATACTCAAAACTTATGAGCACTCATGATTGTTGTAGCCATGTCCAACACCTTAGACCTCTACAACCAATCATGACAGTCTTGATTCATATCTACTTCCAACATATGACCGACTGTGGAAAATTGGAATAATATGTAAAAAACACAACATACTTTTCTGGAAGTCAAAACATGCAAAAGAAATTATAGTAAACGATTGACAAAAGATAGTAACACTATACTCATAAATAAACACAACTTTTATTCATCATCAAATGTCAATTACACTTTACAAATTTCGAAATTATCTAACTACTAAAACTAATATCATCCTTCAGCCCTATGCTCCGAGCATGCTGGAGATGCTTAACCCTAGTCAGTCCCTTCGTGAGGGGATCTGCTGGGTTCTCATCCGATGATACCCTCTTTGCCACGAGGATTCCTTCTTCTATGCGATGTATGATAAAATGATATTTTCTGTCGATGTGTCTGGATCTCCCGTGATCCCTTGGTTCCATGGCTAAGGCAACAACACTTTCACTATCACAGAAAATTTCCATAGGCTCCTTTATAGCTGGTACAACTCCAAGGTCTCCAATGCAGTTCTTCAGCCATATAGCCTCCTTTGCTACCTCGCTTGCTGCTATATACTCTGATTCACAAGTAGAATCAGCCAATGTCTCCTGCTTGGAACTCTTCCAAGTGATTGCTCCTCCGTTTAAGGTAAAGACCCAGCCCGACTGAGAGCGGAAATTATCCCTATCAGTCTGGAAGCTAGCATCACTATACCCTACAACTCTCAAGTCATCACTCCCACTGAGGGTAAGGACCCAGTCCTTAGTCCTCCGTAGGTACTTGAGGATATGCTTAACGCAGTCCAGTGAGCCTTGCCAGGGTTCCCCTGATACATGCTAATCATGCTCAAAGCAAAGGCTACATCAAGTCAAGTACAAGTCATAGCATACATGATCGAGCCTACTGCCGAAGCATAAGGCACTCGACTCATTTATGCTATCTCAGCCTCAGTACTTGGGCTTTGAGCTTTACTCAATCTGGCGTTACTCTGGATAGGTAACTCTCCTTTCTTGGAGTTCTGCATGCTGAATCTCCTCAACACTTTGTCCAAGTATGTACTTTGACTAAGTCCAATTAGCCTTTTACTCCGGTTTCTCAAAATCCTTATCCCTAGAATATAGGCAGCTTCTCCTAGGTCCTTCATAGAGAAACACTTCCCAAGCCAGGACTTAACGTCCTGCAGAGTTGGGATGTCATTTCCTATGAGTAGTATGTCATCCACATACAATACCAAAAAGCTAACTATACTCCCACTAGCCTTGACATAAACACATGATTCATCTTCACTCCTAGAAAAGCCAAATTCCTTGACCTTTTCATCAAAGCAAAGATTCCATCTGCGAGGTGCTTGCTTTAATCCATAAATGGATTTCTCAAGCTTACACACTCTATTAGGTTACTCGTTGCTGACAAAACCTTCTGGCTGACTCATGTAAACATCTTCAGTCAACTTTCCGTTAAGGAAAGCGGTTTTGACATCCATTTGCCAAATTTCATAGTCATGAAATGCAGTTATGGCTAACATAACCCTAATAGACTTAATCTTGGCTACTGGAGAAAAGGTCTCATCATAATCCACTCCAGGTGTTTGAGAGAAACCCTTTGTAACCAGTCGAGGCTTATAAGTGTCTACATTACCATCCATGTCGGTCTTCTTCTTGAAGATCCATTTGCACCCTACAGTCTTATGACCTCGTACATTCTCAACCAAGTTCCAAACTTGATTGTCATACATGGATTGTATCTCGCTATCCATCGCCTCTTTCCATTTCGCAGACTCGGGGCCTGCCATGGCTTCCGCATAACCGTTAGGTTCATCGAGACCTACTAGTGTCTCATCACTAATAAGTGTCTCACCTTCCGCAGTAATATGAAAACCATAGTAATGCTCAGGTGCATTCCTAACTCTCGTGGAACGCCTCAGAGGTACAGACTCGTCAATTGGCTCAACAGGGTTTCCTCCTCAAGTTGAGGGATAGCGTTTGAAGTTCCTTCACCACTTGACTCTTGAATTTCTTCAAGATCAATTTGCCTCCCACTGTCTCCTTGGCTTATGAATTCTCTCTCACGAAAGACTCATCTTCTTGCTACAAAGACCACATTATCACTAGGTCTGTAAAAGAGGTAGCCAAAGGATCTTTTTGGGTAGCCGATGAAAATACACCTCTCGCTTCGGGGTTCAAGCTTATCATGAGTCTCACGTCTCATAAAAGCCTCACAACCCCAAATCTTGATGTGGTCTAGTTTGGGTACTTTACCAGTCCACATCTCGTGAGGAGTTTTGGCAAGTTTCTTTGTAGGGACTAGATTAAGGATATGGGCGGCAGTCTCTAAGGCATACCCCCAAAATGAGATTGGTAGCGAAGTTTGACTCATCATGGAACGAACTATATCCAACAAGGTTTGATTACGCCTCTCAGCTACACCATTCAACTGTGGTGTCCTGGGAGGTGTCAATTGTGAGACAATCCCACATTCCCTAAGATAGTCGAGGAACTCTGAACTAAGATACTCACCACCTCGATCGGATCGAAGCATCTTAATGTTCCTGCCCAATTGATTCTTGACTTCCTGTTTAAATTCCTTAAACCTTTCGAAAGTCTCTGACTTATGCTTGATTAAGTAGACATATCCATATCTACTGTAATCATCAGTAAAAGTCAAATAATAACGATTAGCATCCCTTGTGGCTTGTTTGAATGGTCCACACACATCCGTGTGTACAAGGTCCAACAAACCTTCACCCTTCTCACAAGAACCTGTGAAGGATGACTTTGTCATTTTTCCAAGTAAGCATGATTCACAACTATCATCTGACTTTAGGTCAAATGACTCCAAGACTCCATCCTTTTGGAGTTGGCCTATGCGTTTCTTGCTTATATGTCCAAGACGACAATGCCATAATGATGCTTTATCCAAGTTCTTATTATTAATAGAATCAATACACATCACATTATTTCCTAAGTTATCAAGCACAAATACTGTTTCATACACGCCATTTCTGGCGAATAACAACACTTATTCAAATCTAAACTAAACCCACTACTTAGCGATAAAGTATAAAGTCCAATCTTGGTGACAGGTGTAACTTTCCTATTCCCCATGATTAAGTTTATTCTTCCCTGCTCCACATTCTCACTTCTTCTTAGTCCCTACAAGTCACAACAAATATGAATACCACAACCGGTATCAAGGACACATGAGTTAGAATGGGGTGAGTTATTAGATAAGATAGTGTAAATACCTGCATGGTTGGGTTTAACTTTCCCATCCTTCACATCTTGCTGGTACTTTGGGCAGTTCCGCTTCCAATGTGCCTTTTCATGACAATAGAAGCATTCAGCCTCTTTTGGGTTAGAAGACGGAGTGATGAAACCTTTCTTGGTTCCACTTGAAGAAGATACAGCAAGGGTCCTAGCCTTGGTACCCTTCGAAGAACTCTTTCTCTTCTTCCCTCGTCCTTTCCCGATTGCCAAGACAGGGGCGGAGTTTGTAGGAGTAGGAGTAGTAACAACCGCCTTACCCTTAGGACCAGTTTCCGCGGTCTTTAAGAGTCCTTGAAGTTTGCTGAGAGTGACCTCTTCCTTGCTCATGTGGTATGTCATGCGGAATTGATCATAACATGAAGGTAAGGAGTGCAAAATGATATCTATTGCAAGCTCCTCGGGGAAGTTCACATTAAGCTTCAGTAAATAGTCCACAAATCTTTGCATTTTCTGCATGTGGCCCGTGATGGGTTCACCATCCTTCATGCGAGTTGTTATCATGGAGGAGATGATTTCATACCACTCTTGACGAGCACTTTGATGGTATCTTTCCATCAAGTCTTGGTGCATATCATAGGGGTAGAAATCTTCATAGGATTTTTGGAGATTCGCGGTCATAGTGGCCATCATGATGCATGCCACCTTGGTGGCATCCCTTTCATGTGCCCTAAACTCAGCGATCTCTTGAGGAGTAGCAACTGTCTCATCAATCTCCTTAAGCTCCTTATCGAGGACATATTCTTTGTCCTCGTAGCGGGTAATCATTCGGATGTTTCTGATCCACTCATTAAACTTGGATCCATCAAAAGTGACTTTCCCACACAAGTTCATAAGAAAAAAGGAGCCACTAGGATTAGAGCCAGAAGCAGAGTTGTTTGCAGACATCTAAAAGAGAAGAAAGAAAGGATTAGTTTAGATATAGAGATAGTCCTTAATAAAACACCCAAATGTAGTATTAAGGCTAGGACCCAATCACAATATATTATACTTAGAAGAGGTATGTCGTAATCTATGTAATAACATATTTGAAAGGTAGGTGAATGACGATTCACCAATTTCCACCAAAGACAAAATATTAAAAATATTTAATTTGGTTCTTAGAAACTCCTAGATTCTTTTGAGATTCAATGAACTTTTCAAAGGCATGTTTCAATCTCGAGTGTGACCTCTAAGTTTTGTGACTGGGATGCCGAGGATCACAAAACGAGGTGTGAAGTAACCATGCAAATCACTTGGTACCCTTAATGTTTACCCCTCAATCGATGAGCTGGTTAACCACACACGCTCCATCAATACTATGATAAATATTAAGTCACTCTTTACCTACCTTGTTAAGTCCAATTTAGTGTGCCGGTTAACCACACACGCTCCACTAACGACTTAGACAAAGTGTAAAGTGCAATTTCATGGATTAGCACCTTATTCACATTTTTCCTAAAGTAACTAAGATTGGGAATTTAATAAAACATTTAGTTACTTTATAATATTCATAATACTTTTAATGAGAATTTATAAGTCCTTGTCTTACCCGTTCGGCTAACGACCCTCCACCAGTCAAGCAAGCGGTGGATGGGAGTGGACACCCATTAAGTTGCCATTTTATAGGCAACAACCTTATACCCACCGTATAGACCGGCTTCGTCAATGAGGCGTACTAGCGGTAAGACGACTTTTGATCTTATACATATATATATTATTATTAACTTATAATATTATAAGTATAAGGGTTGTATTTTAACTTTTAAAATTCTAAGAGTTGGAACTAAAGTTTTAATCAAGACTTTACTTGTTCCAAAACTTGAGGGCAAGTTTTGTAAACTTTCAAAACTTTTCATTTCTTGTAACTTATGAGTTAATTAGAGTATTAAAAATGAAGACTCTTCATTTTTATAACCCATGTGTTCTTTGAATGGTTTTTAAACAAAAAGACTTTTGGTTTTCCATAACTTGAGGACAATTTATGGACTCCGTTAAAACACATAAAGATCATGAATTAATCTACCACATAGGTTACAAATAATTCCTATGATCATCTAAACATCATAAGATCAAGAACATGAATATGAACACTTTCATCAATCAAAAATTACATTTTAAAACTTGTAATTTTGATAACTTGTTGTTGTAAATGGATTAGCAAAGACATTACACCAACTAAAACAAGTTTTAAAACACCAAAACAGTTTAGGGTAATGTTCCTAGTCCATTTCCAGCAACAAAGATCGAAATTCTGAAAACTGCAGCCTCTACTCGTCGAGTGCATGAACTGACTCGACGAGTAGCTTGCATTTGGTCATGGACTTGTCGAGTCCCCCCATGGACTCAGCGAGTTCATACGGGCAAAAAACAAAAAACTCGATTTTTCAAGCAGTTTGCACAAAAATCAAACAAGCAAGCCTAGGCTCTGATACCACTGATGGGTTTTGAGCATTCTAACACTTCCTAAGTGTACATGCAACCCTAATAACCTTGGATCTATGTTTGTCTAATTATCATGCAAAGTTGATTTCCAAGGTTATGAACCTATCTAGCATACATGGGGAACAATTTTTTTTTGTATAAAAGATAGAACTACGTACCTTGTTGATGATAGTGTTCCTTGAAACCTTGTGAGCCTAGCACCTCAAGTGTGATGCCTCAAATGCTTCACACAACACCAAATGCAAAGTACAAACTTGATAGAATACTCTAACACACTCAAAGTCGGCCAAGCCCTCTTATTTCACTTGTGTCTCACTAGTGTAGCCAATTTTGGTGAGAGGCAGGGTCCTTATATAGTGTGTTGCATTAGGTAAAACCCTAATGTAACATGACTCTTCATTTCTCAATCCATGGGTTAACTCCATGGAGCATCCATGAAGCATCCTATGGGTGGAACCCAACTTGATAATCCATGGAGCCTTTTAGCCCACTATATAAGATATGGAAAATTTACATAATCTACCCATATATTTAATTAGTTATTCTTTTGATCACTTAATTAATTCAAAATTAATTCTTGATCAAAACTAGTTAAATAATATTATTAATATATTAGAACTTATAATATATTAATAAACCATATGTGTTATTTCTCTCATTTAGTTTATCCAATTGCATGGTGCCATGCAACCCAAATGGACCATGCCGGGTCGGGTCAAGTATTTACCAGAAATAGTTATGGACTTAGACACCTTATCCAACACTAACAGCTACATGGAAGCCATGGCAGGCCCTGAGGCTGCTAAATGGAAAGAGGCTATGGATAGCGAGATACAGTCCATGTATGACAATCAAGTTTGGAACTTGGTTGACAATGTACCTGATCGTAAGGTAGTTAGGTGCAAATGGATCTTCAAGAAGAAGACCGACATGGATGGTAATGTACACACTTATAAGGCACGATTGGATGCAAAGGGTTCTTCTCAAACTCCAGGAGTTGATTATGATGAGACCTTTTCTCCAGTTTTCAAGATTAAGTCTATTAGGGTTCTGTTAGCCATTGCTGGATTTTATGACTATGAAATATGGCAAATGGATGTCAAAACCGCTTTCCTTAATGGAAAGTTGGCTGAAGATGTTTACATGGTTCAGCCAGAGGGTTTTGTCAGTACAGAGTACTCCAATAGAGTGTGTAAACTCGAGAAATCCATTTATGGATTGAAATAGGCTCCTCGCAAATGGAATCTTTGCTTTGATGAGAAAGTCAAGGAATTTGGCTTTTCAAGGAGTGAAGATGAATCTTGTGTCTATATCAAGGCTAGTGGGAGCATAGTCAGCTTTTTGGTACTGTATGTGGATGACATACTACTCATAAGAAATGACATCCCAACCCTGCAAGAAGTAAAGTCCTGGCTTGGGAAGTGTTTCGCTATGAAGGACCTTAGTGAAGCTGCCTCTATCCTAGGGATAAGGATTTTGAGAAACAGGAGTAAAAGACTAATTGGAATTAGTCAAAGCACCTATGTGGACAAAGTGTTGAAAAGATTCAACATGCATAACTCCAAGAAAGGTGAGTTACCCATTCAGAGTAACGCCAAATTGAGTAAGACACAAAGCCCTAGTACTGATGCTGAGATAGCAGAAATGAGTCGACTACCTTATGCTTAAGCTGTAGGATCGATCATGTATGCTATGATGTGTACTCGACCTGATGTAGCCTTTTCTTTGAGCATGGTTAGCAGGTATCAGGGGAACCCTGGCAAGGCACACTGGATTGCAGTAAAGAATATCCTCAAGTACCTGCGAAGGACTAAGGACTGGGTCCTTACCCTTGGTGGGAGTGATGACTTGAGAGTTGTAGGGTACAGTGATGTTAGCTTTCAGACTGACAGGGATAATTTCCGCCCTCAGTCGGGCTGGGTCTTTACCCTAAACGGAGGGGCAATTACTTGGAAAAGTTCCATGCAGGAGACAGTGGCTGATTCCACTTGTGAATCAGAGTATATAGCAGCAGGCGAGGCTGCAAAGAAGGCTATATGGCTAAAGAATTTTATCGGAGACCTTGGAGTTGTACCAGCTATAAAGGAGCCAATGGAGATTTTCTGTGATAGCAATAGTGCGGCTGCCTTAGCCAAGGAACCAAGAGATCTTGGAAGATCTAGACACATTGACAGAAAATATCACTTCATCAGACATCGAATAGAAGAAGGAATCCTCGTGGCAAAGAGGGTATCATCGGATGAGAACCCAGCAGATCCCCTCACGAAGGGATTGACTCGGGCCAAGCATCTCCAGCATGCTCGGAGCATAGGGCTGAAGGATGATATTAGTTTTAGTAGTTAGATAATCTCAAAATTTGTAAAGTGTAATTGACATTAGATGATGAATATAGGTGTTTTATTTATGAGCAAAGTGTTGCTATCTCTTGTCGATCGTTTACTATATTTCTTTTGCATGTTTTGACTTCCAGAATAATTATATTTGGTATATCATATTATTCAAACCTCCACAGTTGGTGATATGTCGGAAGTAGGTATTGGACTCAACCCACGCTCACTGGAATCATGAGCTCTAAGGTGTTGGACATGGCTACAACAATCATGAGTGCTCATAAGTTCTGAGCATTGGACTCAACCCACGCTCACTGGAATCACTTCATGGAATTTATCTCGAGTGATCGTGAGACGGTAATATCATATAAGTCTTCAAACCTAGAGATATCATTTGTTACTTACGAGTTGGTTATGCATTGATTGTACGAAAACACATTGGTAACTCGATGTTATAAAACGTGCCTTTGTGTATAATTCAATGAGTGGTAGAACAAACATATGAGTCGAAGTTTATCTGTTCCTTCTAGGATTAGAAGCGATATCTGGGCCCCTCGATGATTTTGTTTTGACCTATGTATCGGGGCCGGTCAGAACTAAATTGACGTGTTCAGTTATGTGACAACCCGATATTTCGAGTCAATGTAATGTAAAACCGATCAAATTTAGGTCAAAATGTAACCTTCCTAAAATCTTGTTCGGATTAAATAAAGTAGTAGGAATCATATCAAGGTTTGCGTACATAAAAAGAACGTCCAAATCTGACTTCGGATGAGGAAGTTATGAAATTTTGAAGAAATTCCTTAATCACGTCATTTTAATAAATAAATAATAAAAATAATTTCAGAATTTGCCAACGGAATCTAAACGAAAGTCGTGGATCATGGTCTCACCTTCGCGTGGATATAAAGAATGTCAAAAACGGAGTTCGTATGAGGGAGATATGAATTTTTGAAGTTTATTTATAATAAATATAAATTTAATTATAAATTCCCGGTAATATCCGAAGGGGAGTCATCGGATTGGACCGAAGTACGCCCTGCGTACCTTCGTACGCCCCGCGTACTGAGATCGAGGGTCTCGGATCGTCCACGTCGCACTATCCGAAGAATTCTAAACCGTCCGACCCGTCCGAAGCTCCGACCCGTCCGACCCGCCGTCCCGTCCGACCCGCCGTCCCATCCGACCCGCGTACCCAGCAACCCGTCCCATCCGAACCGAGGCAGTCGAGGCTTCGGTCATGCATGACGTACGCGTACGCGCTGCGTACGAGCGTACGCCCCGCGTACGGAGGCAGTTCAGCCTTCCTATAAATAGGATGCGAGGCTTTCTAAAAATGTTGCTCATTTCTCTTCTCTCTCTCACAACCTTGCCTCGTTTTCCGTGCCCGTTATAACCCGAAGCTCTGGTCCTTTTGCTCAAGTCCCGAGGGTCGATTTTACTCCCGAGATTCCCGAGAATCCCGGGGAAAATCCGTTTTCCGAGACGAAACTCTGCCCGGTTTTCCATCTCGCTTTCTTCAATCAATCAAGTGAGTTTCATACCCCTTAATCAACCTGTTAAATATTCTAAATGCTTTTATATGCTTTCAAAGGGGGGGAATACAAGTTAAATACTTATAGTTATTGTTTCAATCACATATGATTGCGCTAATCACATGTGATTAATAACTAGAGAAATCAGTGATTTTATCACTATTCAAACTATCTATCAAACTGTTTTACTTCTAAATGTTTTCCAAACCCATTTACTTTTCGAATTTACACTGCAACTGTGATTTAAACAAATGTTCCTTATACTTAATCTGTTTTAATCAAATCTACGCCTTCAAATTGTTTTATAGATTGACATCAAGTCAATCTTTCTTTAAAAATAATACTTATGTTTCAAATGTCTTATAAATACTTATTTATGTTTTTATATTATAAATTGCATGCCCATACATGTATAGACGTATAAATAATGTTTAAAGGGCTTAGGAAGGCCATCCACCCTATTTCCTTTTCCTCGATTTGGATGTGGTCTGGTGGGATTTTGGGTGACCATCCGAAGGTCGTTTCCATGTTAAGTATATATCAAATATAAATATATAGACATAAAAGTACTTCCATAACCATACGTACTAGACGCACCGTTAACAAGTTACCAGCGGGGTAACACAGAACCATACTATTACAACTGCTAGATCAATGAGTCAGTTCATTCATGAGTCTACACTAGGAAGAGAATATATACAACTATACTACGAGAACATATACAACTATACTAGAACAAGAAACATTTCATCACATATGCAAGAATACGATAACAATTGTGATCCACTGTATCGGAGCATGCCTTAAATGTCATGGCCCGAGTTGTAGCCAGAATTCTCTTGGAGGGAGAGCGTTGAGTTTGCGTATAGATCTATACTGGATTGACTATCCTACACCTTGCTGCTAGCTACAGCCGGACCTGCAGGTCTGCAGGTGCCAAACGTCATTCCGTTATTACGACCGTTCTTTATGTCGTTGTTATCAGTCGATAGTATGGTGTAATTATCACATTATACCTTAATATAAATCCGGTTTAAGGTAGTAGTAATTAGTACAACAGTAGTTCTTATTATACAAAACTACAGTACTACAATGATTTACCCATTACATATTTTGGTGATAATCTCACTTAAGCATTAATGTATGAACTATATTTTATCAAATGATAGTTATACTTGGGTAATTACACACTTTTACAACAGACGAGTTTACAAAACATTTAAGCCTCGGTAGAAGGTTACTTTTATAGAAAATATAGGATTTTCTGAGAGATTCAAACTTTTGCAAACACTTTTAAACATTTACTTACATTTTTACAAACTTATACATTGAGGCAGGTTCAAACGTTTTTGACAACGAACATTGACACTAAAATACTTATGAACTCACCAGCTTAATGCTGATAAACTCTTTCAAAATAACTTGTATTCTCAGGTCATCAGTAGACAGGTACCGATGCGAGCTTTTGAGATGATGGAGCGTACTCAAGACTCATCATTTTATTATTTTGATTTACGTTACATTTTTGGTGTCTAAAACTGTACAGAACACACATGTATTAAATTTATATATTTAATGCAATGGATGATGTTGTTTGCCTATTTACATTTACTGTGTTGTGATTACCTTACATGACGTCCTCCGCCCCAGAACGTTTCCGCCGTTCTTGGTTTTGGGGTGTGACAGATTGGTATCAGAGCATTGTTTATAGTGAATTGAGTATATCAACCCATAAAAGATAGACTAAACTATAAACCCATTAGGGATTAAACTCTGACCAAGAGTCTATACTTTAAATAATAAAATATTTAACTAAGTATACTAGTCTGCATTCATACTAAAATAAGTGTCACAATGATAAGAACAAAAGTATTACGATTGTTAAATATCACAAGTGAGCTCGGGGATGTATGGTCAGTCCAGGGAATGGCATAGCCTGATCAACTATGCTGATCCTAGGAGTGATTAGCACATGCCTTAGAATGGTTGTGATAGATTAACAAGTCTAAAAACTTACCAACAATACCACAAGGAGATCAATAGAACTTAAACTTAAAATACTATAGGAGTATTTTGCGCTACTGGTTACACGTATACTATATTCTTATACCTCTATTCTCGCGTAGATCTTGATGGCTAGATATCCATCATGGCGACCCGTACTTTCCTAATGAAGGCAATGCCGGGTGGACCGATGAAGAGCCCGAAGTTGATCATCCAATCCCTTTGGATGATCACCTTGCAGAAGGCTTTTCAGATGGATCCGACTCCGAGCCTAAAGTCAACAACCTGAACCGCTGGAGTAAGGATCAGGGTCAACCCTTTCAATACTTTGGGGACCGAACCTTTTACAACGTCAGCGATGGTGGCTCTACTGACCGGGCTCTGCCTGTCATTATCCGCAGAATGGCTCGTATTGTCGAGCAAGGTGGAGCAGCCGTCGACCGGGTCATAGAGATTGATGCCGACTCAGGTATCAACACAGTCAGCATCCACCGTCTTGAAGAAGACATGGAACGGACCCAGAGGACAAATAAAACCCTGCAGTAGCAGTTGGCTGCCTCACGAGCTGAAATATTGGAACTTCGAGCTCGTCAGAGGACTCAGGATCGACCCATTCAAGAGGTGTTTCGTCAAGTATCTGACCGCAGTACTCGCCCGGGACTTTCCCATCGCCGTTGGTTGATGTCTAGTACATCTCCGTCTTTTAATTAAAGGATAGCCTTTAACATCTGTGCTCCAAGTAGCACTTGTGTGTAAAATGTTTCTAACTTCCGTACTCAAATTTGAAATCTAAGAACTGTCAAAATTTTCTATATGGTATGATGTATGACCTACAGTTAGGTCGATTTTCCCTGAACTTATTACATCAGTAATGCCAGTATTTTTGAGATCTATCTATCTGGGAAAAATCTATACACTTATGCTTTCCTTCTAATATTTCTTATTGTGGTTTCAAGCACTCTTTCAACTGTTGGACTATGGTTAGTTAGTCCATGTGTCACTCTCACGTTGCTTACAAATTGATTCTTACCATCTTTCTTATCTTTATAAACTTATAGCTGAAGGATGCCTCCTCGCAAGTCTCCCAGGAATAGGAATAATCCTGCACCTCCACCACCTCCTCCGCCTCCGGTCATCGATACTGTAGCCCTGAATGCTGTCGTAGCTGCAGCAGTGGCAACTGCCATGGCTCAGTATCACTCTTCTGATGCCAGCAGAGGTGGAACCCCTGTGGAATCTATCTCGATCGAAATCCCTGTGCGCTCAAGGGAGTGCTCTTACAAGGATTTTACAAACTGCAAGCCGAAGCCTTTCTATGGCACCGGCGGAGTCATTGCTCTCTCGCAATGGTTCGAGAAGACTGAATCAGTCTTCGAAATCTGTTCATGCCCTGCTGCGTGCAAAGTGAAATATGCCGCATGCACCTTTGAGGGTAAAGCCCTAACGTGGTGGAACGGCCACGTCAAAGCCCTAACTCTCGTCGTAGCCAACGACATGGGCTGGGAAACAATGAAAGACCTCATGACTGAGGAATACTGCCCGAGGGGCGAGATCCAGAAACTGGAGCAGGAACTCTGGAACCTGTCAATGAAGGGCACCAATGTGGTCGCTTATACTGCCCGCTTCAGCGAGCTGGTGGCCCTCTGCCCCAATATGGTTCCCACCGAGGGGAAGAAGATCGAGAGGTACATATGGGGGCTAGTGCCTCCGTATCAGGGGAATGTGCTAGCGTCAAACCCCGCTACCTTCGACAGTGCCAAACGATTGGCACAACGACTCATTGACCATGGAGTCAAAACCCCTGCAACCACAACCAGCCTAGCCATCCCGGAACCCTCCAAACCCGCCGATACTAAGCGGAAATTCTGGGATGAAAGGAAGAAGCAGCAGGCTGCCAAAAAGCAGCAATTGGTGGCAATTCATGCCGCAGTAACCCCTACTGCTACTACTACTGCTCCGGTGAGTCGGTATGCTGGAAGTTCGCCCAAGTGCAACAAATGCAGCTACCACCACAACGGCCCCTGCCGTGAATTGCAGTGCTCTAACTGCAACAGGAAAGGACACACCGTCCGATTTTGTAAGTTCCCGTCACAACCTATCAACCAAGTCCCTGGCTCTGGCGCGAGCCCAACCTGCTATGGATGTGGTGAAACAGGCCACTTTAAGAGGGACTGCCCCAAAGCGAGGAATGCGGGAGGAGCAGGGAGGGTACTAGCTATTGGCCACGGGGAAGCAGTTGCTGACCTGACAGTGGTGACCGGTACGTTCCTCCTCGATAACTCCTATGCATGCATTCTGTTCGATAGTGGAGCGGAGCGAAGCTTCGTAAACCATAAATTTGCTCGCATGCTTAATCAACCACCGCACGCACTCAAAGAACTATTCACAGTAGAAATGGCTAATGGAAAAACTGAAAATTCGAGTAGCATATACTTAGGTTGTACGCTAACTCTAGATAACCATTCATTTCCAATCGACCTCATGCCAGTCTCAATAAAAAGTTTCGACGTCATCATTGGCATGGACTGGTTAAGCCTTCATCGTGCAGACATCATGTGCTTCGAGAAAGCAGTCCGTCTAAACCTTCCGTCTAACGAAACTCTTATAGTCTATGGCCACAAACCTGGTGCAAGTCTTCGCATCATATCAAGTATTCAAGCACAGAAATACCTGCGTAAGGAATACCACGCATTCCTTGCTCACGTCGTCGACACGAACCTAGAAACGAAAGAACTAAAGAACCTCCCAGTAGTGAGCGACTTCCCCGACATTTTCCCAGAAGAACTACCCGGGTTGCCTCCGCAACGACAAGTCGAGTTCAGAATCGACTTAGTCCCAGGAGCTACCCCAGTAGCCAAGTCGCCCTACCACTTAGCACCAACTGAGATGCAGGAACTCTCTGGTCAACTTAACGAACTGCTCAGCAAGGGCTTTATAAGACCGAGTTTCTCACCTTGGGGAGCACCGGTCTTGTTCGTTAAGAAGAAGGACGGATCCTTCCGTATGTGTATTGACTACAGAGAACTCAACAAACTGACGGTCAAGAATCGTTATCCTCTACCATGCATAGATGATCTATTCGACCAACTGCAAGGGGCGAACTATTTTTCTAAGATTGATCTGAGATCCGGATATCACCAGTTACGAGTGCTAGAGGAGGATGTGCCGAAGACCGCCTTCCGAACTCGTTACGGACATTACGAGTTCGTGGTGATGCCATTCGGATTGACCAATGCGCCCGCAGTCTTCATGGATCTGATGAATAGAGTATGCCGACCCTACTTGGATCAGTTCGTCATCGTTTTCATTGACGACATCCTAATCTACTCCCGAAGTAAGAAAGAACATGGCGATCACCTACGACAAGTTCTAGGGACATTACGAAAAGAGAAACTTTATGCGAAGTTCTCGAAATGTGAATTTTGGATCCGAAGAGTCGAATTCTTAGGACACGTGGTAAGCGAAGAGGGAATCCACGTGGACCCATCCAAAATTAAGGCCATTGAGAACTGGTCAACACCGAAGACGCCTACAGAAATTCGTCAATTTCTAGGTCTCGCTGGCTACTACCGCAGGTTCATTCAGAACTTCTCACGAATAGAGAAGCCTCTTACAACCCTAACCCAGAAAGGCGTGGCCTTTGACTGGGAAGAGAAACAAGAAAGAGTGTTCCAAACGCTCAAATGAGCCTTGTGCACCGCACCAATACTATTCCTTCCAGAAGGAATAGAAGACTTCGTAGTTTATTGCGATGCATCGAATCAAGGGCTCGGATGTGTTCTGATGCAGCGAGGTAAGGTCATCGCCTACGCCTCGAGACAATTGAAGACACACGAGGTTAACTACACGACCCACGATCTTGAACTAGGAGCAGTAGTGTTTGCTCTGAAGATCTGGAGACATTACTTGTATGGAACGAAGAGCACTATCTTTACCGACCACAAGAGTTTACAACACATTTTCGATCAGAAGGAGCTCAACATGAGACAACGACGATGGGTCGAACTACTCAGTGATTACGAATGCGATATTCGTTATCATCCGGGTAAAGCCAACGTAGTAGCAGACGCCCTAAGTCGGAAGGAATATTCTGGTCGCAAAGTCAAGTCGTTATCGATAACCATCCATTCACACCTGACTAAGCAAATTCAGGCGGCTCAACTTGAGGCCATGAAACCTGAAAATGTGTCGAATGAATCCCTTAGAGGAATGGACAAGAATTTAGAAGCCAGGGGTGACGGAGCTTTACATTTCATGAACCGGATCTGGACACCGAAACACGGTGGTTTCCGAGACTTGGTCATGACCGAGGCGCACAACACTCGGTATTCCGTCCACCCAGGTTCAGATAAGATGTATCGGGATCTTAAGAAGCTATACTGGTGGCCTAATATGAAAGCAGAAATTGCTACCTTCGTAAGTAAATGCCTTACTTGCGCGAAGGTTAAGGTCGAGTACCAGAAGCCCTCTGGCTTACTGCAACAACCAGAGATCCTGGAGTGGAAGTGGGAGCGGATCACTATGGATTTCATAACCAAGTTGCCCAAGACAACGGGTGGACTTGACACCATATGGGTCATCGTTGATAGATTGACCAAGTCTGCACACTTCCTGCCTATCAAAGAAACCGACAAGATGGAGAAACTTACGAGAACATACATTAGGGAAATCGTACGACTGCATGGTGTACCTATGTCCATTATCTCCGATAGAGATAGTAGGTTCACCTCAAGATTTTGGCAATCACTACAACATTCCCTAGGAACAAGGCTGGACATGAGCACAGCCTACCATCCTCAGACCGACGGACAGAGTGAGAGGACCATCCAAACCCTAGAAGATATGTTGCGAGCCTGCGTGATTGACTTTGGGAAGGCATGGGATACTCATTTACCCCTTGTCGAGTTTTCCTATAATAACAGTTATCACACGAGCATCAAGGCTGCTCCATTTGAAGCTCTCTACGGCCGTAAGTGCAGATCCCCTCTGTGCTGGGCTGAGGTGGGTGATACCCAATTAGCCAGGGGGCAAACTTCCGACAGTACTCTCACCGGTCCGGAGATCATTCGGGAAACAACAGAGAAAATCGTTCAGATCCGTGAACGATTGAAAGCCTCTAGAGACCGACAGAAGAGCTACGCTGATAAACGAAGGAAACCTTTGGAATTTCAGGTGGGAGACCGAGTCCTCCTCAAAGTCTCACCCTGGAAGGGCTTGATACGCTTCGGCAAGCATGGAAAGCTTAATCCGAGGTACATAGGGCCTTTCGAGATTCTTGCAAGAGTCAGCCCCGTAGCTTACAAACTCGAACTACCAGACGCACTTCGTAACGTACATTCTACATTCCACGTATCTAACTTGAAAAAGTGTCTATCCGACGAGACTCTTGTAATCCCACTCGACGAGATCGAAATCAACGAGAGCCTCAACTTCGTGGAAGAACCTATAGAGATCATGGACCGTGAGGTCAAGCAGACAAAGCAAAGTCGTATCCCTATCGTGAAGGTTCGTTGGAATGCCAAGCGAGGACCGGAATTCACTTGGGAAAGTGAGGATCAGATGAAACTGAAATACCCTCACCTTTTTGCTTAGTTGTTTGTAATTTCTAACTTGCTTAAAAATTCTAATTTCGGGACGAAATTCCTTCTAACGGGGGGATGATGTGACAACCCGATATTTCGAGTCAATGTAATGTAAAACCGATCAAATTTAGGTCAAAATGTAACCTTCCTAAAATCTTGTTCGGATTAAATAAAGTAGTAGGAATCATATCAAGGTTTGCGTACATAAAAAGAACGTCCAAATCTGACTTCGGATGAGGAAGTTATGAAATTTTGAAGAAATTCCTTAATCACGTCATTTTAATAAATAAATAATAAAAATAATTTCGGAATTTGCCAACGGAATCTAAACGAAAGTCGTGGATCATGGTCTCACCTTCGCGTGGATATAAAGAACGTCAAAAACGGAGTTCGTATGAGGGAGATATGAATTTTTGAAGTTTATTTATAATAAATATAAATTTAATTATAAATTCCCGGTAATATCCGAAGGGGAGTCATCGGATTGGACCGAAGTACGCCCTGCGTACCTTCGTACGCCCCGCGTACTGAGATCGAGGGTCTCGGATCGTCCACGTCGCACTATCCGAAGAATTCTAAACCGTCCGACCCGTCCGAAGCTCCGACCCGTCCGACCCGCCGTCCCATCCGACCCGCGTACCCAGCAACCCGTCCCATCCGAACCGAGGCAGTCGAGGCTTCGGTCATGCATGACGTACGCGTACGCGCTGCGTACGAGCGTACGCCCCGCGTACGGAGGCAGTTCAGCCTTCCTATAAATAGGATGCGAGGCTTTCTAAAAATGTTGCTCATTTCTCTTCTCTCTCTCACAACCTTGCCTCGTTTTCCGTGCCCGTTATAACCCGAAGCTCTGGTCTTTTTGCTCAAGTCCTGAGGGTCGATTTTACTCCCGAGATTCCCGAGAATCCCGGGGAAAATCCGTTTTCCGAGACGAAACTCTGCCCGGTTTTCCATCTCGCTTTCTTCAATCAATCAAGTGAGTTTCATACCCCTTAATCAACCTGTTAAATATTCTAAATGCTTTTATATGCTTTCAAAGGGGGGGGGGGGGAATACAAGTTAAATACTTATAGTTATTGTTTCAATCACATGTGATTACGCTAATCACATGTGATTAATAACTAGAGAAATCAGTGATTTTATCACTATTCAAACTATCTATCAAACTGTTTTACTTCTAAATGTTTTCCAAACCCATTTACTTTTCGAATTTACACTGCAACTGTGATTTAAACAAATGTTCCTTATACTTAATCTGTTTTAATCAAATCTACGCCTTCAAATTGTTTTATAGATTGACATCAAGTCAATCTTTCTTTCAAAATAATACTTATGTTTCAAATGTCTTATAAATACTTATTTATGTTTTTATATTATAAATTGCATGCCCATACATGTATAGACGTATAAATAATGTTTAAAGGGCTTAGGAAGGCCATCCACCCTATTTCCTTTTCCTCGATTTGGATGTGGTCTGGTGGGATTTTGGGTGACCATCCGAAGGTCGTTTCCATGTTAAGTATATATCAAATATACATATATAGACATAAAAGTACTTCCATAACCATACGTACTAGACGCACCGTTAACAAGTTACCAGCGGGGTAACACAGAACCATACTATTACAACTTCTAGATCAATGAGTCAGTTCATTCATGAGTCTACACTAGGAAGATAATATATACAACTATACTACGAGAACATATACAACTATACTAGAACAAGAAACATTTCATCACATATGCAAGAATACGATAACAAATGTGATCCACTGTATCGGAGCATGCCTTAAATGTCATGGCCCGAGTTGTAGCCAGAATTCTCTTGGAGGGAGAGCGTTAAGTTTGCGTATAGATCTATACTGGATTGACTATCCTACACCTTGCTGCTAGCTACAGCCGGACCTGCAGGTCTGCGGGTGCCAAACGTCATTCCGTTATTACGACCGTTCTTTATGTCGTTGTTATCAGTCGATAGTATGGTGCAATTATCACATTATACCTTAATATAAATCCGGTTTAAGGTAGTAGTAATTAGTACAACAGTAGTTCTTATTATACAAAACTACAGTACTACAATGATTTACCCATTACATATTTTGGTGATAATCTCACTTAAGCATTAATGTATGAACTATATTTTATCAAATGATAGTTATACTTGGGTAATTACACACTTTTACAAAAGACGAGTTTACAAAACATTTAAGCCTCGGTAGAAGGTTACTTTTATAGAAAATATAGGATTTTCTGAGAGATTCAAACTTTTGCAAACACTTTTAAACATTTACTTACATTTTTACAAACTTATACATTGAGGCAGGTTCAAACGTTTTTGACAACGAACATTGACACTAAAATACTTATGAACTCACCAGCTTAATGCTGATAAACTCTTTCAAAATAACTTGTATTCTCAGGTCATCAGTAGACAGGTACCGATGCCAGCTTTTGAGATGATGGAGCGTACTGAAGACTCATCATTTTATTATTTTGATTTACGTTACATTTTTGGTGTCTAAAACTGTACAGAACACGCATGTATTAAATTTATATATTTAATGCAATGGATGATGTTGTTTGCCTATTTACATTTACTGTGTTGTGATTACCTTACATGACGTCCTCCGCCCCAGAACGTTTCCGCCGTTCTTGGTTTTGGGGTGTGACAAGTTAAGTTCTACATCAAACATATCGGAAATCGGGAAACAAATGCTGGACAATAAGTAAGATCATGTTCCACGTATTTGTCCGGCTGATATCTAGAACAGAGGATTATATGATCACTTATCTAAAATGGCGCGTTCTAGTTCAACAGAGTTTAAAGAGCTACGATTGCTGATCGGTTCCTGAAGTCATACTTGCAACTATAGTTATTAGACTTATCCAAGTGGGAGACTGTTGGATATAGTGTCTAAGTCCATAATTATATTTGGTATGTACTTGACCCGACCCGGCATGGTCCATTTGGGTTGCACTTCTCCCGAACTATTTATGGATAATCTTTTGAGAATAGTACAAGTTATGATTTATTAATATATTATAAGTTCTAATATATTAATATAAGATCATATTATTTAATTAGTATTGATCTATAATTAATCTAGGATTAAGTTAGAGATCAAAGATTACTAATTAAATATGGGCTTCTATATTTATATAGTGTGGGCTAATGCTTATTTGGAATGAGCTAGGCTTGCGTGGAAAGTCCATGGATACTCCATGGAGCTTTAACACATGGATCTCATGGAAATGAAAAGACATGGGTATTAGGGTTTACATGGATGCCCCTAATCCACCACACTATATAATGGAGGCTTTGGCTCTTGAAATCTACTAGTTGAGGTGAGTAAAGCAAGAGGGCCGATTTCAAGATAGTAGTGACTATTCTCTCAAAGTTCCAAGTTTGTGGTGATTTGTGACTTCCATTTGAGGCATCCACACTATTGGTGCTAGGCTCTAAAACTCCAAGCAATCAACTACTACTACAAGGCAAGTATTTCTACTAGCTTTATTTGATTCATGTTCCCCATGCCATGCTTGTTAGGATATGAACCTTGGAAAAATAATTATTTGCATGTATCTTAGACAAACATAGATCTAAGGTTTATTAGGCTTGCCTGTACACTTAGGAAGTGTTAGAATGCTCAAAACCCATCACTTTTGAGAATAGTATATTTATGATTTATATTAATATATTATAAGTTCTAATATATTAATATGGAATCATATTATTTAATTAGTATTGATGAAGAATTAATTTACAATTAATTAAGTGAACAAAATGAGCTAATTAAATATGGAATCTTATATATATATATATATGGAATGGTCCAAGTTCATTTAGGTTGGGCTAAGCTATCATGGATACTCCATGTAGTTTTAACCCATGGATCCTATGAAACGAAAGGCCATGGGTATTAGGGTTTACATGGATGTAACCCTAATCCTCCATACTATATAAAGAGGCCTTTGGCACAAGAAATGGCACTAGTGTGTGAGGACATTAGAGTGGGCCGATTTTAGTGTGCATACATATTCTCTCAAGTTCTTCCAAAGGTGTTTTGGTGATTTGTGATTCCACTTGAGGCTTCCACACCAAAGGTGTTAAAGCTTAAAGACATCAAGCTACATCAAAAGGTGTGTCATCTAACTAGAACTTTGTAGTATAGGTGCTTCATAATATGCTAGTTAGGATGAAACCTTGGAATATTTAATATTTGCATGTATAATAGAGAAAACATAGATCCAAGGTTTATAGGGTTGGATGTACATCATAGGAGTGTTAGAATGCTCAAAACCCAACAGATACAAGTCAAGGGACTTGTGAAATCTTAGTATATTTGCGTGTTATGATTTATGTGCTTAAGGTTATCAAATTTCATATTGATGGTTCAAGAATTCGATATTTTGAGCAAGTCTCAAGAGTTTGAATCCTATATCACAATTTATGTGTTAGAAATAAAAACTAGTATGTTTATGAAATATAACTCATAAACTATTATGTCAAGAACCATAAATTTTTGCTTAAAAAATTTTCTTAAACAAAGTTGTTGGTTTAAAATTTTGGGAAGACGAAAATTATGAAATTTATACAATTTTTAACTGTTTTCGGCCAAAATGTACATAAAAGTCATTTTTGAAATGTTGGATAAATTTGAGTTGTTACTGAACATTTTGATTGAAATGGGCCAAAAGTGGAATTATTTAATAAACAAGAGCCATTTTTGAAATTTTCTTAGAAACGAGCATAAAATAAGTATTTTAGAAGAAATGGGTCATTTTCAACAATTCACCAAGTTTTGGACCACTTATGACACCTTTTGACAAATATAGGTCTTATTTGATGGTTTATAGAAAGAATGGTCATTTTTGCCAATATCGATAATAATGGATCATTTTGATAACTATGATTCATTATGGATTATTTTTCAATAAAAAAACAAGACGATATATCTAATCAACAAGTACAACTATTGTTATCTATTTAATAAATAACGGATTTCAACTATTAGCACAAATATCTGTTAGTATTCTAGTCAGACGCATCTCCAAAGTACCTATTATATATATATATATATATATATATATATATATATATATATATTAGTGTATGTTCAAAGCCCTGTAAAGAGTTGTTACCAGAGTCTCCTGGAGGGAGAGCGGGAATTTGTGTATACATCTATACGGGGTTGACACCCAGCTCTTTCGTTGTTCGATACAGCTAAACCGGCCAGTCTAGGGTGACAAATGTCTTTAATCAATCCGGATGCCTGAGGAACGCCAAGATAGGCCTCTGTCATATTGGTATGGTTATAGCGGCTCACTAGAATATAACAATGTTATTCAGAAAACTATGTAGGGAAACCTTACAAATAAATTGGCACATTGTGTTGACCGCACCCATGCATGGTAGTGATTGTCCACGTTCGTTGTGTTGACCATCCACTTGCACTGTGCGGAATGTCCACAATCGCTTGTTGATTTCTCACACCTCTCTAATCTTAGGATTTTTAAGACCACAAATGACTACGCACATACATAAAATATAGGATTTTCTAGGGAAAAACGATTTTATATAATTCCGAAAGATGATAAACTAAAACACACACATGCAACTAAACTCGATTGGAACCAGGGTTTACAACTATTTTATATAAGAAAATATATGATTTTCGAGAGAAAACGATTTTATATAATTCCGAAAGATGATAAACTAAAACACACACATGAAACTATACTCGATTGGAACCAGGGTTTACAACTATTTTATATAAGAAAATATAGGATTTTCGGGAGAAAATGATTTCATACAATTACGAAAGACGATAAACTAAAACACACACACACATGTAAGTATACTTGATTGGAAACAAGACTTACAACCGTTTTGACAAGAAAACACTGGAATTTTCTGGATGTCTAAACTATCACAAAGTTTTATACAAAAATGCTTATGAACTCACCAACATATTTTATGTTGAAACTATCCAAAACGACTTGTATTCTCAGGGATCGAGTAAGCAGGTAATCTCCACGATCGAGGACGGGCGTCGCTGCGTTATGTTATTGCTACTTTTTTATTTCATGTTTAACTTTGAACAGAACAAGTATTGTAAACAATATTATCTTAATGTATGATGTTTGGGTTTGCTATGTTTCATTTATATACAATTGTTATGATACTACACAATGAAGTCACCTGCCTCCAGACATTTCCGTCATGTGGTCTAGGGGTGTGACAGATTGGTATCTGAGCATTGTTTATAATGAACTAGTATATCTAGCCATACAAGATATATAACTATAAATACAATGAGACTAAAACAATCTGACTAAAAGTATACTTTAAAGATATATAAGTATTTTAGAACAGTATACATACTTACTAGCATAGTATCAAAATAAGAAGAAAAAAAAGTAACTAAAGGTTGAACAATACAGTCAAACCTAGGCAGTTATGTAATCATATTTGGGATAAATATAGCCTGGTCAACTATATTTATTTAAGATATGACCAACATGTTCTTAGGAGTGATGGTGGTGTTGCAACAAACCTAAAACCCACCAACTATATATGCAAGAGAACAACAAAATCGAACATCAAGTTTAAAAATACTATAGGAGTATTTTTGGATACCATAACTGTGACATCCCCATATTTCTCGGCCAGAAAAGACCAATTTAATTTATTCTTTTTAAAATAAAATCAGAGAAATCTTTTTTTTAAAGATGTTGCGGAATTGGTCCCCAAACAACATATGATAAAAGTTTATCAAAATCCTTCATTAAGAAGGTATATGTTTTCCATATATATCAAAACCTCGGGATGTCATGTTCTGATACAGATCAAAAGCATAAACAAGACATTATAAGCCTTTCAACAGTTATTTACAACTACTGGCCTATAATCCAAAAATCTCTTGTCGTCCTCCGACTATGCTCGGGGTCCACTACCTGTAATCATAAAACTGAGTGGGTCAGGCTTGGGAGCCTGGTGAGCATATAGGTTTTTCAACCCACAATAATAATATACTTATTAAGTTCACCAATCAACAATAACCCTGATTACCCATTCACGTTGTCCTCACTTTACGTCCCTAAACACCTATCACAAGGGACCTAGCCTAAGGATTATCATCGGGATGGACACTATTGCTAAGGGGTTTCCTCAGCCATACATGTCCTTAAGGCAACCATGAGGGTGATGGAGTACGCCAATGAACATTTAATTCATCAACACCTACAAGTTGCGAACCTGCTAGTGTTCCACTGGACTATCTAGAAAGTCCGTGGTCGTCATCTATACTCCGCTAGATGACTACAACAACAAGAACAACAACATCGAGGCCTCTCACCATTTTAACACACATCAACTATTTCATCTACCCATGTTCTACCCAACATATTTTGTAGATAAAAACATATACAGTTTAAAACTTGTATAAAACATCAATTCAAGAGTCACCTCGAATAAACAATTAGCATATTTACACATAACACGTATTTCAAGGTAAATACTTTATATCTATGTTTAAATTGAAAGTAACTACACACTCACGTATTTTGGTGAAAATCGGCCAGCAATTCGTTTCCTAAAACGATCGTTTCTAATAAAACCGGAAGTTTTGTTGAGAAACCGGGCTCTGCAAAAGGTCGGGCTTCGAAACCGAAAAGATAAATATTCCGGGCTTCTCGGGCACTTCGTGGTGTATTTCGGGCTTTACAATCGATACCGGGGCTTTTCGGGATGTTAAAATGAAGAAAATATGGGTTTAGGGGTTAAAATGACAAAATTCCAAAATTACCCGGGAGGTCTCGCACTCTTCTTTTTATAGGGGCGAGGCTTCTGATCGGATGGTCAGGAGGGAGACACGCGTCGCAGATCTGAAGCTCGCAGAGGGTGATGGCTCAGACATGGCTTGCACATGGTCTGTGCATGCGAGGGCTCGCTGGCAGCTTCCGATTGGACCGCGGCTTACTGGTGCACCTGCGAAGTTCGGAGTTGGGTGCGAGGCTTGGAGCTAGGCTACGCGAGGCTCGGACACACGCGGCAGCAGGGCGAATCTTCGGCTGGGGAGCTTGCTGCTTTGGATTGGGCCTCATCCTCGGTCGAATCAGAAGAGGACACGTGGCGTCACATGACTCAGCAGCTTCGGTGACTCAGCAGCCTGATGACTCAGCAACCTGGTGACTCAGCAGGACACGTGTCACATTCTAAGCGAGGGTGACGTGGCAAAGTGTGACTATGTGAAATTTCTCGGTTTTCGCGCCAAAACTTCTAAAATCCATAACATTCGCATACGAGCTCCGTTTTTGACGTTCTTTATATGCACGCGTAGCTAAAGTTACACTCTACAACTTCCGTTTAGACTTCGTCGGCTAATTCTGACTTTAAATTTTATATTATTATTTTTAACAGACCTGGACAGGAAATCCGTTAAAAATTCATAACTTCTTCATCCGACGTCCGTTTTCGTCAGACTTTTTACGGTTCTGCTCCTAATGACGAGACCTTCAATTCTCATTTAGGTTGTGTCGACTAAAAATCGCTCGATCCAACATTCGAGTTTTTAGCTGTCTACTGCTACGCTGAAACTTCGAAAAATCATAACTTCTTCATACGAAGTCAGATTTGGGCGTTCTTTTTATCGAACTTCTCGGTTTAACGAATACTACGACTTTCGTTTAGATTACTAAGGCTAAAAAGTAGTTTATCAAAAACTCACTTTTTACGACATTCAGCACCGTCCCGGTTTTGTCGCGGAACTTCGACAGATCATAACTTCTTCGTTATAACTCGGATTTTGGTATTCTTTATATCCCCGAAATCCTTGTTTCGGCCACTACAACTTTATGTAAAGATATCGGGCTTATCTCACAATTTAATTTTTTGACGCTTATTTTTATTCTTAATTAATTAAGCCCTAATAATTAAGCATAAAACACATAATTCACATAATATTCACATAATTCCTTTTCATTTCTTCAAAATGAGTTACAAAGGTTAACCTAGACTATCAACTCAATATAAATGCCTAGGCTAGAAACATGAGTGTTACAATTCTCTCCCCCTTAGGATGATTCCGTCCCCGGAATCACATATCACCAAACAACTGCGGGTAGCGACTCATCATGTCACTCTCCGTTTCCCAAGTGAGATTTGGTCCATTCGTATGTTTCCAATGCACAAGCACTAAATCGACTATCTTGCGTCGTAACTTCATAGTTACGGTCAACGATTGCCTCAGGTTCCTCGATCAACCTCTTGTTTTCATCCAACCTTAACTCAGAAATTGGAATTATGTCAGGCACATCTGCTGTGAATTTTCTCAAATAACACACATGAAAGGTGTTATGAATACCCTCTAGTTCTTCCGGTAACTCTAGCTTGTAAGCTTGATTCCCGATTCTCTGAAGAACTTTAAATGGTCCAATAAACCTTGGACTCAACTTCCCTCTCTTACCAAATCTTATAAGTCCCTTCCACGGTGAGACTTTAAGTAAAACCGAGTCTCCAACATCGAAGGATATTGGTTGTCTTTTCTTGTCAGCAAAACTCTTTTGTCAATCTTGAGCAGCTAACATCCTTTCCCTTATCACTTTCAACTTTTCAGCAGTCTCATAGACTATTTCAGGTCCCATAAACTGCTTTTCCCCAGCTTCCAGCCAACATGATGGCGTTCGACACTTCTCCCCACACAAATCGTGATAAGGTGCCATCTTAATGCTTGAGTGGAAACTATTATTATAGGAGAATTCTACTAAAGGTAAGTGTTCATCCTAGTTACCTTGGAATTCTAGGGTACATGCTCTCAGCATATCCTCTAATGTTTGAATCGTTCGCTCGCTCTGACCATCGGTTTGCGGATGGTAAGTTGTACTCAAACACAACTTGGTACCCAATTCCTCTTGCAGACTCCTCCAAAACCTAGAGGTAAAACGGCTATAACGATCGGACACAATCGTTAACGGAACACCGTGAAGTCTCATAATTTCCTTCACGTAAAAATTCACAAGTTTATCCATAGAACATTTCTCTTTGGCCGCTATGAAATGCGCACTCTTAGTGAAGTGATCAACAACCACCCAAATCATGTCGTGACCGTTCCTTGTTCTGGGTAGTTTAGTCACAAAATCCATGGTGATGTCTTCCCATTTACCCATGGGTACGGGTAACGGTTCTAAACTCCCATACGGTTTTTGATGTTGTGCCTTAACCCTAGCACAAATTACACACTCGGCCACATACTTAGCAACATCGAGCTTCATCGTCGGCCACCAATAATAGGGTTTTAGATCCCTATACATTTTTGTACTGCCGGGATGAATCGAGTACATGGTCTTGTGAGCTTCTTCCATCAGAAGATCCCTTATTCCGCCTGTCTTAGGTACCCAAATTCTATCTTGAAATACCTTCAACCCTTGGTTGTTTGTACCGAACACTAACGTTTTGCCCAAACGTTCTTCCTTTCGGTCATTTTTCTCTAAAGCTTCCTCTTGAGCTTTCTTTATACTTTCCACAATTGTCGACACAACTTCAATTCTCAATGCTCTTGGCCTTTTCTTTTCAAGGTTTACCTACCGACTAAGAGCATCGGCAACAACATTTGCTTTACCAGGGTGGTAAAGTCTCTCACAGTCGTAGTCCGTGAGTAACTCTAGCCAGCGTCGTTGCCTCATGTTCAATTCCTTCTGATTAGAGAGATATTGGAGACTCTTATGATCAGTGAAAAGTTTACACTTTGTGCCATAAAGATAATGCCTCCATATCTTTAAGGCAAATACTACCGTTGCCAACTCCAGATCATGAGTGGGGTAGTTCTTTTCATGTTCCTTCAATTGCCTCGATGCATACGCGATCACTTTATCCCTTTGGGTCAGAACACAACCTAACCCAACTCCAGATGCATCGCTATAAACTGCGAAGTCATCAACTCCTTCAGGCAATGAAAGAATCGGTGCTTCATACAATCTCTTCTTCAACTTCTCAAAGGCTTCCTTATGCTTCTCATTCCAAGCATAAGTGGCTCCTTTGTGGGTCAAAGCTGTTAATGGAGTAGCAATCGAAGAAAAGCCTTGCATAAACCTTCGGTAATATCCAGCTAATCCTAAAAAGCTTCGAATCTCCATAGGACTTTTTGGTTGTTCCCACTTCATTACAGCTTCAATCTTTGCTGGATCAACCATTATTCCTTCTTGGTTAACCACATGACCTAAAAATTGGACTTCTTGAATCCAAAATTCACATTTGGAGAACTTTGCATACAGCTTCTCCTTTTTCAGGACTTCTAGCACTTCACGTAGATGCTTTTCATGCTCCTGCTTGCTTTTCGAATAAATCAAGATATCGTCTATGAATACTATCACGGATTTATCTAAGAATGGTTTACAAACCCTATTCATCAAATCCATGAAAGCTATTGGGGCATTGGTTAGTCCGAACGACATAACCAAAAATTCATAGTGTCCATATCTCGTTCTAAAAGCAGCCTTTTCGATATCCTGCTCTCTCACCTTTAGTTGATGGTATCCCGGCCTAAGATCAATCTTCGAGAAATAGCTCGAACCCTGCAACTGGTCGAACAAGTCATCGATCCTTGGCAATGGGTACTTGTTCTTTATCGTCACTTTGTTCAGCTCTCTGTAATCGATGCACATTCTCATGCTTCCGTCTTTCTTCTTTACAAATAACACAGGGGCTCCCCAGGGTGATGAACTAGGTCGAATGAAACCTTTGTCCAATAACTCCTGAAGTTGTGTCATAAGTTCTTTCATTTCGGTTGGCGCTAATCGATAAGGTGCTTTCGCTATCGGCGTCGTTCCTGGTAACAAGTCGATACGAAATTCTACTTGTCGATCATGGGGCATTCCGGGAAGATCTTCGGGAAAGACTTCCGGGTAATCACACACCACCGGAATATTCTGCACCTCCTTCTTTTCATTCTTAGCATCGATCACGAATGCTAGATATGATGTACATCCCTTGGCCAAACACTTTCTGGCTTTCATTAAGGAAATGATTCCAGAATTTACTCTACGTTTGTCTCCATACACCATAAACGACTCTTTCCCTGGCGGGTTTACTTTTACTATCTTCTTTCTACATTGTATTTCTGCATCATTAGCGCTAAGCCAATCCATTCCTAAAACGATGTCGAATACGTTTAACTCGATAGGCAATAATTCCTCTTGGAACTTATTCCCATCCAAGTCAATGAGGATGTTTTTCATACGATGGCTAACAGGTACAAACTTGCCACTAGCAATCTCGACTAATAAGGCATTAACTAGCCTATCTACAGGTAAAGCTAGCTTTCTACCAAATTCATGTGATATAAAGGAATAATTGGCTCCAGAATCAAACAAAATTTGGGCAGGCAATTCGTTTATGAGAAAGGTACCTGAAGCGACATCGGCTTCTTCTTTTGCAGCTTCGAGTGTCATCTGAAAGGCTCTCGCCTTCGGCTTTGGTGGTAGATTGGGTTTTGCTGCGTCCTTCTTCTTCGGGCAGTCCCTCAAAATATGCCCTTCTTCATTGCACCCAAAACATACGTTCTTATTGAACGTGCATTCATTGGCATAATGCCCTGGCTTTCCATATTTGTAACAAGTGACTTCCACGCTGCACATCCCAGCATGTTTCTTCTTACACTTGTCACACCACTTGGCTTCGGCTCCTCCTCCAAACTTTCTCGAACCAGTCTTCGAGAACTTGTTCTTTTTATTGGAACCTGAAGTTCCTTTAAACATTCTCTTTTTGCCAACTTCAACCTTGCTGGCGGCTCTCCCTTTTATCATATCTTCAATAGACTTGGCAGCCCAGATAGCTGCCTCCAAAGTAAGTGCCTGACGTACTGGCACCGCATACTCCCATGGAAGTCCCTTTGCGTACCTGTCTATTTTTGCCAACTCATCTGGGACAATACGCAAAGCAAACTCCATTTTGTCTGTGAAGTTATTCGTATATTCGTCAACGGTCATACTCCCCTTCTGCAACGTTAGAAATTGGTTTTCTAACTCAAGTACGTTTTGGGCCGAGCAGTACTTGCGCTTGAAGTGCACCAAGAACTCTGCCCAAGTTAATTGCAGTGGCTCATTAGGGCTTAGGGTTTTCCCCAAAGTGCTCCACCAATGAGCAGCACTACCCCTGAACTGACGTACTGCAAACATAGTTTGTAACTTGCCTTGGCAATCACAAGTCATGAAAGCCAACTCCATTTCCGAGATCCAGTCCATTACTCCGACAGGATCTTCTTTTCCACTGAAGTTCGATGGCTTGCAAGTCATAAAATCCTTATACTTGCACCCATTTCTCTCCATTCTACCCTCGTGGTTATTCCTCCCAACCACAAGCGGTTCACTATGACCAACCGATCTACTGTTGTTTCCTTCTTCAGATCGATCGTCATTTAGTTCACGTTGTTCATCTGGAATTGAAGGTTCATCCCTATCGTTCAGCAACATTTGCCTCAATTCCTCCCTCTGTTCAGCCAACATGGTCTGAATCATGGTTCGTACTCCAGCCATGGTGATGGGTTCGGGTGCAGCTCCTACTATAGGCACCTGTTCCACCACTTGAGGTTGAGGTTGTTGGTTTCTGTTTGCATTTCCAGCTCCACTCCGAGTTCTTGCTATTTCAATCTATATACCGAATAAGGTGAATTTAGGTCTTTATTCTTGTTAGACATGTCAATTCCCTTATCACTCCGAAACGTTTACATGTTAGTTCTAATCTCGTATTCATACGCTTAGAATCCTACACACATAAGGTTTCCAAATCCAGCCGGCAACAGACCATAGATCCGAACAAATACTGGCACGCATGGCAAACACATAGCATTTAGCACATAAGGGCATTTTAGGCATCTTCCCTAAAATAAACTAGTGCGCGTGTCTAAAATATGGTAGACACTCATCTCACAATCATCACTTAGCATTCTAAGTTCAAGTCTAGAAATTCTACAATTTCTTAGTTCGCTTAAACTAATGCTCTGATACCAACTGTGACATCCCCATATTTCTCGGCCAGAAAAGACCGATTTAATTTATGCTTTTTAAAATAAAATCAGAGAAATCTTTTTTTTTTAAAAGATGTTGCAGAATTGGTCCCCAAACAACATATGATAAAAGTTTATCAAAATCATTCATTAAGAAGGTATATGTTTTCCATATATATCAAAACCTCGGGATGTCATGTTCCGATACAGATCAAAAGCATAAACAAGACATTATAAGCCTTTCAACAGTTATTTACAACTACTGACCTATAATCCAAAAATCTCTTGTCGTCCTCCGACTATGCTCGGGGTCTACTACCTGTAATCATAAAACTGAGTGGGTCAGGCTTGGGAGCCTGGTGAGCATATAGGTTTTTCAACCCACAATAATAATATACTTATTAAGTTCACCAGTCAATAATAACCCTGATTACCCATTCCCGTTGTCCTCACTTTACGTCCCTAAACACCTATCACAAGGGACCTAGCCTAAGGATTATCATCGGGATGGACACTACTGCTAAGGGGTTTCCTCAGCCATACATGTCCTTAAGGCAACCATGAGGGGGATGGAGTACGCCAATGAACATTTAATTCATCAACACCTACAAGTTGTGAACCTGCTAGTGTTCCACTGGACTATCTAGAAAGTCCGTGGTCGTCATCTATACTCCGCTAGATGACAACAACAACAACAACAACAACAACAACAACATCGAGGCCTCTCACCATTTTAACATACATCAACTATTTCATCTACCCATGTTCTACCCAACATATTTTGTAGATAAAAACATATACAGTTTAAAACTTGTATAAAACATCAATTCAAAAGTCACCTCGAATAAACAATTAGCATATTTACACATAACACATATTTCAAGGTAAATACTTTATATCTATTTGTAAATTGAAAGTCACTACACACTCACGTATTTTGGTGAAAATCGAGCAGCAATTCGTTTCCTAAAACGATCGTTTCTAATAAAACCAGGAATTTTATTGAGAAGTCGGGCTCTGCAAAAGGTCGGGCTTCGAAACCGAAAAGATAAATTTTTCGGGCTTCTCGGGCACTTCGTGGTGTATTCCGGGCTTTACAATCGATATTGGGGCTTTGCGGGATGTTAAAATGAAGAAAATATGGGTTTAGGGGTTCAAAATGACAAAATTCCAAAATTACCCGGGAGGTCACGCACCCTTCTATATATAGGGGCGAGGCTTCTGATCGGATGGTCAGGAGGGAGACACGCGTCGCAGATCCGAAGCTCGCAGATGGGGATGGCTCGGACATGACTGGCACATGGTCTGCGCATGCGAGGGCTCGCTGGCAGCTTCCGATTGGACCGCGGCTTATTGTTGCACCTGCGAGGTTCGAAGTTGGGTGCGAGGCTCGGACACACGCGGCAGCAGGGCGAAGCTTCGGCTGGGGAGTTGGCTGCCTCGGATTGGGCCTCCTCCTCGGTCGAATCAGAAGAGGACACGTGGCTTCGCATGACTCAGTAGCCTGGTGACTCAGCAGGACACGTGTCACATTCTAAGCGAGGGTGACGTGGCAAAGTGTGACTATGCGAAATTTCTCGGTTTTTGCGCCAAAACTTCCAAAATCCATAACTTTCGCATACGAGCTCCGTTTTTGACGTTCTTTATATGCACGCGTAGCTAAAATTACGCTCTACAACTTCCGTTTAGACTTCGTCGGCTAATTTTGACTTTAAATTTTATATTATTATTTTTAACAGACCGGGACTGGAAATTCGTTAAAAATTGATAACTTCTTCATCCGACGTCCATTTTCATCAGACTTTTTACCGTTGTGCTCCGAATGACGACACCTTCAATTCTCGTTTAGGTTGTGTCGGCTAAAAATCGCTCGATCTAAAATTCGAGTTTTTAGCTGTCTACTACTACGCTGAAACTTCGAAAAATCATAACTTCTTCATACGAAGTCAGATTTGGGCGTTCTTTTTATCGAACTTCTCGGTTTAATGAATACTACGACTTTCGTTTAGATTACTAAGGCTAAAAAGTAGTTTATCAAAAACTCACTTTTTACGACATTCAGCACCGTGCCGGTTTTGTCGCGAAACTTCGACAGGTCATAACTTCTTCGTTATAACTCGGATTTTGGTATTCTTTATATCCCCGAAATCCTTGTTTCGACCACTACAATTTTATGTAAAGATATCGGGCTTATCTCACACTTTAATTTTTTGACGCTTATTTTTATTCTTAATTAATTAAGCCCTAATAATTAAGCATAAAACACATAATTCACATAATATTCACATAATTCCTTTTCATTTCTTCAAAATGAGTTACAAAGGTTAACCTAGACTATCAACTCAATATAAATGCCTAGGCTAGAAACACGAGTGTTACAATAACCCCCCACCCCCACGCCTAAATCTTCCCCGTATTTCTCATATCCCTATTCTCACACAAATAACATTGCTGAAATTCCTCACAAGGATCTCTCTTACCTTGTCGCGGTGACTTGCGGATGGGTCAAGAAGGGACCAAAAGAGGCCCATGAGGAAAACCCAGAGGTGGATCCTAAGGAATACCAAGAGATGAATAATGAAAGGGAGGATTCCGACTAAGAGCCAAGCAAGGACAAAAGCGTCGAGGAAACCCTTAGTGAGCTTTACCACTATAAGTATTCCTGGTATAGATGCACGTTGTAACAAAACAATACCCACACAAAGAAAAGCTTAGTAATAGGCACCTACCAGGTTCTGGGCGCATTCCCACAAAGGAAAACCCAACGACCCGCCTAATGGCAAACGATCCACAATCGACGTGCACCGTGCTCCGATCCCCAACACCCTCACAATCCATGAACCACCCCATATGGGCCACAAGTGACCTGTCTAGACCCTCATTCTACGACTCTCCATCGTGGAATAATGGATACCGAAGGCGAAGTTTGATATACGACAATGTAAATCCGACTCCCCCATGAATAACAAGAACACCATTCTAAAGCCTTATGGAACCAACAAGTAGAACTAGAGAACCACACGAATTGTCTACACTCAATAAAGGATGAAGTGACCACCCTGAGATGACATCCAAATGCAACTGAGACTAGGACAGCCTTAGCAGAACAAAGAGCGAAAGGGGCCGCTCATGAAATGAGTAAAATGGCCGAGCACTTTGTGCGCCATTTCGGCATAAGAAAATCACCACACTACTCGCCCTAGGTTTATAATGTCTTAAACTGCAACCAGTAGTAGTAAGCAAAGATAGGTACGCCCTCCAAGAACCCATGTGACATAAATCCAATCATTGTATAGGTGGCTATACCGTATCCCGATAAAACATAACATTCATGTGATGCTTAATTCTACTCTCAATCGTAAATACATCATAGGGATGTAGGTCGAAAAAACAAGGAACATACAACGAAACATGTGATTTATATGCTTACATGCATAACTTCGTATCTATAATCATAGATAAGATATGACTAGAAATAACCATAGTTACTCACGAACCTATATACCATCATGCAACAGGATCATGTCTTTCCATGGAAACAACCAGCTAGCCGGTGAAACACCAATTCTACAAATGGACCCCACGGCCTTCCAAGCCACTGTAATAGCTGCCATAGCAGCTATCATGGCATACCTCAATGCCAACAACACAAACGAAAAAGGAAGCGGTGTCGATAATTTCAACCGTAATAACAATCAAGGAAACCAACAAAGGAAAACTTACAAAGACACCCCAAACTTCAAACATAAGATCATGAAGCGAAAGTTCGGGAATGAAGAAGGAGGCAATTCGACCCATAGGCTTACCAAAAGGCAAAAAACAGGAGTAGTCCTTACCCCTACTAACTCTACTCCTCCCACCTCGAGAAAACCATATCTTAGGAACTTTCCACACTGCAACAAATGAAAATACCATCATTGGGGAGTCTGCCAGGAATTTCTTTGCAGAAGGTGCAACAAGATGGGGCACATCTCCTGCTACTGTAGGGCGCCATCCTCAAGCGTCACTCTAACCCTCAACCCAGAAGTAATTCTGGTATGCCATATATGCGGTGAAACCGGACACTTCAAGAGAAATTGTCTAACGAGATGAATGATGGAGGAGTTGACAACTAGTCAGGAAACGCTACTGGGATTTTAGTACGTTCCCAACAATAAACTTTATGCATTGAATTTTCACAAAAAGTTTTTGCCAATTAAAAACATAATCAAAAACTATTTCCTCATTTGAGCAAATCGTGTAAATCACAGAGAAACTAGAGATCCTTGCAGATGGACCATGATGGTTCCATATAAACGTTTGTATCATATATAGTTAGGATTCTACAAACTAAGAGAGTGTGATCCCGTGTCACACCCTAAAACCGGAACGGCGGAAACGTTCAGGGGCAGAGGACGTCATGTAGAGTATCACAACAATGAATAATAGTAAACCAGCAACAACATCATCCATTGGATTAATAATATAATTTTAATACAAGTGTGTTCTGTGTATAGTTTATAAGGCACCAAAAATGAATAATCAAAATAGGGACGAGTCTTGAAAGCTCCGTCTTCTCAAAACCTGGGCATCGGTACCTGTCTACTGGTGACCTAAGAATACAAGTTATTTTGAAAGCATAGATCAGCATAAAAGCTGGTGAGTTCATAAGTATTTTAGTGTCATTGTTTGTATGAAAGTGTTTGTAAATGTTTGATGTAAATGTTTGTAAGTGTTTGTATTAATTGTTTATATCTCCTAGAAAATCCTATATTTTTTACTAAAAAGTATCCTTCTACCGATGCCCGAGTGTTCTGTATGTTGTTTGTTTGTAAAACTGTGTATCTTTCCCAAGTATGACTATCATTACCAAAGTATAGTTTACATTACCGTTTATGTGAGAAGAGCACAATATGAATGCAATGGGAAAATAACGCTGTACTGTAGTATTGTATATAAGTAACTACCAATGTACTAACTACCTTAAACTAGTTTGTTAATTAAGGTAAAATGTGATGAGGTTGTTGTTGGATAAGGTGTCTAAGTCCATAACTATTTCTGGGAAGTACTTGACCCGACCCAGCATGGTCCATTTGGGTTGCATGGCACCATGCAATTGGATAGACTAAATGATAGAAATAACACTTGAAGATTATTAATATATTATAAGTTCTAATATATTAATAATATTATTTGATTAGTTTGATCAAGAATTAATTTAGAATTAATTAAGTGATCAAAAGATAACTAATTAAATATATGGGTTGATTATGTAAATCATCCATATCTTGTATAGTGGGCTAAGAGGCTCCATGGATTATCAAGTTGGGTTCCACCCATAGGATGCTCCATGGGAGTTACAAACCCATGGGTCATGGAAATGAAGAGTCATGACACATTAGGGTTTAGATGGTGTAACCCTAGATGTGTCAACACTATATAAGAGTCCCATTCTCCACCAAAATCGGCTACACATACGAAACAA
Organism: Lactuca serriola; assembly: GCF_051521515.1. Classification (NCBI taxonomy): domain Eukaryota; kingdom Viridiplantae; phylum Streptophyta; class Magnoliopsida; order Asterales; family Asteraceae; genus Lactuca; species Lactuca serriola. Next base: position 116,301,846 of record NC_136412.1, read on the forward strand.
GAGGGCTAGGCCAATTTTAATAAGTGTGTATTCTCTCAAAAGTCTTTCCAAGAGGATTTGGTGTTGTGTGAAGCATTTGAGGCATCACACTTGGGGTGCTGGGCTCACAAGGTTTCAAGGAACATAAGCAACAACAAGGTAAGTTATTCTATCTTTCGTTCAAGTTAAAAATTGTTCCCCATGTATGCTAGATAGGAATATAACCTTGGAATTCAACTTTGCATGATAATTAGACAAACATAGATCCAAGGTTATTAGGGTTGCATGTACACTTAGGAAGTGTAAGAATGCTCAAAACCCATCAGTTGTAACATACTTGATTGACTAGTAAAACACGACGATCAAAGACGTCGAAATGGTATGACATTCGTCACCCGTAGACCTGCAGGTCCCACTGTAGCTAGCAGCAAGGTGTAGGACGGTCAGTCCCGTATAGATCTATACACAAATCCACGCTCTCCCTCCAGGAGACTCTGGTTACAAAACACGACACAGCAGTAGATTTCCATGCCATGAAGTAGTGGCTCACATTAATGTTATAGTATTCTAGTGTTTGTATAGTATACTCTAGTGTATTGTATACTCTCTCTGTTCTAGTGTATAGTATGTTCTCTTTGTTCTAGTATATAGTATGTTCTCTTTGTAAAGTGGTATGTTCTCTTAGTTTCTCATCATAGTGTTCTTTCTATTTCTCATAATAGCAAGTTTGTACTGACTCATGAATGAACTGACTCTTGTATGTTTCATTGTATTAGAAATAGTGAGTGGTTAACCTCTAAACTATACCTATTATAGTTTACTAGTAATGTTGTTTGAATGATTGTGTATGTTTGTACACCCTAGCTACCCAAGGGTGCTGAACTGATGTAGGAAATTTTATGTCAATACACATATACATAATATATAACTAAGATTCGAACGACACTCGGACAAATAACCAGATACCCTAAGTCCAAATAAAGTGAGTTATCAGTCCTAAGTCCTTTCAACCTTACTTATATAACTATATCTATATAGACATGATTTGACAATATATAAGTTTAAAAGAGTTTAATAAGAAGTTTAACATATAATAGAGTTTTAATCATTTGAATGGTAACACATGACTTGATGTCAGTTTATAAAATGTTTTGAAAAGTTTGTTTGATAAAATAGTTTGAAGTATAAGAAAATCCACTTGTTTGATAGTTATTAATCACATATGATTGATATAACAAGTATTATGTTATCAACTTGTATCCCCCTCCCCTAAAAGCATTTAAAAACATTTAAAAGGTAGATTGAGGGGTAGGAACTCACCTGTAGTGAGTAATACGAATGTAAGATCGGTTGCAGGATGCTAAGTGCTAAGTGAAATCTCAGGCACAAGCAGATCCTAATAAGCATATAATGACACGCACACACACACACATATATATATATATATATATATATATATATATATATAATTAGTGTATTTACAACTAATCATGCTAGAGATCCACCTTAGGGACTAGGAAACACTTATATTGAGTGTACGGTCATGGATTTTACGGCCGTACAATCATTGAAGAGCTTGCAAACGAGGTGATACAAGATCAAGAAGGATAACCATTAATAAAATGGAAAGATTTCTTACATTTTGGAAGATCAAGGTCAAAACTTGATGAATGTTGAGATCAAATCCAAGTTCTTGAGTTAGAGGTGGAAAAAGTGGAGAAGGAAGAAGGAATATCATATATAAGGGGGTGAGTTCACGGACCATAACCAAACCCCCAATACCACTTAGCACCGTCACGAAAACAGATAGTGTCTATCACAAAAACGATATAACAAGTAAGGAAAAACATCATACCAAGCCTCAAACCACAGGAAGCACCCATCTGACTCATAAGGGGAAAAAGCAAAGTGCCCGTAGAAACACTAACTATTAAGAAGTCAAACAACCCATCCTCAAGAATCGATATTCCCTACCCCAAATCAGAGACTTGTACGGCCAACATCAAAGAACGGGAAGAGGTCGACCTACCTTTAGCTCGGGATCCCATAGGAAGAAAACGACCAAGGTAACCTAAGACTCAAAAGGTCAACTACACCACACGCAACCTCAACCTTGGCGACAATAGTTCCAACTCTTAAAGCCCAGAAACTCTACTTCTAGAACACCAGGAGCACGATCCTTAGAAGACCACTCGATAACCTCGCCAGGATAGGTCGAGTAACCTACGACCTTTGGTTACCATTAGAACTCAGTTTCGTGCATTTCACATTTCACGTATTCAACACTCATAAGTGTCCGACCACTAAATCTCTAGAAATCCCCCTCGACGAGATCAAGGTAAACAAGAACTCACAACCCTAAGAGAAGCATGTGTAATAGACAATGGCAAAGCTTGGGATACCCACCTGCCTCTAATCGAGTACTCATATAGGAGTAGCACTCTTTGAGGCCCTGTGTGGTCGGATGGTGCTGATCATCCTCTATTGGGCTGGGGTGGGAGACACTCAGCTGGAAAAAGGACAGACGCACAATAGCACACTCACTGGACCCGAGATTTTTCAAGAAACAATAGAAAAGATAGTCCAAATCAGGGCACGACTCCAAACATCACAAGACAGACAAAAGGGCTATGCAGATAGAAAGCTAAAGTATTTGGATTCCATGTAGGAGATCAGGGTATTATTAAAAGACTCCCCGTGGAAAGCAATTATACAATTCGGAAAGAGAGGGAAGCTAAATACCCAATACATCGGACCCTTCGAGATCCTTTCCTGGATCATTCCAGTAACCTACAAACTCCAACTACCCCTAGAACTTAGTAATGTGCAACCAGTATATCATATGTCAAACCTCAACAAGTGTCCATCGGACGAAACCATCACAGTTCAGCTAGACGAGATTGATGGGAACGAGAACCTTCTATTCTTTGAGCAGCCTATCGAGTTTATGGATAGAGAAGCTAAGAGCATGAAACATAATCACATCCCTATTGTGAAGGTTAGATGGAATGCCAATCGCGGACCTGGATTCGCATGGGAACCTGAGGATCAAATGATGAAAAAGCATCCACACTTATTCTCTCTTTCATGATCCTACCTTTCAAAAGAATTTCGGGACGAAATTCCCTCTAACGGGGGGATGATGTCATAGCTAGTATTTTTAACTAGGAAATTTTGTCCTCATGTAAACATCAACTAGTGTAAGACTTGTACTAACACGCTAAAGTTTACATTAGGGTTCCTAATGAACCATGTATTGTTATAATTCAAAGCATATATATATATATATATATATATATATATATATATATATCTCCCAAATATCTCTATGTATCTCAAATCTCTCCTAAATCTCTCTATACGTCTCCAATCTCTCCCAAATCTCTGTATTTATCTCAAATTTCTCCCAAATCTCTCTATGTATCCCAAATCTCTCTATATATCTCCCTTAGTCGAAACCAGCTCAAAACGAAAGGAGAAAACATGAAAGAACAGGCCTATTCCAGAATACACTATCCACGCTCGGAACCTCTCTTCCTAGTCCGAAACCCTCTTAGTCCGGAACACCACCCACTTCGGGACCTTTTGATTTGGCTTCAGAATCCCTCCACCCAGACAATCTCACTCCGGACATCTGCCGATCCGGTACTGCTGACTTCGGATGGTCTCGCATCACTCCGGAAGGATCAGCCACTGGGCCATCTAGCACCAGAACCCTTTGCACCTCGAAAGAAGGCACTCCAGAATTTGAGGTTTGACTCCGGAACCTCTTGAACCCACTCTGGAAGTGGAGAAGAGCTTTCGAACTCCTGGTGACTCTGGAACTCACCATTTGACTCCGGAATTCGAAGATTGACTTCAGAAATCACCTTATGAGTCTAGATTTTAGACCATTTCGGACCATTTCATCATTTTAAGATATTTTAACATCGGGAATCCCACCAAAGTCGTATTTTTCATAACTTAGACCCCTTAAACCACTTTTTATGCAAAATTTGAATGTTTAAAACATATTTAAATAAAATAATATTAAAGATTTATAAAGGTATTATTTTAATCACAAGATGGGAATAAGATAAGGATAAGAGAGTTTAACTTTATGATTTGATGTAATTCCCATTTCCTATGAAATTCACAATAACCCATGCATTACCCACCAAATAACAATGTTTTGAACCATCAGATTTCCAAGCACATATTTCCCCATTTATCCCTTTAAGCAACGACAGTAAGAGAACTTTAAACTCCACCATTTTTCTCACTTTTCTCATATTCTCTCTAATACTTCTCTTAAGAGTAAGAGCATGGATCTTGTTGAAGGCTTAACTCCTCAAGTTCTCCTTAGAGCTTTTAAGACAACATTTCTTCCAAGGAAGTTCCTCAACTCATCCAAAAGTTTAGACTTGAGATTCACTCCATCACTCCAAACATCCCATACACCAACTCAAGGTGAGCTTCACACCCGTATCTTTTGAGTTTTCACTGTTTTATGGGAGGATAATGATGGGTTTTGAGGATTCTAACACTTCCTAAGTGTACATGCAACCCTAATAAACCGTGGATCTATGTTTGTCTAAATACATGCAAAATTTGGTTTCCAAGGTTCATAATCCTATCTAGCATACATGGGAACTTTAATCCTAAAAGGATAACTAGAAATACATACCTTGTAGTTGATTTTGATTCCTTGAAACCTTGTGAGCCTAGCACCCCAAGTGTGATGCCTCAAATGCTTCACACAACACCAAATGCTTTTGGAATGACTTTAGAGAGAATGCACACACTCTAAAAATCGGCCTACCCCTCACTTCTCTTTGTGTAGCCAATTTTGGTGGATAGTATATTCCTTATATAGTGTTGACACATCTAGGGTTACACCATGTAAACCCTAATGTGTCATGACTCTTCATTTCCATGACCCATGGGTTTGTAACTCCCATGGATCATCCTATGGGTTTAACCCAACTTGATAATCCATGGAGCCTCTTAGCCCACTGTACAAGTTATGGATGATTTACATATTCAACCCATATATTTAATTAGTTATCTTTTGATCACATAATTAATTCCAAATTAATTCTTGATCTATACTAATTAAATAATACTATTAATATATTAGAACTTATAATATATTAATAAACCACAAGTTTTATTTCTCTCATTTATTCTATCCAAATGCATGATGCCATACAACCCAAATGGACCATGCTGGGTCGGGTCAAGTACATACCAGAAATAGTTATGGACTTAGACACCTAATCCAACAGTCTCCTACTTGGATAAGTCTAATAACTATAACTGCAAGTATGACTTCAGGAACCGATCAACAATCGTAGCTCTTTCAAGGTCTCTCGGAACTGAGAAGATGATGATACTGATGGGTTTTGAGCATTCTAACACTTCCAAAGTGTACATGCAACACTAATAACCTTGGATCTATGTTTGTCTAATTATTATGCAAAGTTGATTTCCAAGGCTATAATCCTATCTAGCATACATGGGGAACAATTTTAACTTGAATAAAAGATAGAACTACATACCTTGTTGTTGATTTTTGATCCTTGAAACCTTGTGAGGCTAGCACCCTAAGTGTGATGCCTCAAATGCTTCAAACAACACCAAATTCTATGGAGGAAACTTGGAGAGAAAGTATAACACTCTAAAAATCAACTCTAGCCCTCAAGCATGCATGTGTAGCCGATTTTGGGAGAAACATGAGCTTTATATAGTGTTGATACATTTAGGGTTACACCATGTAAATCCTAATGTGTCATGACTCTTCATTTCCATGACCCATGGATTTGTAACTCCCATGGAGCATCCAATGGGTTCAACCCAACTTGATTATCCATGGAGCCTCTTAGCCCACTATATAAGTTACGGATGATTTACATAATCAATCCATATATTTAATTAGTTATCTTTTGATCACTTAATTAATTCTAAAATTAATTCTTGATCAAACTAATTAAATAATATTATTAGTATATTAGAACTTAGAATATATTAATAAATAACAAGTGTTATTTCTCTAATTTAGTCTATCCAATTGCATGGTGCCATGCAACCCAAATGGACCATGCCGTGTCGGGTCAAGTACATACCATAAATAGTTATGGACTTAGACACCTTATCCAACAGTCTCCCACTTGGATAAGTCTAATAACTATAACTACAAGTATGACTTCAGGAACCAATCGGCAATCGTAGCGCTTTTCAAGGTTTCTCAGAACTGAGAAGATGATGGTACGCCATTTCAGATAAAGGATCATATAATCCTCTGTTCTAGATAGCCGGACAAATACATGGAACAATGTCTTACTTATTATCCAGCAGTTTGTTTCACGATTTCCGATTTGTTTGACAAAGAACTTAATTGAACACATCAACTTAGTTCTGACCGGGTCCGGTACATAGGTCAAAACAAAATCATCGAGGGGCCCAGATATCAGCTTCTAATCAAAGAAGGAACAGATAAACTTCGACTCATATGCTTGTTTTACTATTTGTTAAATTACACACAAACGCACGTTTTATAACATCGAGTTACCAATGCGGTTTCGCCCGTTCAATGCATAACTAACTCATAGTTAACAAGTCATATCTCTAGGTTTGAAGACTTATATGGTATTACCGTCTCGCGATCACTTGAGATAAAATTCCATGAAGTGATACCAGCAAGCGTGGGTTGAATCCAATACTCAGAACTTATGAGCACTCATGAGTGTTGAGGCCATGTCCAACGTCTTAGACCTCTACAGCCAACTCATGACAGTCTTACTTCATATCTACTTCCAACATATGACTGACTGTGGATAATTTGAATAATATGTAAAACAACATAAATATTCTGGAAGTCAAAACATGCAAAAAAAATAATAGTAAACGATTGACAAGAGATAGCAACACTTTACTCATAAATAAACACAACTTTTATTCATCATCAAATGTCAATTACATTTTACAAATTTCAAAATTATCTAAATACTAAGACTAATATCATCCTTCAGCCCTATGCTCCTAGCATGCTAGAGATGCTTAACCCTACCTAGTCCCTTCGTGAGGGGATCTGTCGGGTTCTCATCCGATGATACCCTCCTTGCCACGAGAAGTCCTTCTATACGATGTCTGATGAAATGATATTTTCTGTCAATGTGTTTGGATCTCCCGTGATCCCTTGGTTCCTTGGCTAAGGCAACAGCACTTTCACTATCACAGAAAATCTCTATAGGCTTCGATATAGCTGGTACAACTCCAAGGTCTCCGATGAAGTTCTTTAGCCACATAGCCTCTTTTGCCGCCTCGCTTGCCGCTATATACTTTGATTCGCAAGTTGAATCAGCCACTGTCTCCTGCTTGGAACTTTTCCAAGAGATTGCTCCTCCGTTTAAGGTAAAGACCCAGCCCGACTGAGAGCGGAAATTATCCCTATCAGTCTGGAAGGTAGCATCACTATACCCTACGACTTTCAAGTCATCACTCCCACCGAGGGTAAGGACCAAGTCCTTAGTCCTCTGCAGGTACCTGAGAATGTTCTTTACCACTGTCCAGGGAGCCTTACTAGGATTCCCCTGATACCTGCAAACCATGCTTAAAGCAAAGACTACATCAGGACGAGTACAGGTCATAGCATACATGATAGAGCCTACTGTCGAAGCATAAGGTACCCGACTCATTTCTGCTATCTCATCCTCAATACTCGGGCTCTGAGTCTTACTCAGTCTAATGTTACTCTAGATGGGTAACTCTCCTTTCTTGGAATCTTGCATGTTGAATCTCTTCAGCACTTTATCCAAGTATGTACTCTGACTAAGTCCAATTAGTCTTTTACTCCAATTTCTCAAAATCCTTATCCCTAGAATATAGGCAGCTTCTCCTAGGTCCTTCATAGCAAAACACTTCCCAAGCCAGGACTTAACTTCCTGCAGAGTTGGGATGTCATTTCCTATGAGTAGTATGTCATCCACATACAGTACCAAAAAGCTAACCATGCTCCCATTAGCTTTGACATATACACAAGATTCATCTTCACTCCTAGAGAATCCAAACTCTTTGACTTTCTCATCAAAGCAAAGATTCCATCGGCGAGGTGCTTGCTTTAATCCATAGATTGATTTCTCAAGCTTAAACACTCTATTAGGGTACTCTGTACTGACAAAACCCTCTAGTTGATTCATGTAAACATCCTCAGCTAACTTTCCATTAAGGAAAGCGGTTTTGACATCCATTTGCCATATTTCATATTCATGAAATGCAGCTATGGCTAACAATACCCTAATAGACTTAATCTTGGCTACTGGTGAAAAGGTCTCATCATAATCAACTCTTGGAGTTTGAGAAAAGCCCTTTGCAACCAGTCGTGCCTTATAAGTGTGTACATTACCATCCATGTCGATCTTCTTCTTGAAGATCCATTTGCACCAAACTGTCTTACAAGTTGGCACATTGTCAACCAACTCCCAGACCTGATTGTCATACATGGATTGTATCTCGCTATCCATTGCCTCTGTCCATTTAGCAGACTTAGGACCTACCATGGCTTCCGCATAGCTGTTAGGTTCATCCAGGCCTACTAGTGTCTCATGACTAATAAGTGTCTCACCTTCCGCAGTAATATGGAAACCATAGTAATGCTCAGGTACATTCCTAACCCTTGTGGAACGCCTCAGAGGTACAATTGGAGGTATAATTGGATCAACAGGAGGTTCCTCCTCAAGTTGACTGCTAGGGTTTGAGGTTCCTTCACCACTTGACTCTTGAAGTTCTTCAAGGTCAATAAGCCACCCACTGTCTCCTTGGCTTATGAACTCTCTCTCTCTCTCTCTCTCAAGACAGTCTTCCTTGCTACAAAGACCACATTCTCAATAGGTCTGTAGAAGAAGTAACCAAAGGATTTTTGTGGGTAGCCGATGAAAATACACCTCTCGCTTCAAGGTTCGAGCTTGTCAGGAGTCTCGCGTCTCACGAAAGCCTCGCAACCCCAAAACTTGATGTAGGCTAGAATAGGAACTTTTCCAGTCCACATCTCGTGAGGTGTTTTGGCAACCTTCTTTGTAGGGACTAGATTAAGGATATGGGTGGCAGTCTCTAAGGCATACCCCCAAAATGAGATTGGTAGCATAGCTCGACTCATCATGGAACGAACCATGTCCAACAAGGTTCGATTACGCCTCTCAGCTACACCATTTAACTGTGGTGTCCTGGGAGGTGTCAATTGTGAGACAATCCCACATTGCCTTAAATAGTCGAGGAACTCAGTACTAAGATACTCACCACCACGATCGGATCGAAGCATCTTAATGTTCCTGCTCAATTGATTCTCGACCTCCTGTTTAAATTCCTTAAACTTTTCGAAAGTCTCTGACTTATGCTTGATTAAGTAGACATATCCATATCTATTGTAATCATCAGTAAAAGTCAAATAATAACGATTAGCATCTCTTGTGGCATGTTTAAAGGGCCCATACACATCCGTGTGTACAAGATCCAACAAACCTTCACCCCTCTCACACAAACTTGTGAAGGGTGACTTTGTCATTTTTCCAAGTAAGCATGATTTGCAACTATCATCTGACCTTAGGCCAAATAACTCCAAGACTCCATCCTTTTGGAGTTGGCCTATGCGTTTCTTGCTTATATGTCCAAGACGACAATGCCATAATGATGCTTTATCCAAGGTATTACCCTTAGTAGAATCAATACACATTACATTATTTCCTAAGTTATCTACAACAGACATAGCTTCATACACACCATCACAAGGTAATGCTTTAAAATAAAACACATTATTAAAGAAAGCATTTATTCCACCAATTTCAATATCAAAAGAAAAGGTAAAACCTTGTTTATACAAAGCATGAAAGGAAATAACATTTCTTGCCATTTCTAGCGAATAACAACATTTATTCAAATCTAAAGTATATCCACTACTAAGCAACAAAGTATAAACTCCAATCTTGGTGACAGGTGAAACTTTCCTATTCCCCATGATCAAGTTTATCTTTCCATGCTCCACATTTTCACTTCTTCTTAGTCCCTGCAATTCATAACAAATATGAATATCGCAACCGGTATCAAGTACCCAAGAGTTAGAATAGAGTGAATTATTAGATGAGATAGTTTAAATACTTGCATGGTTGGGTTTAACTTTCCCATCCTTCAAATCATGCTGGTACTTTGGACAGTTACGCTTCCAGTGTGCCTTTTCGTGGCAGTAGAAGCATTCAGCTTCTTTGGGATCATAAGGTGTAACGAAACCTTTCTTGGTTCCGCTAGAAGAGGAGCCATCAAGAGTCTTACCCTTGGTACCCTTCGAAGGGGTATTTCTCTTCTTCCCTCTACCTTTCCCGATTGCCAGGATAGGTGCTGAGTTTGGAGTAGTAGCAGGAGTGGTCACAACCGACTTACCTTTAAGACCTGATTCTACGGTCTATAGGAGTCCCTGAAGTTTGCTAAGTGTAAGTTGCTCCTTGTTCATGTGGTATGTCATGCGGAATTGATCATAACACGAAGGCAAGGAGTGCAAAATAATATCTATTGCTAACTCCTCAGGGAAGTTCAGATTCAACTTCATCAATCGATCCACATACCTTTGCATTTTCTGCATGTGGATTATGATGCGTTCGTAGTCTTTCATTCGGGTTGTGATCATAGAGGAGATGATTTCATATCGCTCTTGACGAGCTCTCTGATGGTAGCGGTCCATCAAATCCTAGTGCATCTCAAAAGGGTAGTAGTCCTCATAGGACTTTTGGAGCTCGGCTGTCATGGTGGTCATCATGATGCATGCCACTTTGGTTGCATCTCTTTCATGAACCTCATATTCAACAAGCTCCTCAGGAGTAGCAGTTGGCTCAGGCACCTTGAGCTCCTTGTCAAGAACATATTCCTTGTTCTCGTAACGAGTGACCATCCTGATGTTTCTGATCCAGTCAATAAAGTTGGATCCATCAAAGATGACTCTCCCACAAAGGTTCATGAGAGAGAAGGAGCCAGTAGGGTTTGAGCCAGGAGTAGAATTATTGGAAGAAATCTGAAGAGAAGAAAGATAAGTTTAGTTTAGATATAGGGATAGTCCTTAATAAAACACCCAAATGTAATATTAAGGCTAGGATCAAATCACAATATATTATAACCTAGAAGAGGGATGCCGTAATCCAAGTTATGACATATTTGAAAGGTAGGTGAATGAAAATTCACCAATTTCCACCATGAAAAAGAAATATAAATTATTAGGTTTTATTTGGTTTTAGAAATTCCTAGATTCTTTGAGATTCATTGAACTTTTCAATGGCATGTTTCAATCTCGAGTGTGCCCTTCATGTTTTGTGACTGGGATACCGAGGATCACAAAACAAGGTGTGAAGTAACCATGCAAATTACTTGGTACCCTTAATGTACTACCCCTCAATCGATCTGCCGCTAAACCACACACGCTCCACCAATGACTTAAACAAGGTGTAAAGTGTAATTTAATGGATTAGCACCTTATTCACATTTTTCCTAAAGTAACTAAGATTGGGAATTTATAAACATTTAGTTACTTTATAATAATCATTATACTTTTAATGAGAATTTTTAAGTCATTTTCCTACCCGTTCGGCTAACGACCCTCCACTAGTCAAGCAATCGGTGGGTGAGAGTGGACACCCATTAAGTTGCCATTTTATAGGCGTACTAGCGGTAAGACGACTTTAATCTTATATATATATATATATATATATATATATATATATATATATATATATATATATATATATATATATTATTAACTTATAATATTATAAGTATAAGGGTTGAATTTTAACTTTTAAAATTCTAAGGGTTGGAACTAAAGTTTTAATCAAGACTTTACTTGTTCCAAAACTTGAGGGCAAGTTTTGTAAACTTTCAAGACTTTTCATTTCTTGTAACTTATGAGTTAATTAGAGTATTAAAAATGAAGACTCTTCATTTTTCTAACTCTTGTGTTCTTTTAATGGTTTTAATTCAAGTGTGAATCTTGGTTTTCCATAACTTGAGGACAAGCTATGGACTCCATTAAAACACATTATGATCAAGAATTAAACTACCAAGTAGGTTACAAGTAATTCCTATGATCATCTAAATTCATAAGATCAAGAACATGAATATCCATATAAAAGTTTCAAGACCATATGAACACATATAATCATGAAAAATTGATATTTTCCATTGTAAATGGATTAGAACAAACATTACACCATCTAAAATAAGTTTTATAACACCAAAATAGTTTAGGGTAATGTTTCTAGTCCATTTCCAGTAGCAAAAGTCGAAAATCTGCATTCTGTGGCTCCTACTCGCCGAGTGCACGAACCTACTCGGCGAGTAGGTTGAAGATACACATGAACTCGACGAGTCCCCCCATGGACTCGGCGAGTTCATCAGGCAGATTGCACAAAGTCGACTTTTTTCAACTATTTAGCAAAAATAACAAACAAACAAGCCTAGGCTCTGATACCACTGATGAGTTTTGAGCATTCTAACACTTCCTAAGTGTACATGCAACCCTAATAACCTTGGATCCATGTTTGTCTAATTATCATGAAAAGTTGATTTCCAAGGCTATGATCCTATCTAGCATACATGGGGAACAATTTTAACTTGAATAAAAGATAGAACTACATACCTTGTTGTTGATTTTTGATCCTTGAAACCTTGTGAGCCTAGCACCCCAAGTGTGATGCCTCAAATGCTTCACACAACACCAAATGCTATGGAGTAAACTTGGAGAGAAAGTATAACACTCTAAAAATCGACTCTAGCGCTCAAGCATTCATGTGTAGCCGATTTTGGGAGAAACATGAGCTTTATATAGTGTTAACACATTTAGGGTAACACCATGTAAGTCCTAATGTGTCATGACTCTTCATTTCCATGACCCATGGGTTTGTAACTCCCATGGAGCCTCCATGGAGAATCCAATGGGTTCAATCCAACTTGATTATCCATGGAGCCTCTTAGCCCACTATATAAGTTATGGATGATTTACATAATCAATCCATATATTTAATTAGTTATCTTTTGATCACTTAATTAATTCTAAAATAAATTCTTGATCAAACTAATTAAATAATATTATTAATATATTAGAACTTAGAATATATTAATAAATTACAAGTGTTATTTCTCTCATTTAGTCTATCCAATTGCATGGTGCCATGCAACCCAAATGGACCATGTCGGGTCGGGTCAAGTACATACCAGAAATAGTTATGCACTTAGACACCTTATCCAACAGATACACCATTTAAGATAAGTGATCATATAATCCTCTGTTCTAGATATGAGCCGGACAAATACACGGAACAACGTATTACTTATTGTCCAACAGTTTGTTTCCCGATTTACGATTTATTTGACAAAGAACTTAATTGAACACATCAACTTAGTTTTGACCAGGACCGGTACATAGGTTAAAACAAAATCATCGAGTGGCCCAGATATCAAGTTCTAATCCAAGAAGGAATAGATAAACTTCGACTCATATGTTTGCTCTACTCCTTGTTGAATCATACACAAAGGCATGTTTTATAACATCGAGTTACCAATGCGTTTTCGTACAATCAATGCATAACCAACTCATAGGTAGCAAATCATATCTCTAGGTTTGAAGACTTATATGATATTACCGTGTCACGATCATTCGATATAAATTCCATGAAGTGATTCCAGTGAGCGTGGGTTGATTCCAATGCTTAGAACTTATGAGCACTCATGATTGTTGTAGCCATGTCCAACAACTTAGACCTCTACAACCAATCATGACAGCCTTGATTCATACCTACTTCCGACATATGACCGACTGTGGAGGTTCGGATAATATGATATACCAAACATAATTATTCTAGAAGTCAAAACATGCAAAATAAATATAGTAAACGATTAACAAGAGATAGCAACACTTTACTCATAAATAAAACACCTTTTATTCATCATCTAATGTAAATTACACTTGACAAATTTCAAGGTTATCGAACTACTAAATCTAATATCATCCTTCATCCCTATGCTCCGAGCATGTTGGAGATGCTTAACCCGAGTCAGTCCCTTCGTGAGGGGATCTGTTGGATTCTCATCCGATGATACCCTCTTCGCTATGAGGAGTCCTTCTTCTATTTGATGTCTGATGAAATGGTATTTTCTGTCGATGTGTCTGGATCTCCCGTGATCCCTTGGTTCCTTGGCTAAGGCAACAACACTTTCACTATCACAGAAAATCTATGTTGGCTCCTTAATAGCTGGTACAACTCCAAGGTCTCCAATGAAGTTCTTCAGCCATATCGTCTCCTTTGCTGCCTCACTATCTGCTATATACTCTGATTCGCAAGTTGAATCAACCACTGTCTCTTTCTTGGAACTCTTCCAAGAAATTGCTCCTCTGTTTAAGGTAAAGACCCAGCCTGACTGAGAGCGAAAATTATCCCTATCAGTCTGAAAGCTAGCATCACTATACCCTACAACTCTCAAGTCATCACTCCCACCAAGGGTAAGGACCCAGTCCTTAGTCGTTTGTAGGTACTTGAGGATATTCTTTACCGCAGTCCAGTGTGCCTTGACATGGTTCCCTTGATACATGCTAACCATGCTCAAGGCAAAGGCTACATCAGGTCGAGTACACGTCATAGCACACATGATCGATCCTACAGCCGATGCATAAGGTATTCAACTCATTTATGCTATCTCAACCTCAGTACTAAGTCTTTTGTGTCTTACTCAATCTGGCGTTACTTTGGACGGGTAACTCTCCTTTCTTGGATTCTTGCATGCCGAATCTCTTCAACACCTTATCCAAGTAGGTACTCTGACTAAGTCCAGTTAGTCTTTTACTCCGGTTTCTCAAGATCCTTATCCCTAGAATATAGGTAGCTTCCCCTAGGTCCTTCATAGAGAAACACTTCCCAAGATAGGACTTAACTTCTGCAGAGTTGGGATGTCATTATCCATGAGTATTATGTCATCCACATACAATACCAAAAAGCTAACTATACTCCCACTAGCCTTGACATATACACAAGATTCATCTTCACTCCTAGAAAAGCCAAATTCTTTGACTTTCTCATCAAAGCAAAGATTCCATCTGTGAGGTGCTTGGTTTAATCCATAAATGGATTTCTCAAGCTTACTCACTCTATTAGGGTACTCTGTATTGACAAAACCTTCTGGATGACTCATGTAAACATCCTCAGCCAACTTTCCATTAAGGAAAGCAGTTTTGACATCCATTTGTCATATTTCATAGTCATGAAATGTGGCTATGGCTAACAAAACACTAATAAACTTAATCTTGGCCACTGGTGAAAAGGTCTCATTATAATCAACTCCCGGAGTTTGTGAGAAACCCTTTGCAACCAGTCGTGCCTTATAAGTGTATAAATTACCATCCATGTCGGTCTTCTTCTTGAAGATCCACTTGTACGCAACTATCTTACGACCTGGTACATTCTCAACCAAGTTCCAAACTTGATTGTCATACATGGATTGCATCTCGCTGTCCAATGCCTCTTTCCATTTGGCTGACTCAGGGCCTGCCATAGCTTCTGCGTAACTATTAGGTTCATCCAGACCTATCAGTGTCTCATCACTGAGAAGTGTATCACCTTCCGCAGTAATATGGAATCAATAGTAATGCTCAGGTGTATTCCTAACCCTTGTGGATCGTCTCAGAGGTACAGACTTGTCAATTGGCTCAGCAGGAGTTTCCTCCTCAAGTTGAGTGCTAGGGTTCGAAGTTCCTTCACCACTTGACTCTTGAATTTCTTCAATGTCAACTTGCCTCCCACTGTCTCCTTGGATTATGAACTCTCTCTCACGAAAGAAAGCCCTCCTTGCTACAAAGACCACATTTTCACTAGGTCTGTAGAAGAGGTAACGAAAGGATTTCTGTGGGTAGCCGATGAAAATACACCTCTCACTTCGAGGTTCGAGCTTATCATGAGTCTTGCATCTCACGAAAGCCTCGCAACCCCAAATCATGATGTGGTCTAGTTTGGGTACTTTACCAGTCCACATCTCATGAGGAGTTTTGGCAACTTTCCATTTCTGGTTTGGGTATTTCTTTCCATTTGTGGAGAAGAGCAACATTTATTCAAATCTAAACTAAACCCACTACTTAGCGATAAAGAATAAACTCCAATCTTGGTGACAGGTAAAGCTTTCCTATTCCCCATGATTAAGTTTATTCTTCCATCCTCCACACTCTCACTTCTTCTTAGTCCCTGCAAATCAGAACAGATAACAATACCACAACCGGTATCAAGGACCCAAGAGTTAGAATGGGGTGACTTATTAGATAAGATAATATAAATACCTGCATGGTTGGGTTTAACTTTCCCATCCTTCACATCTTGCTGGTACTTCGGGTAGTTACGCTTCCAATGTGACTTTTCATGGCAATAGAAGCATTCAGCCTCTTTTGGGTCAAAAGAAGGAGTGACAAAACCTTTCTTGGTTCCACTTGAAGAAGAGCCATCAAGGGTCCTAGCCTTGGTACCCTTCGAAGAGCTCTTCCTCTTCTTCCCTCGACCTTTCCCAATTGCCAAAACCGGGGCGGTGTTTAGAGTAGGAGTGTTAACAACCGACTTACCTTTAAGACCTGTTTCCGCGGTCTTGAGGTGTCCCTGAAGTTTGTTGAGTCTGACCTCTTCCTTATTCATGTGATATGTCATGCGGAATTGACCATAGCACGAGGGTAAGGAGTGAAAAATGATATCTATTGCAAGCTCCTCAGGGAAGTTCACATTAAGCTTCAACAACCGATCCACATACCTTTGCATTTTCTGCATGTGGCTCGTGACGGATTCCCCGTCCTTCATCATCGTTGTTATGATGGAGCAGATGGTTTCATACCTCTCTTTTCGTGCACTTTGATGGTATCTTTCCATCAGATCTTGGTGCATTTCAAAAGGGTAGAAGTCCTCATAGGACTTTTGGAGTTTTGTTGTCATGGTGGCCAACATGATTCATGCTACTTTGGTAGCATCCCTTTCATGTGCCCGAAAGTCAGCGATCTCTTGGGGAGTTGTAGTGATCTCATTAATCTCCTTAAGCTCCTTATCGAGGACATATTCTTTGTCCTCGTAGCGGGTAATCATCCTGATGTTTCTGATCCATTCATTGAAGTTGGATCCATCAAAAGTGACTTTCCCACACAAGTTCATAAGGGTAAAGGAGCCATTAGGATTAGAGCCAGAAGCAGCGTTGTTTGAAGACATCTGAAAGAAGAGAACAAGATTAGTTTTGATATTAATAGAGCCCTTAATAAAACACCCAAATGTAATATTAAGGCTAGGATCCAATCACAATATATTATAACTTAGAAGAGATATGTTGTAATCCAAGCTATAACATATTTGAAAGGTAAGTGAATGACGATTCACCAATTTCCACCATGAAAAACGAAATATAAATATTAGGTTTTTAATTGGTTCTTAGAAATTCCTAGATTCTTTTGAGATTCAATGAACTTTTCAAAGGCATGTTTCAATCTCGAGTGTGCCCTCCAAGTTTTGTGACTCTGATACCGAGGATCACAAAACGAGGTGTGAAGTAACCATGCAAATCACTTGGCACCCTTAAAGTTTATTACTCAATCGATGTGACGGTAAACCACACACGCTCCACCGATACTGTGATAAAACTTAACTCACCCTTTACCTACCTTGTTAAGTCCAAGTTAGTGCGCCGGTTAACCACACGCGTTCCACCAACGACTTAAAGAAAGTGTAAAGTGTAATTTCATGGATTAGCACCTTATTCACATTTTTCCTAAAGTAACTAAGATTGGGAATTTAATAAAAGCATTTAGTTACTTTATAATATTCATCATACTTTTTATGAGAATTTATAAGTCCTTGTCCTACCCATTCGGCTAACGACCCTCCACCGATCAAGGAAGCGGTGGGTGAGAGTGGACATCCATTAAGTTGCCTTTTATAGGCAACAACCTTATACCCCCTTATAGATCGGCTTCGTGAATGAGGCGTACTAGTGGTAAGACGACTTGATCTTATACATATATATTATTAACTTATAATATAAAGTATAAGGGTTGAATTTTAACTTTTAAAATTCTAAGGGTTGGAACTAAAGTTTATTAAGTGGCTTTACATGTTCCAAAACTTGAGGGCAAGTTTTGTAACTTTACAAAACCTTTCATATTCATAACTTATGAGTTATGAAAATGAAGACTCTTCATTTTATAACTTATGTGTTCTTTTAATGGCTTTTAACACAAAGAGACTTTTGGTTATCCATAACTTGAGGACAATTTATGGACTCCACTAAAACACATAAAGATCATGAATTAATCATATAAACAAGTAACTCCTATGATCTATCAAGAACTCATAACAACATGAATATTCATATCAACATTTCAAGAACATATGAACACATATAATCATGAAAAATTGATATTAGCCATTCTAAATGCATTAGAACAACCATTACACCATCTAAAACAAGTTTTATAACACCCAAACAGTTTAGGGTAATGTTTCTAGTCCATTTCCAGCAGCCAAGCTCCAAAAACTGCTCACTGGGTGACAAACTCGTCGACTTAACCTGGGAACTCGTCGAGTTCATGCTTTAACACACAAAATCGGCGAGTTTTTGGCCAGAACTCATCGAGTTTTCCTGTCTAGACAGTTTTTGGCTTTTGAAAAACAAGTTTGCATCAAGTATTCAATAAACAAGCCTAGGCTCTGATACCACTGATGGGTTTTGAGCATTCTAACACTTCCTAAATGTACATGCAACCCTAATAAACCTTGGATCTATGTTTGTCTAAATACATGCAAAATTTGGTTTCCAAGGTTCATAATCCTATCTAGCATACATGGGAACTTTAATCCTAAAAGGATAGCTAGAATACATACCTTGTAGTTGATTTTGATTACTTGAAACCTTATGAGCCTAGCACCCCAAGTTTGATGCCTCAAATGCTTCACACAACACCAAATGCTTTTGTAATGACTTTAGAGAGAACACACACACTCTAAAAATCGGCGTAGCCCTCACTTCTCTTTGTGTAGCCGATTTTGGTGGATAGTATGTTCCTTATATAGTGTTGACACGTCTAGGGTTACACCATGTAAACCCTAATGTGTCATGACTCTTCATTTCCATGACCCATGGGTTTGTAACTCCCATGGAGCATCCATGGAGCATCCTATTGGTTTAACCTAACTTGATAATCCATGGAGCCTCTTAGCCCGCTATACATGTTATGGATGATTTACATAATCAACCCATATATTTAATTAGTTATCTTTTGATCACATAATTAATTCCAAATTAATTCTTGATCAATACTAATTAAATAATACTATTAATATATTAGAACTTATAATATATTATTAAACCACAAGTGTTATTTCTCTCATTCAGTCTATCTAAATGCATGATGCCATGCAACCCAAATGGACCATGTTGGGTCGGGTCAAGTACATACCAGAAATAGTTATGGACTTAGACACCTTATCCAACAGATACAAGTCAAGGGTCTTGTGAAATCTAAGTATATTTTCGTGTTATGAATTATGTGCTTAAGGTAATGAAATTTCATATTAATGGTTCAAGAACTCGAGATTTTGAGCAAGTCTCAAGTGTTTGAATCCTATATCACAATTTATGTGTTAGAAATATAAACTAGCATGTTTATGAAATATAACTCATAAACTATTATGTCAAGAACCATAAAGTTTTTCTTCAAAAATTTTCTTAAACAAAGTTGTTGGCTCAAAATTTTGTGTAACAGTCCGGAATTTCAGGTATTGCTTTAAAACTATTTTTGGGGGCATTTTAGGAAGGGACTCGGCGAGTTGGAGCCAGACTCGCCGAGTAGGACCGCAGACTTGGTCGCGGGTTCGCGACTAGACTCGACGAGTCCAGATATGGACTCGGCGAGTCGACGCTGTTCAGCAGAAACCCTAGCCGTTTGGTTTTGGATCGTATATAACGCCTCTTAGGCCGTCATTGTCCGTCTTTTGGCCGATTGAGAAGAACCCTAATCGTTGTGGACGTCTAGAGCAGGAGAGAAAGCTATTGGAACTTGGAGGAACTTGTTAGGCAAGAAGAAGAAGAGTTTGGCCAAAGGAATATCAAGGAGGATCGAGTCCTGAGGTTTGGGGACACAGAGATTGCGTTTTCAGGTAATACTCGGACCATTTCTGTTATTTTGATGTGTATACGAATCTAGGGTTTATGAAACCCATTTAGTGATTAGATGGGTTATTATGTTATTACCCAGACATTTATACCCCAGTAATAAGATGTTTAGAAGTCCAGAAAGTCCCATGATTGTATATCTCGGGACCATACGTATTTCAGGAAGCAGTTGCTCGTCTGCATGGCATGGACTCGCCGAGTCCAATGATCAGACTCGGCGAGTAGCTTGAAGATTTACTGGGACTCGCCGAGTTGTTCTTCAGACTCGGCGAGTAGCTTGAAGATTTACTGGGACTCGCCGAGTTGTTCTTCAGACTCAGCGAGTGGAGTCGGGGTGGCCCCGCGATTCTTCCACGTGGATCTCGTCGAGTCAAGGGGGATACTCGACGAGTAGATAGGGAATCCCAGAGAGTTGGAGGACGTCTAGACTCGCCGAGTCGCCATGGTACTCGCCGAGTCCGGTCGAGCTGACCGTCGACCGTTGACCAGAGTTGACCTAAGTCTGACTTCTTAGGGATAGTCACACTTAGAAGATATATGTGTTAATGAGATATGTGATGTTATAGGAAGGTTGTAGCTCGTCGGATTGTGCACGAGTGATTTCAGGATTTGCTAGCTTTCAGCATTCACGAGGTGAGTCTTCTCACTATACTGTACTCGGAAGGGTTTGACTGTGTGACCGGAAGGTCAGATACGATATGTGATATGTATGCTATATGTGGTAAGATATTTGTTATATGTGCTATGTATGTTATGTGGGCCGGAAGGCAATATGTTATGGGCCGGAAGGCGAATATGTTATGGGCCGGAAGGCGTGGTGTTGATGACCGGAAGGTCAGGGCCTGGAAGGGCGTATGTGCGTAAGTTGTATATTGGGGAACTCACTAAGCATTTATGCTTACATTTGTTATGTATGTGTTTCAGGTACTAGCGAGGACCGTGGGAAGGCGCCGGCGTGATCGATACACACTGAAGAATGCTTTTATGATCTTGGGATTTTGAATATTTGTATTTGACAGAATACTTAAACTATTTATGCCTTGTTTTGAATGGAAATAATTATATTTTAAAAATGAAAAATTTGTTTGAAAATTTGCGTTGTTACAATTGGTATCAGAGCCTTGGTTTGAGGGATTCGGGTGCACCTTCGGGAGTAACTGAACTCAAACCGAGGATTTGAGGAAACTTTTTAAATAAAGGCATAAACTTTGTAAATGGTTTTGTGGTAAGCAAGAAAGAAGCAGTGTGTACGATCAGTCAGCGCCCGAACGGTAAAGATCCCCAAAATACCTTACAATATTATATGATATGAATTGTTATGCATGCTAGAAGACTAGGTATTCATGATAGGACTAGAGTGGCCTGATTTGTGATACCGTAGTCTAGGGAAGTTTGCCTATATGAGATGCTTTGCTAGTATGCGGGTAGATAGTGCATATCAGAAGTAGAGTACTCACTATCCGGAGTTTGGGGAGGAGGACTTGGGATGAACGTTGATGCGGTGTGGTCGGTAGTATTAGGCCCGTACTACCGAGGACACCGGGTCAGGGGGAGGCCCAAGTAAGAATCCCTGGAGATCGGAGACTGAGTAGGGTTGCGTTATCGAGTGCGATTACACTCGCTGGAGTCTCTGATAGTTTTATGTTGTATTTCAGAGACATCATGGTTAAACCACGCCACGGAGCGAGTTCGAGCGGTGTGAGTGACGAGGAGATTCGTCAAATGATTCACGAGGAGGTAGCGGCGGCGATCCGGGCTGAGATCCCGGAGATGTTTGGATCTATTAAGACCACCCTGATGGAGACGTTCGATGAGCGGTACGCCGCATTGACTGAGGCTGCAACCGTTGCAGCTACCGCAGCTGTGGCCGCTGCTAGGCCACAGGGGAGTGACTCGTTGCTGTTCCGAGAGTTCAGCAACACGAAGCCACCAGAGTTCGATGGGACGCAGGATCCGATTGCTGCGATGAGGTGGATCGCAGATATAGAGGGGTGCTTCTACACTTGTTCATGCCCGGAGCACCTGAGGGTACGGTTCGCTTTGAACCAACTCCGTCTGGGAGCGAAGGACTGGTGGAAGTTCGTGACGGCGAACTTCACTTTGGCAGAAACTACGGCAGTGACATGGGAGGGGTTCACTACCATGTTCAGGGATGAGTACGTTCCCCCGGTGGAGCGGGAACGATTGGTTCAGGAGTTCTTAACCCTCAAGCAGGGTACTGACTCGGTGGCGGCGATCACGCGGAAGTTTCATGAGAGGGCGATGTTTTGCCCCGAGCTGGTGGCCACAGAGCAGGCTCGGATGAGCCGGTACTTGGGTGTTCTGAGGAGGGAGATCCGGGAGTTTGTGTCAAACTCCACTTACCATACTTTTACTGAGCTTCAGGCGAATGCCAGGAAGCGTGAGATCGAGTTGGAGACTCAGGCCAGGGAGGAGGCCGAGTCTCAGCAGGCAGACCGGCGGCCGGCTCAGTCTCAGCCGGCAGCCAAGCGGATTAAGTCCGCCGATTCGAGGACGGGAGGTTCGAAGAGCCGCACTTGCGGAAAGTGCGGCAAGGACACGATGGGGCGTGTCGAGCCGGTGCTTGCTACAAGTGCGGCAAGGAGGGGCACATTGCTAGGGAGTGCCCCAAGTGGTTTATGGTTTGCTTTCATTGCAACCAGACCGGCCATCGGAAGGCCGAGTGCCCTCAGCTTCGTCAGGGATCTGTACCTACTGCCAGGACTACTGAGACTCGACCGGTGAAGGTCGAGGCCCCGAGGGCTCGTGGGAGAGCCTTTCAGCTGACTGCGGAGGAGGTCCGCGCTGCGCCCGATGTCGTGGCAGGTATGTTGTAATTCATGTATTTATTTTAATGTCGAGATGTTATGCTTATGTTATTGTATGCGTAGGTACTTTCCTTGTGAACTTTGTGCCTGCCTTAGTGTTATTTGACTCGGGTGCGAGTAGGTCCTTTGTGTCCTTAGCCTTTAGTCAGCATATCAGCGTTAGTCGTGAGTCGTTGAGTCGACCTTTGAGAGTTTCTATAGCTGACGAGAAAGTGATTTGTGCCACTGAGGTTCTTCGGGGATGTGTGCTAGAGATTTTCGGAGTGGAGTTCCCGATTGACCTGATTCCTATTGCGATGGGTGATGTCTGTGTCATCGTGGGCATGGACTGGTTGAGCCGATTCGGCGCTGTCATCGACTGTGAGCGTCAGTTGGTGACTATATGAGACCATAGTGGGGGAGTTCTTTCGGTGTACGGCGAGGGTACCCGTTCGGGATCAGCTTTTTGTTCGGCCGCTAGGGCGAGGCAGTCTCTACAGCAGGGCTGTAAGGGTTTTGTGGCGTATGTAATGGATACGCGGGAGGTTTCCGAGAGACCAAAATCAGTTGAGGAGGTTCCTGTGGTGCGCGAGTTTTCAGATGTTTTCCCCGAGGAGTTGCCGGGAGTACCTCCTGTGAGGCAAGTAGAGTTTGGTATCGATCTAGTTCCGGGGGCCGCGCCTATTGCTAAAGTGCCTTATCGTCTTGCACCTCCAGAGATGCAAGAGTTGTCTTCGCAGCTCCAGGAGTTGCTGGGGAAGGGATTCATTCGGCCGAGCAGCTCGCCATGGGGAGCACCTATTATGTTCGTCAAGAAGAAGGATGGTTCACACCGGATGTGCATTGATTACCGGGAGTTGAACAAGTTAACGGTCAAGAACCGTTACCCGTTGCCGATGATCGATGATTTATTCGATTAGTTGCAGGGAGCATCTTGGTTTTCCAAGATCGATCTGAGGTCAGGGTACCATCAGGTGAGAGTGCGGGATGAGGATGTCCAGAAGACAGCATTTAGGACGCGATATGGGCATTATGAGTTTGTGGTGATGCCTTTCGGGCTCACCAATGCCCCGGCTGTGTTCATGGATCTCATGAATAGGGTATGCAGACCGATGTTGGATCGGTCAGTGATTGTATTTATCGACGACATTCTGGTGTGTTCTAGATCTAGAGAGAAGCATGAGGAGCATTTGAGGGAGGCCCTCGAGGTATTGAGGTCGGAGAAGCTTTATGCAAAGTTCTCCAAATGTGACTTCTGGCTGCGGGAGGTCCAATTTCTAGGACATGTTGTCAATCAGAAAGGGATATTGGTCGATCCGGCCAAGGTTGAGGCGGTGATGAGTTGGGAGGTGCCGAAGTCACCTTCCGAGATCAGGAGTTTCCTTGGGTTGGCAGGGTATTATCGGAGATTCATTAAGGATTTCTCCAAGATCGCAGTGCCGCTTACCAGATTGACCCGGAAGGGTGTTACATTCTCATGGGGACCCGAGCAACAGACTTCCTTCGAGACACTACACCAGAGACTGTGCGAAGCCTCGGTATTAGCCCTCCCGGAAGGGATGGAAGATTTTGTTGTATATTGCGACGCATCGGTTTCGGGACTGGGTGCAGTGTTGATGCAGAGGGGCCATGTGATAGCTTAGGCATCGAGGCAATTAAAGCATCACGAGGCGAGATATCCCACGCATGACTTGGAGTTAGGGGCAGTAGTGTTCGCTCTCAAGATTTGGCGTCACTACCTGTATGGGGTTCGTTGTACTATATACACGGACCATAAGAGTTTGAAGTATTTGATGGATCAACCCAACCTAAATATGCGTCAGAGGAGATGGTTGGACGTGGTTAAGGATTATGACTGTGAGATCCTATACCACCCAGGCAAGGCTAATGTGGTAGCCGATGCATTGAGTCGTAGGGCGGAGAGCACTCCATTGCGAGATGTATGTCTAAGACTGACGGTGATGACTCCGGTATTGGATGCTATTCGTGGGGCGCAGGCCGAGGTTGTGAGATCCGAGATGCAGAAGAAAGAGCGGGTCGTTGGGTTAATTTCAGAGTTCGTTAAGGATGGACGAGGACTTCTGACGTTTCAAGGTCGGATTTGGGTACCATTCGTGGGCGGTACGCGTACTACCTTGATGGAAGAGGCTCATAGATCAAAATTCTCGATCCATCCCGGTGCTACAAAGATGTATTTGGATTTGAGGAAAGAGTATTGGTGGCCCTGTATGAAGAGGGACGTGGCATGGTTCGTTGAGAGGTGCTTAACCTGCCGTAGGGTTAAGGCCGAGCACCAGAGACCGCATGGCAAGTTACAGCCATTGGAGATTCCCAAGTGGAAGTGGGAACAGATCACTATGGATTTCATCACCAAATTGCCGAGGACTGTCAGGGGAGTTGATGCAATTTGGGTGATTGTGGATAGGTTGACGAAGAGTGCACACTTCCTTGCCATCAGTGAGAGTTCTTCAGCGGAGAAGTTGGCGGAGATATATGTGAGAGAGGTGGTATCTCGGCATGGGGTACCAATCTCGATTGTTTCAGACCGTGATGTGCGTTTCACTTCCAGGTTCTGGAAGAAGTTTCATGAGGAGCTGGGTACCAAATTGCATTTTAGTATTGCTTTAAAACTATTTTTGAGAGAGGTGGTATCTCGGCATGGGGTACCGATCTCGGCGAGTAGCTTGAAGATTTACTGGGACTCGCCGAGTTGTTCTTCAGACTTGGCGAGTAGCTTGAAGATTTACTGGGACTCGCCGAGTTGTTCTTCAGACTCGGCGAGTGGAGTCGGGGTGGCCCCGCGATTCTTCCACGTGGATCTCGTCGAGTCAAGTGGGATACTCGACGAGTAGATAGGGAATCCCAGAGAGTTGGAGGACGTCTAGACTCGCCGAGTCGCCATGGTACTCGCCGAGTCCGGTCGAGCTGACCATCGACCGTTGACCAGAGTTGACCTAAGTCTGACTTCTAGGGATAGTCACACTTAGAAGATATATGTGTTAATGAGATATGTGATGTTATAGGAAGGTTGTAGCTCGTCGGATTGTGCACGAGTGATTTCAGGATTTGCTAGCTTTCAGCATTCACGAGGTGAGTCTTCTCACTATACTGTACCCGGAAGGGTTTGACTGTGTGACCGGAAGGTCATATACGATATGTGATATGTATGCTATATGTGGTAAGATATTTGTTATATGTGCTATGTATGTTATGTGGGCCGGAAGGCAATATGTTATGGGCCGGAAGGCGAATATGTTATGGGCCGGAAGGCGTGGTGTTGATGACCGGAAGGTCAGGGCCTGGAAAGGCGTATGTGCGTAAGTTGTATATTGGGGAACTCACTAAGCATTTATGCTTACAGTTGTTATGTATGTGTTTCAGGTACTAGCGAGGACCGTGGGAAGGCGCCGGCGTGATCGATACACACTGAAGAATGCTTTTATGATCTTGGGATTTTGAATATTTGTATTTGACAGAATACTTAAACTATTTATGCCTTGTTTTGAATGGAAATAATTATATTTTAAAAATGAAAATTTTGTTTGAAAATTTGCGTTGTTACATTTTGGGAAAATTAAAATTATGAAATTTAAACAATCTTGGACTATTTTTAGCCAAAATGTACATAAAAGTCATTTTTTAAATGTTGGATAAATTTGAGTTGTTACTGAACATTTTGATTGAAATGGGCCAAAAGTGGAATTATTTAATAAACAAGGGCCATTTTGGACATTTTCTTAGATACGAACCTAAAATAAGTATTTTAGAAGAAATGGGCCATTTTCAGCAATTCACCAAGTTTTGGACCACTTATGACACCTTTTGACAAATATGGGTCTTACTGATGCTTTATAGAAAGAATGGTCATTTTTGCCAATATCGATAATAAAGGATAATTTTCATAACTATGATTCAATATGGATTATTTTTAAGTAAACAAAACAAAAATATATATCTAATCAGCAAGTACAACTATTGTTATCTATTTCATAAATAATGGATTTCAACTATTAGCACAAATATCTGGTAGTATTATTCTAGTCAGACGCATCTCCAAAGTACCAATATATATATATATATATATATATATATATATATATATATATATATATATATATTAATGTACATTCAAAGACGTGTAAAAAGTTGTAACCAAAGTCTCTTGGAGGGAGAGCTGGAATTTGTGTATAGATCTATACGGGTTTGACACCCCGCACCTTCGTTGTTCGCTATAGCTAGACCAGCCAGTCTAGGGTGACAAATGTCTTTAATCGATCTGGATGCCTGAGGAACGCCAAGACAAGCCTTTGTCATATTAGTATGATTATAACGGCTCACTAGAATATAACAATGTTATTTAGAAAGTTACGTAGGGAAAACCTTACAAATAAATTGGCACATTGTGTTGACCGCCCCTATGCATGGTATTGATTGTCCACATTCGTTGTGTTGATCGTCCAGTTGCACTGTGCGGAATGTCCACAATCGCCTGTTGATTTCTCACACCTCTACAGTCTTAGGATTTTTAAGACCACAAACGACTATGCACATACAGAAAATATAGGATTTTCTAGGGAAAAACGATTTTATACAATTCTGAAATATGATAAACTAAAACACACACATGCAACTATACTCATTTGAACCAGAGTTTACAACTATTTTATATAAGAAAATATATGATTTTCAGGAAAAATGATTTTATACAATTCCGAAAGATGATAAACTAAAACACACACATGCAAATATACTCGATTGGAACATGTCACACCCTCGAAACAGACGGCAGAAACGTCTGAGGGCTCGCGTGACTTAAATTGAATATCATCACAATGAATATACATGAATTATAACATAAACATCACCATGCATCAATATATTACAACTGACATTGTTCACATCAAGTACATTGTTTTAACATTACAAATCCATAACATAAATTGTTTGATAGTTTTCAAAAGCACGACACCCTAACATACTTGGTATTACTCCTCAGCTTACCTGTTACCTGAGAATACAAGTTATTTTGAAAAACAGTCAACATATGGAATGTTGTTGAGTTCATAAGCAAGGTTGTTACGAAAATGTTTTGTGTAGTTTATAAAACCGAGAAAATCTGATATTTTCTGAAAAATAAAAAACAATTGTTTATACCAAAGTGTGGAGATCCATAGGTTTATGTATGGATGATTTCAAAGCGTGCATTAATAAAAAGTTTTGCATTATAGTTATTGAAAAGTATAAATGAATGATGCTGATCTCCTCAAAAAACCTGATGTTTTCCGATAACGAAAAAATATATATAATCGTTTCAAATTGTTATACCGTCACGACAAATGATTTTGGATTTTCCCTGATTACTCGGATAGTGTTAGATTTTTTCAATTATGAGTCGGTATAACCATACATGATAATGACTAGTTCGTCTGTCTTGGCATTCTAACGAACGCCGTAATTGATCTTAAGATTTTGTCACCCTAGACAGCCTGAGTCTAACTGTAGCGAACAGCAGTGGTGTGGGGGAGTCACCCCCGTATAGATCTATACACAAACTCTTGCTCTCCCTCCAGGAGACTTTGATTATAACTACAGACTACAGACGACCCATAGAGGTGTCGCCCGCTATTACTCACTAAATCTAACATGAATTTGATTAGTATTGATTAACGACTTGTATATGTTTACCGAATTGAAGGTAGGCCTAATAAACGAGGAGAAGAGGATTACAAGGTCCTATTAATCCCCCGAATTATTTATGGTTATTGGGTATACGAAGGGCACGTTGGCCCATTTCGCATTTGATTTACTTGGACCATAATAGCAATGCTAATGGGCCACTAAGGTCCAATAGCACTTAAAAGCCATTGAGGGTCCTTTAAATATGAAATTGGGTCATAGAAGGCCTAATAACATTTATTATTATCCCTTGGACCCAAAAATCATGTTAATGGGTCACAAAGGCCAAACAAGCATGATTGGAACTTTCAAGCCCAAAGATTTGAATGTTTACTTGCTTTAGTTATAGTTTAACTGTTAGAAAGTTTGATTGGGTGATTGTTAATTTCGCACCGGAACAAGACCAGTCAGTTATTGCTAACGATGTTTGGAATTATACGTATTTTTATCTTTCCATTTTCATGAATCGTAGTTTGGTAATTGACTCAAAATCTAGGTTTTAACCCGTTTCAGCCCTTCTTTGGTAAAATTGACAATTTTAGTCCTTTATAAAAAAAGAGACATTTTAAGCCTTTAAAACATTTTCTTGACACTTTTGACCCAAAGACTTGTTCAAGTGATATTTTTAGCTC
Organism: Lactuca serriola; assembly: GCF_051521515.1. NCBI lineage: Eukaryota > Viridiplantae > Streptophyta > Magnoliopsida > Asterales > Asteraceae > Lactuca > Lactuca serriola. The sequence continues at coordinate 116,331,130 of NC_136412.1, forward strand.
AAAACTTATTCTTTGGCAGTTTCAGTCCTTCCAGAAAAGTATTTTTCGGTAAAAGCCCAAACTTTTCGCAACTTTTACAATTTTGGCCCAAAATCCAAAAAGTTTACAATTTTGATCCTTATTTTGAAATTACATCATTTTAACCACTAAAATTGTTTTATTCACCCTTTTACCCCCTGTTTTGAGAAATTTATCACTTCAACCCCTTGAAGATTGTAATTTTTGCAAGTTTTGGCTCATTAGGCCGTAAAGCCCAAAATTTGGCCCATTAAGCTACAAATTACATTTCTAGCCCTTAAAAGAGTATGATATTCATAAAAACATTCATTTTTACTATTTTGACTCTTTTAGTCCTTAAGAAAACCCTGAATGATAATATTTTGCCAAACCTTTGCTTATTTGTCAAAAATAACCCAATAATGAGTCTTATGTTGTAACTTGTTTGTTTTAAACCTTATGTGGTAGATTTTCTTAACTAGTTATGTGTAATACATCCTAGATCACATATTTTTCCCTCATGAACTATGGATCTCGAAATATCTTTCATTTTTGGCACATATTTACCACATATACACAAGAAATCACACATAACATACAAATAAACATAGATCTACACATTTTACTTGTATTCTCCCCCATAAAACATATGAAAACCGAAATAGAGGGGTATGAACTCACCTTGAGGTTTGGATTTGGTTTTGATGAAGATTTAGGAGAAGATTTCGGCCTAACAAGTTTCTTTGGAAGTCCTTGAGCTTAGATTGCTTCTAAGGAGTATGATCATGAAGTTGAATGAATTAAAAGATGATTTTTGATGAGGTATAGAAGTTAAACTTTGGATTTAAGTAAGAACTTACCAAAGATCTGTAACGTGAAATGATTTTTTAATGAAAAAAACACCTTGGAATGCTTCTAATTCTCGAAAATTTGGATGTAAAGAAGGAGGGTGTTCTTATGTGTTTGAGAGAGATTTTTGAGAGTGTGTGGATGTGTCTTGAGTTGGTTTCGGCAGAGAGTAAGGGAAGGAGGAAAAAAAGAGGGATTTTGCATAGATACATGTGATTACATTGTTGTATGTTGTATACTAAGCTTGGTTGTCCCCTAAAAAAAGGTGAGGTGTCATCTTCCCCTTAATTCCTCCACTAATCTCTTTTTTTTACTTTAGGCCGAGAGTGATTGAGAGAAGAAGTGTTTTGGGCCTTTTGTGCTTAATTTCTATAGCATGAGGCCCAATTTGATGGTTTTCGGCCCAATTGGTCCTTGGAGGTGATTCATGGCCCAAATCTAGCATAAAGGAATGGATTTGACTCCATTAAAGCTAATTGGATTTGTTGTGGCCCAATAAGGCCCATTAAAGATTAACTAGTCCATTTTAGATCTATTATGGCCCAAAACATTAAATTTCATGAAATATGGTCCATTTAGAGCCCATATAAGAGTTCTAAGCCCAGAATAGTCAAATTAGAAACATATTGGCCCATTAGGCCCAATAAGGAAGTCCTGGTCCATAATGGACTTAAACCGAGATTTCTAGGGTTTCAAATTCTTTGTTGACTATTTGAAGTGCTTGTATAGAGTGTTTGATGGAAGTTTTGTTGTTATTGAATTAGCATCATACATGCTTTCACATTTTTGGTTCACAAATGTTATCATTGTTGTTGTTACAAAGCATCAAAATTCCTGGTTGTAACAGAACAAGGGCTTACAGCTATTTTATATAGGAAAATATAGGATTTTCGGGAGAAAAGGATTTCATACAATTTCGAAAGACGATAAACGAAAACACACACTCACATGCAACTATACTTGATTAGAAACAAGACTTATAACCGTTTTGACAAGAAAACACTGGAATTTTCTGGATTTCTAAACCATCACAAAGTTTTATACGAAAATGCTTATGAACTCACCAGCATATTTTATGTTGACGTTTTCCAAAACAACTTGTAATCTCAGGGATCTAGTAAGCAGGTAATTACCACGATCGAGGACGGGCGTCGCTGCGTTATGTTATTGCTACTTTTGTTATTTCATGTTTAACTTTTGAACAGAACAAGTATTGTATACAATTGTTATGATACTGCACAATGAAGTCACCCGCCTACGGACGTTTCCGTCGTCTGGTCCAAGGGTGTGACATATTGCATCTAAATTATCCATTCAAGTGTGTTAAAAATAATTTTTACTCACTTGGTATTTTAAAGTTTAAACAAACACTAGGAAAGTAAGTTAATGGGGATAATATCTACATTTCTGCATTTCCATAAAAAACATTCACAAAAATCAGAGGAGTGAAGTTAGCAATCAATCGCACCAGACTAGCTAAATATGGCATTGTACTTTCAAAGTACAATGCTTTTGCAAACTTGAAGAAAACTGCATCTGTGAAACCAAAATTGTTGCTTGGTAAAATCCTAATGCTGAATTATCATTATTTGAGCAGCTCATCAAGTTATTAGGATGATAAAAAAATCTACTCTGATTATAAAAATGAAAACGGGTGCATGTGGGGTTTAATAAATGATATACTAACTTAAGAAAAGCAATTAAACAAAGGCAATGGCAAGCTAGAAGCATTACGAACTTTAGCATCAAAATTACCAAAGTTGATGGTGGGCTAGAAGATCGAACTAAATACTTGTAAGATCAGCAATTCTTTATTGAACCTTAAATGTTGTTCCTGTAAAAATTACATTGTTATTTCATCAGAATCTAAATTTAACTTGAAGCGTAGAAATCATATTATACCAAATATATCATGATTAGTGTCACAACTCAAAACTCATATTAGAAACATTTATACCTGAAAAACAATGATTAGTCCATTATTTTTGTATGGTTGTTATTATGACCGATTAGATCTTATACCAATCCTCCTTGTTTATGGCAAAATTCATATGCTTATGCCACCTGAATATAAGAGTAAAAATCTAAAAAATGATTATAATTGAAATTTTCAAGCATATTCAACATCTATTATTGAATTACATTCCACTTACTTTCAACCAAATGTATGAGAACATTGTACTTTGATAAATATAGCCAATTATATAGCAATGTCATGCAAATATGCAATTAAAATGTTTCACTTTTATAAATGGATTTATTTTTCTAATTATAATGTCATGATTAGTACAAAACTGAAAGTGTAATCCTATAATTGACTAGATTTTCAAAGTATTATAGCATTGTACTTTCATTTATCTCCATTAACACACTATCGACAATGTAATTTTACACAATTATTGTATTTTCCCTCAAAAACACAACATCATTTGTTAACGTAAAAAGCAAACAATAAAACTAAATAGATCCAATATTATACTTTCAAAACATAAGTTAACTGCTATTTTTCACTATTTCTTTATAACATTTGTTCAGCTCAAAGGCAATTGTGAGGATGTTTTATACTTATAGTAATCGGAAATTTAGATAAATTAGTCTATTTCTAGAGCATTTTAATTCAAAAGTCACATTGTAAGAAAAAAAAAAAAGTAAGTTACCTGTACAAACACATGATAAGAAATTTCAATGTTTTTTTTTTCATTTTCTTCTTCAGGAATAAAATCACACTTTGCTCATTCAACCCAACACTTGTCACGTAACAAATTAATTGAAAATGAAAACCTCAGATCATGGATTTGTGTCTTTTAAACTCATCAAATATTTACACACCTTATCTCCAATTCAACACTAACTTTAAAAAAGAGCTTAAAGTCAGCATATATCTTGAAAAACCTTCATCTCGCTTCATTTCTCAATGTCCTCCCATTTAATGGTCTGTAACACACACACATAAAACAATTATTTTTTTTTCTAAAATGAGAAACGATATGGTTTGTAAATACTTGGTATTACTTACTAACAACAAAATTATAAATAAATATAATATAAAGGGCATTAGCAAATTATAAAACAAAAATTATCCAAGCAATAAAAAAATATAAAACATGACGCTCCTTTTTACCTTCATACTAATAAAACATCTTCGTTCATCATTTCAAATCACCACCAACCACCCGCAAATGCTCCAAATCTGATCAAGTTACTTTTGGTTTGTGTTCTACTACTGCAATGCACGCGAAGCAGATGAATTTCTGTAATGGATAATTAAAAAAAAACAAATTGTGTAATGTTTAATTTCATTTGATACTTTACCAACTACAACCATCATGAACACGGAATGGAATGGTTTAACATAGTAATATAACAATTTTTATTTATGTAACTTATAATAACAAAAAGCTTTATTAAAGATTTTCATGATTTTAACTAAATAAACGCGCATGCGTGGATTTTTATTAAACACGCATGTGTGGATCTTACATGGGTATCCCCTCTCGTGGGCCTGAGGTTTGGGGGTTTCACATCGGGACATGCTGCTTTAAAAGCAGCCATAAGCAAAGTCACCAAACATGAGAGATCGTGCATGGAAAATCAACACGTGTTCATATCATTTGCATTTGATACGTTTGGTTGCATCGCACCAGATGTGATAGATCTTCTTAAAAGAGTACAACAAATCATGCATAGTAATGTTATATCCCTAGATCTTCGGATGTAGTCTTTAAAAGAATTAGCTTTACCATTCAAAAAGGCTTAGCGTCACAGCTTGTTGCCCGTTTGCCATATCACTCATTGTACGATGACAATTGAACTTTTAGTTTAATTTAATGGAATTCACTAAATAATCTTATTATTTTCTAAAATTAGATAGAAATTATAACTTTATTGGGATATTAATAAGATTCTCTTATAAATAATTTATTATTTCTGTAAATAGAGTTAGAACCATACATTGTATTTCTATATAATATAAAAAATTCATTTAAGTCATATTAACAAACCAAACCATGTTATGAAACGTAATGATGTATTTGTTGGATTAGATGTCTAAGCCCATTACTATAATTTGTATGTACTTGACCCGAGAGTAGCATGGTCCATTTGGGTTGCCTTCACCCGAACAATCTGACATGATGGATATTTGAGAAAGAGGCTATTTATGATTTATTAACATATTATAAGTATAATATATTAATTGAGAAATCATAATATTTAACTAGTATTGATCAAGAATTAATTTGGAATTAATTTATTGATCAAAAGAGGCTAACTAAATTAACGGTGACTGATTATGTAAATCAGTGATATATATTGTTTAGGCTATTGATCCATGATGGGCTAAATTTTATGTAAGTATCCATGAAGAGTTAGCCCACATGAGATATGGATCATAACCCAAGTGTATGGATTAAGATTTACCCATGACTCTTGGAATCTTATAATATATATATATATATATATATATATATATATATATATATATATATGTGTGTTATCCCTTAGCTAAAATCGGCCCTAAGTGTTCTAGGAAGAGAGATAACCATTTTTAGAGTGTCTAGCCTCTCGATCAAATTCTTCCTATGTTCATGGTGTTAGTGAACCATTTGAGGCATCACAATTAAGGTGCTAATCTCTTGAAAGGCCAAAACTACAAGCTACAATAAAGATGTATTATTCTAACTAGTTTTATGATTCATGTACCAAAATTGCATGCTAGTTGTAGGATTCATGTACCAAAATTACATCACAATCCAAAGCTATTAGGGTTATATGTGCACCATAAGAGTGTTATAGTACATAAAACCCAACAGTGGTGTTAGAGACATAGGTAGTTTTCTATTATATAGTTGCATTTGGTAATTGTTCAAAGTTGAAAAAACTGAAAAAGGCCTTCTGTCAGGCTGAACTCGTTGAGTCCATTGATGAACCCAACGAGTCCAAAGCCTGGCACGCCGACTTGCACTGGAAGATGGCAGATTTGCGGGGTTTTTTTTTTTGCTTGTATTGGATTAGGATCACTACCACAAACTGTTTTGTATCATAAAATCTGTTTTTCCAGATATGGTAGTGGTTATAGTCATACAATGAACAAATAATTGTCAAAGTTTTAAGATAATTGTTGGTTATATGATAAACAAAGTTACTTGTAAATTGTTGATATGAATTATCTTGCCTTATGAGTTAAATTAGATCAATCCTAGATTATATGATAATTCTATTTGGTAAAATTGATCTAAATGTTTTTTAATGACTTCCATAACTTTTCCTCAAGTTATGGAACATGAAAGGTCTCATCCATTAAAATGACATTAAACTCATAAGTTACGGAAATGAAAAGGTTTTCAAGAGTTACAAAACTTGCCCTTTAGTTTTGGAATTTGAAAAGTTTAATTAAAAGGTTTTAATTTGTAATATTGAATTCCAAAACATCTAGTAATTGAAAGGTTTCAAAAGATGCGTCCCTTGGGTTCATCGTGTTTTATGATCATCTTAACCATATCACAATTGATCCTCTAAGGACACCTTAGTGAACTTGTATGGCTAAGAAGAGATATCGTGAATTGTTGAAATGGTTAAATCAAGAACATAAATCATACTTCATTCCAAAATCAAGTCTAAGAGTCATACTCCAAGGTTGTGCTTTGATTGACGTAATCTTAAGAAGGCTAATAACACACTCATCAAATGTGGAATAGAAAAGATGTTTTCTTACTCCTGCACATTTGAAATTGGTAAATTGTGACGTCTTGGATAAGACAAAGATCAACTAAGACCAATTGTGTGATGTGTTTATCTTGATAAGAATCCGCACTAAGTCTTGTATATTTGTTTCTCAAGTAATGTTTCTTGACAAAGAGAGTCTTATATGTCAAGAGGCCAATGCGAGTCTTAAAGATCTTGAAAAGTTTCAAGAACTAATAAACCTATTGTTAATCACTAGCACACGACTTGAGGTTTGTAACCTATCGAGTTAACATATTCTTGTTTCTGTGCCCATTGCAATTAAAGTTGACTATGCATGTGAGTTCTATGAATACTCAATTATTTTCATAACAACTTGGAAACAATGGTAGGCCCTTGAGCTCCCAGGTGACAAGAAATTAAGATTTAACAAGTTCAGCTCATATGATTTTGGGATTTGTCACTAACCATGTCTTGTGATTATAGTTATAACAAATTCACATGGACAGGAACACATACACCATAATATCTAAGTGTCATAAGGTTTCTCCAATTCATGAAAATGATTGTGAGGAAACGCTTGCACTAAGAAGGTTGTAAGAAGATAACAATTGTGATATTTGCATTCTCAAATTCGATTATGATTACAGCATCCCTCTTCACAATTCGAATTGTGAGAAATGGCAAATAGTTTGAGCAGTCGGAACTTATTCTTGTAAGTTTTGAATAGTTTAGACACATATATGAGATTTCTAATAAAAGGTGTATGAGCTTAGATAAAGGTTATCGAAGCATCTCGTATCATAAATCTGAACTTTGGTGAGAAAGTCAATTAAGTATTAATTTCTAGAAGTCCAACTGATTTTGGATACATGTCACAGCTAGTGGAGGCATAAATGTTATGCTAGTAACAGAATAATTGTTTTGCTAGTGGGAGCATAATTATTATGGTGGGTGTTGCACGTTAGCAATATTATCTATAAAAAACAAAAGTTTCAATTTGCAAAGTTGTAGAGTTTGAAAAGTTGTTTTGCTATAATTAAGGGAGAGGAACTCATACTTCATTTCAAATCTAAAAGCTTAGATTGTGAGATTTAATCAAATTTAGTCAAGGATATATATGAATGTTATGTTGGAATAGTTCAATATAAGGAAATTCTATATATGGAAATATTATAGCAAGAGAATGGTGAAGTATCATGTCTTTATGTAAGACAGTTTAGAAATCCATTTTTATATTTTCTCAGCTTAATAATGTTTAATAACAATAACACAAAAAGTTTGGACAATTTTAGAAACTGTTTTCTATTTACTTCAATTTTTATTAGAATAAATGCACAAAAATCATAAAATTGGGCTAAATAGTTTAGAAGTCCATTTTTATATTTTTCCCAGCTTAATTATGTCTAATAGCAGTATCATAAAAAGTTAGGGAGTTTTTATCAATTGGATTCTATTTTTCACGAATTTGTATTGTTATGAAGGCTTAAAATTTTGGTAAAATAGTTAATCATATCAAAAATTCAAAGGAAAACTTATGGAAGATCTGTATTGTGTTTAAAATCAAAATGCAAAGTTTGAGAATTTTTGGAAACTGTCTAATAATATTTTGGCTTTTTAAGAGCTTAAAACACATTTAAATGTCTTGAAATACCCTCAATTGATATTACAAAAATTCTGGAAAACTAATATCCAAAATTGTCTTAATCACATGAGTTATAAAACTTCACCATTTCAGAAAAATGTTTGTAACTTATCAATATTAAATTTTGACACAATATTGGCATAATTCTATTGTAATAGCAAATATACTAGTGTTAGCTTTCTATTAGAGACTTATTAGTGTGTAACATCGTGTAGGAATCGATAGTGGTACAAGTGGATCGTAGTTGAAGGCACCATTTGCATCATCTCAATGCATATTGTGAGTATTCACCACTCCCCTATTTTCGGTTTTTAAATGTTTTGGGGTGGAAAAGCATGTCCTAAACTTTTTATGTTCGTTGTATTTATTTTGACTCGTATGAAACTTGGTTGCTATATTTTGTATGTATGTGTATGTTCCTTTAATTCATGAGGACTGTATCACAGTTAAGTCCCTGGAATCTCTAGACACAACTCATTAACTCTATTGAGCCTATGGTTATTATGGATAACGCTATCAGGAGGTAGACAACTCCTCACTCGCACAATTCGCTTGAGTGCATTTTACCATTTTATACACTATGTTGGCGATACACATTGTAGTCAATAGGGCACGATTCGGTCATTAGGCTTGGGTTGGGAACCAATGAATGGAAACTTGATGCATATACGAATCTTTATGCACATACCAAACTTGTATTCTCATGTTAGCAACGACACTTGTATACTTATTTTAGCAATGAAACTTGTTTATTAATTATTGCAATGAACTTTGTTTCTCATTACAACAACGAACTTTGTTTATGCACACTTAATGCTCATTTTTGCAATATATTTCTATTTATGGAAACTTTTATCAAAACTTTGATTTTGATTCATGAAACCAATATTATTATTATTAATTTTTTTTATCTGTGACTACTCACCAACTATTTTTATAGTTGACGCTCGTTTTACATGCTTTTTCAGGAATCTTCGAGTAAGTGGCACTTAGGGACACTTCACTGTTAGGAGCATTCGCATGTGTTGTATTCCAATTTTAATTATAATTTCTTTTAAAAGTTGTTCAAACCCATTGTAAATTTGTAATGATTTTTAATACTATGGCTGGTGTTGTCTTTTAACTTTTGCTATGAAACCCTTTATACTGTCACGCCTCGTGTTTCCGCTTTAGCGGGGTGTGACAGGTTTTAAGTACTATAACACTCTTATGGCGCACATACAACCCTAATAGCTTTGGATATAAGTTTTATCTAGTTGTACATGTAATAAAATTTCCAAAGCATGAAGCCTACAACTAGCATGCAATTTTGGTACATGAATCATAAAACTAGTTAGAATAATACAACTTTATTGTAGCTTGTAGTTTTGGCCATTCAAGAGATTAACACCTCAATTGTGATGCCTCAAATGGTTCACAAACACCATGAACATAGGAAGACTTTGAGCGAGAGGCTAGATACTCTAGAAACGGTTATCTCTCTTCCTAGAACACTTAGGGCCAATTTTAGCTAAGAGATAACACATATATATTGTAAGATTCCAAGAGTCATGGGTAAACCCTAATCCATACACTTGGGTTATGATCCATATCTCATGTGGGCTAACTCTTCATGGATACTTACATAAAATTTAGCCCATCATGGATCAATAGCCCAAACAATATATATCACTGATTTACATGAATCGGAGAGAAACTTTATGACACTTCGATTTTATGGTGTGTGTGTTCCTATTCATGTGAATTTGTGAAACCATAATCAAAAGACAAGGTTAGTGACAAATCCAAACTCTTATGGACCAAACATGTTTAATCTTAATTTCTTGCTACTTGGAAGCACATGGGCCTACCATTTCTTCCAAGTTGTTATGCAAACAATCGAGAACTCATACAACTCACATGTATAGTCAACTTTTAACTGGAATGAGCACAAAAATATGAATATGTCAACACGATAGGTTACAAACCTCAAGTCGTGTGCTAGTGATAAACAATAGGTTTGTTCTCGATAAATTCTTGAAACTTGTCAAAATCTTTAAGACTCCCACTGACCTCTTGACATATAGATTCTCTTGTCAAGAATCATTCCTTGACAATCAAATATTCAAGAGTTAGTGCGGATTCTTATCAAGATAAACCTTATATACAATTGGTCTTAGTTGGTCTTTTTCCTTACCAAGACATCATAATTTACCAATTTCAAATGTACAAGAGCAAAAATATTTTACTCTACATTTGATGAGTGTTATAAACCCTCTTATGATTATGTCACTCATGGTTACAATCTTGGAGTATGACTCCAAGACTTGTTTTTGGAACAAAGTATGACTCATCTTCTTGATTTAACCATTTCAACAATTCATGATTCCTCTTCCTAGCCATATGAATACACTAAGATGTCCTTAGAGGATCAATTGTGATAAGGTTTTCCATAATCACTAAGATGATCATAAAACGAAATACTAAAGTACTCTCCTATCTTTTCAGATTGGAGAAACTCTTATCTTTCTTCCTAATTTGATTCTTCTCATTCGTTTTGCGATATATTGAAACTTTTCCAATGCTTTAGAATTATACTTAAACTTGTAAGCATAACCATATTTACTTACTTTCAGTAAATCATGACGATTAGTCTTATCGATCTTTATGGTGGACTTGACCAGTTCTCAACAAAGTGTACCCAATCTCCTAGTCCTTCACTTAACTCACATATTCATGTGAACAAGGAATTAGTCTTAATTTCCCAAAGACAAAGGTTATTATTCATCACACACTCCAAGTTGCATGATTCCAAGTTTCTATCCAATTGAAACTTGGGTGATGAGAATCTTTCCTTATTTGGCAAGTTCTCGACACTACCACAAATGAAGGAATCAAATTCATATTGCTAACATATAAACATTAGTTTTTCACAAATACCATTGTAAGGAGATATAAAAATAAAAAATATATTTATTTATAAAATGCGGAAAAACTTTCCTTACAATGCAATTACAAATGAAAACTGAAACGACCCAAAAATACGACCCAAAAATTTTCATTTTTCAATATATTCAAAACCATAATATGAGTATCATAACATAAAAGCATACGCGATGTATCCCAAACATAATAAAATACTGTGCGGAAAACTGTATCATACTACATCAAATCCAAAACAACTAAAACCATTCCCAGGATAAAAGCTAAGCTGTGGTGTGTGCGATGCTGTCACCCCGAGCTCTTCCCTTTGCTTGCGGAAGTACCTGAAACCAAAACTGAAACTGTAAGCACGAAGCCTAGTGAGCTCCCCCAAAATACCACATACCATACAATAACATATAACACATATTGGGCCTTGCCCACTGCATCGGGCCGAAGCCCGAAAACTGCATCGGACCGAAGTCCGGAACTGACTGGGACCTTGTCCCCTGCATCGGACCAAAGTCCGGAACTAACTGGGACCTTGTCCCCTGCATCGGACCGAGGTCCGGAACTAACTGCGTCGGACCGAAGTCCGGAACTAACTGGGACCTTGTCCCTTGCTTCGGACCGGAGTCCGGAACTAACTGACTGAACATATCATAGCATATCAACTAGCATGAACACATATACTGCATACTACATCGAGCCGTAGCCCGGAACACATAACACGTAACACATAAAACATAGCACACAAATCCTGTCTGAGCCACGAAGGCATCAAACATACTAGCTGCTACATCGGACCGAAGTCCGGAAACTACTGCTAACTGGACGGGCCGGCATTGTGGCCTTAGACCCGTCCTTACTTGAAGGAAACTCACCTCGTAAGCTGGCTGCTGAGTGTGTGGCTCGGGAAGCTAACGGCTGGTGCTCCTGAATCTCCTCAGCTACAAGTCCATAAGCACACTCAATCAAATACTAAACACTGCACTTGGGGCAAAATGACTCTTTTACCCTTGGTCAAAGTCAACTCTCTTTGGGCTGACTCGCCGAGTTGGGCCACCCAACTTTCCGAGTCCTACTCTCACTTCTCAGTTCTACACGCTGCTACTCGTCGAGTGTGGCATCGACTCGACGAGTACCCTCTTGATCCAAGAACTCAGACAATCTTCATCCGACTCGCCGAGCCGTATGAACAAACTCGACGAGTTGTTCATGATCCTAAGAAGATTGCCTTGGACTCGCCGAGTTGTATGAACAACTCGCCGAGTCCCTTCATCTCTGAGTCTACCCTCAACTCGCTGAGTCCACTCTCTAACTCACTGGATTCACTCGACACTGACCAAAATGAAGGACTCGGGAACTCGCGACCCAACTCGCCGAGTCGTTCTTCCCGACTCGCCGAGTTGCCGCCATGCAACTGATTTTTACTCGATTTTGTTTGAATCCAACACATACAATTGATAGATCTGAGTCCAATAAGCTGATTTACCAAGTAAAGTTTCCAACTTTACGTGCACAACCTCATGAATAAGGGAAATAAGGCTAAAAGATGCATAAAATGGGTAGATCTATGATTAATATGCAAAGTAACTCCAAAAAGACAGTAGATCTGGGCTCTACAACACCCCATCATACAGATCTAAAGATATCTCGACTTATTAAGGCATTCATGCAAACATAAGGCTTGGAACAAGCATCAACTAGCTCTTAGGAGAGCCCTAATGGAAGTTTAAAGCATATAACAAGAGGGAACTCCGAAAATACCTCATATAACTCAGATTTGCCCTTGGATCTTTGCACTACAACTCTTCTCCTTGCTTCTTTCTTCTTCTCCTTCTTCACACCTTCACAAAATGGCACCAAAAACACTTATAAGCTCTCAAGGGAGGATTAGGGTTTTCTCACTGTGTTCTCAGGGTGAGGGAGGCGAGAATGGGGTTATAAGGTGGCTTAAATAGTGGGCAACCCGGGGATTTAGGGTTTCACCCAGACGGATGGACTCGCCGAGTCCAGGATATGGACTCGCCGAGTCCCCGACTCACGCGTGCTCGCAGCCGCGACCCTACTCGGCGAGTCAGGCTATGAACTCGCCGAGTCCCTCTTGCAAAACTTACAACAATTATCAATGAATTAACATACCGGGAACGGGTCGTTACAATTCTCCCCCACTTGCCTCAGACTTCGTCCTCGAAGTCTGCTACGGTTGGATCTGCAAATAACTCTGGGTAGTGCTCTCTCATCTCCTCCTCAGCCTCCCACGTCCACTTAGACCCCTTCTGGTGCTGCCACTGCACCTTCACTAACTGAATTACTTTGTTCCTCAAGGTCTTGGTCTTCCGGTCCAGAATCGCGACCGGTCTCTCAATATAATTCAGGCTACTATCAACCTGAATATCCTCTAAGGGAACGACTGCTGATTCATCCACCAAACACTTCCTCAACTGAGACACATGGAATGTGTTGTGGATCTGACTAAGCTCCTCAGGAAGATCTAACCAATAAGCAACCCGACCCACCCGGGCCAAAACCCTGAAAGGACCAATAAATCTGGGGCCCAACTTGCCCCTCTTCCGGAACCTGATGACACCCTTCCAAGGTGAGACTTTCAGAAGGACCATATCCCCCACCTGGAACTCCAAGTCCGAACGCCTCCTATCGGCGTAGCTCTTCTGCCGACTCTGAGCAGTCTGCAGTCTACTACGGACCTGCTGGATCAACTCAGTCGTCTTGAGCACCACCTCCATGCTCCCGATGACCCGCTGACCGACCTCGCCCCAACAAATCGGGGTCCTACACTTCCTCCCATACAGCATCTCAAAGGGAGGTCGGTCAATGCTCGCATGGTAACTGTTGTTATACGAGAATTCCGCTAACGGAAGATACGTATTCCAACTGCCACCGAAATCTAGGACACATGCCCTAAGCATATCCTCGAGAGTCTGAATCGTCCTCTCGCTCTGCCCGTCTGTCTGAGGGTGGAAAGCGGTGCTGAAATGGAGACGAGTACCCATCTCGTCGTGGAACCGCTTCCAGAACCTGGATGTGAAACGGACATCTCGGTCAGACACCACTGATACCGGCACTCCATGACGTGCCACAATCTCTCGCACATAAATGTCGGCCAACTTCTCCGCTGATATACTCTCCTGGATCGGGATAAAATGGGCACTCTTCGTCAACCGATCCACTACCACCCATATCGAGTCCACTCCACGTGCGGTCCTGGGAAGTTTGGTGACGAAATCCATGGTGATATCCTCCCATTTCCACACGGGAATGTCTAACGGCTGCATCTTGCCGTGAGGTATTTGGTGCTCCGCTTTGACCTTCCGGCAGGTCAAACATCTCTCAACATACCAAGCGACGTCTCGCTTCATACAGGGCCACCAATAATCAGGTCGAAGATCTCGATACATCTTCGTCGCTCTTGGGTGGATAGAAAATCGAGACTTATGAGCCTCGTCCATCAATACCTGCCGTACCCCACCCAAGTACGGTACCCATACCCTACCATGAAGCGTCAACAAACCCCGACTGTCGTAATCAAATGAAGCTACTCGACCCACTATCCTCTCACACTTCTGCCTCTCCTCCTTGAGGCCCTCCATCTGAGCCTCCTTGATCCGCTCCAACAGTGGAGTGATCACTGTCATCCTCATACACAGATCCCTGATAGGGGCCGCCGACACCTTGCGGCTTAGGGCGTCGGCCACCACGTTGGCCTTCCCTGGATGATAAAGGATCTCACAGTCATAGTCCTTCAGCACGTCCAACCACCTCCTCTGCCTCATGTTCAAACTCGGCTGATCCATAAGATATCGCAAACTCTTGTGATCCGTGTATATAGTACAGCGGACCCCATAAAGGTAATGTCTCCAAATCTTGAGGGCAAATACAACTGCCCCCAGCTCCAAGTCGTGGGTAGGATAATTAGCCTCGTGAGGCTTCAACTGTCTCGAGGCATAAGCTATCACATGGCCTCGCTGCATCAGAACTGCTCCCAAACCTGTGTTCGAGGCATCACAATAGACTACAAAGTCCTCTACACCCTCTGGCAAGGTAAGGATTGGAGCCTCGCACAATCTCTGCCTGAGGGTCTCGAATGTTGTCTCCTGCTCCGGACCCCAACGAAATACCACTGACTTCTTGGTCAGTCGGGTGAGCGGCACTGCTATCTTGGAGAAATCCTGAATAAATCTCCGATAATACCCTGCCAACCCTAGGAAGCTCCGAATCTCAGATGGAGACTTCGGAACCTCCCACTGCATCACGGCCTCTATCTTGGCCGGATCTACCAGAATACCCTTCTGGTTGACGAAGTGACCAAGGAACTGCACCTCGCGCAACCAGAACTCACATTTGGAGAACTTTGCGAAAAGTCTCTCCCTCCTCAAAACCTCCAGCACCTCCCGCAGGTGCTCCTCGTGCTGCTCCTGCGTCTTGGAATATACCAAGATGTCATCTATGAACACTATCACTGACCGATCCAGCATCGGCCTACACACGCGGTTCATGAGATCCATGAACGCGGCTGGAGCATTGGTGAGCCCAAATGGCATCACCACAAACTCGTAATGACCATACCTGGTCCTGAAAGCAATCTTCTGTACATCCTCATCTCTAACCCGCATCTGATGATATCCGGAGCGTAGATCGATCTTGGAGAACCAAGACGCTCCCTGAAGCTGATCAAACAAATCATCTATCCTCGGGAGTGGGTAACGGTTCTTCACCGTTACCTTATTCAACTCCCGGTAATCTATACACATACGATACGACCCATCCTTCTTCCTCACAAACAGGATCGGCGCTCCCCAAGGCGAACTGCTCGGCCGAATGAAACCCTTGTCTAACAGCTCCTGCAGCTGTGTAGACAACTCCTGCATCTCAGGGGGAGCTAGTCGATACGGTGCCTTGGCTATCGGAGCCGCACCAGGAATGAGGTCGATCATGAACTCAACCTGTCTCTCAGGAGGTATCCCCGGCAAATCCTCGGGAAACACGTCCGGGTAGTCTCGAACAATAGGAACCTCATCAACTGTCGACTTGCCCTTCTCCCGGGCATCCAAAACGTAAGCTACAAAACCGGCGCAACCCTGTTGAACATAGCGCCTCGCCCTTGCGGCGGAACAAAAGGTCGGTCCTCGTTGTGGCCTCTCGCCCTGAATCACCAACTCTCCCCCACTGGGAGTGCGAACCCTCACTAGCTGAAGCTCACAATCAATCACCGCCCCATTGGGGCTTAGCCAATCCATACCCACAATAACCTTATTCCCTCGCAGGAGAATAGGTACCAGATCCACTGAAAACTGCTCATCGAATAACTCAAGAGAACACCCTCTATGCACTCTGCCGACCCTCACGGTCCTATCATCTGCTATCTCAACCTCTAATGGACAATCCAGCTCCCCTGGAGCTCTACTAAATCTCTTGCTAAGCGCAAGTGATACGAATGATCGGGTAGCCCCCGAATCGAATAATACCATAGCAGAAATGCCGTTCACAGAGAACGACCCTGAATAAAACATGCAGTCATAAGCAATATACAATCAATAATAATAATAAAGAGATAAATGGAAGATACATACCCGTCACCACATCAGGAGTCGCTCGCGCCTCCTCCGCTGTCATCTAAAACGCCCTACTCTTCGCTACTGGCGCATCAGCTCGGCCCTGCCGGCCATCTGTAATCCTCAAGGTAGCAGGGGCAGGTGCAACCACCTTCCCTGCTGCGGCTACGCTCGGACATTGGGACTTTTTATGTCCCCTCTGATTGCACTGAAAGCAAATCAGATCTGATGCTGCGACGGCAGTAGCAGGGGCCGTGCAATCCCTACTCAAATGCCCAATCCGACCGCACTTGTAGCAGCCAGAACTCCCTGCCTTGCACGCTCCCTCGTGCAATCTCTCACACTTGCCACATCGACCGTGGCTCTGCTGACTCCTAGATCTGTGGTCTGAAACCTTGGGCTTTTTGCCCGAACCGCCTGAACCTGAAACCGCCTCCGGTTTCCTCTTCTTCTCCATCTCGAGATCAATCAACCTCTCCCGAGCCCTAGCAATCATATCTTCCAGCGTTTTACAGCTGGACCGGCTCACAAACTGGCGGATATCGCTCCGCAACATCTCATGATAACGGGCCTTCTTCATTTCCTCATCAGCTACATACTGAGGAACGAGAAGAGCCCTCTCCCTGAACTTGGCGGTGATCTCCGCCACTGTCTCTGTAGTCTGGGTGAGGTCCTGAAATTCCCTAGCTAGCTGTTGCACCTCAATGACCGGTGCAAACTCCGCCCTGAACCTGGCAGAGAAATCAGCCCAGGTCATGGCGTCCAACGCTGCATCATCCCCAATGGCATGTCCGACCTCCTCCCACCAATCTCGTGCCCTGTCCTTCAGAAGACAGGACGCCAATCTGACCTTGTCCCCCTCGGGACATCTGCTAGTGCGGAAAGCGTTGGCCACATCCGCCAACCATCTGCTGCTCGCTATGGGGTCTCGCGCCCCATGATAGTCCGGAGCTCCACATGCCCTAAACTCCTTGAAAGTAAGGGTGCGCGACCCCATCATGGCCGCCACCTCGGCACGGAAGGTGCCCAATCTCTCATCCATAAGCTCTAGAATCCCCTCCTTGATCGAACCGAAGATCACAGGAGTCTGCTCTATAATGATGCGCGTAATCTCCGAAGAAAGAAACTCTCGGGTCTGCTCATCCATGCGCTCATCCCCCAAACCTGAACCTGATCCCTCCCCGGCACCTCCGCTGCTGGCTGCTGGTCTCGAACGCAGAACCACCATTCTTAAACACATCACAACTACATCAGAAAACAGAAATATCTTGAGGGATCATTGATACTACAACTAGCTTCCTGGTCGTGTCTCAGCCTTTCTTGATTCGAGTACGGATCCTCTGCTTCCAGTAGTACGGGCCTATACTACCTTCCACATCTATCCGTACTTTCTTCAAGAACTGCCCTGACTCCCCAGGCCACTTCTACTACTACTGATCTCTGCTACCCTCATCCTAGGCTTGCCCCAGGGAAACCTCAGACTCAACTCAACTAGTCCTCAGCTGCTGCAGGTCTCCTTATAATGCTAATTAACCATCACCTGAACACCATCACATGTGACGAAGATCAGATAATCCTTCAAGTAAAAGACCCGTCCCTATAACGGTTGGACTCAAACAAGAGCTGCGCAATAGGGCCAGTTCCAGCACTCTGGGATTATTCAACCCTGATCACATGTGGTGTAACGTGTTCACCTAATGGCTACCTTCCATCACTCAGAACTCCCACAAAGCACGAAGCAAGTAGCATTCGGAATAAGGAAACATACTCAGGCAAAACTATTCTCAAAACGAGAAACTGTCCTAGCATACAGTGCTAAGCTCATACTATCAGGCATAACCTAAACAGGATATCCTACTGCTGTCTACTCAATACTAGCATGCAATACTCATAAAGATGTAACACATAAAGCAGGCACATAAGGCATCCTCCTAGATCCTTAGTCCTATACTAGCATGGTGTTCTACTGAACTGAAACTGAACAAATAACTTGTGTGGGTAATTTGGGAGTACTTACTTGAGCTGGGCTGATCGCATGCACCACACCCTTATCTTGTTTAAAAATTCCTTTCTTCCTAAGTGCTTTCAAAATTCTTTTAGAAAACATTTTTCTTTAAAAAAAAATCTTTTTATTTCCCCTTAGTTTGAGTTCAGATACACCCGAAAGTGTATCTGAATCCCTCAAACCAGGGCTCTGATACCAACTTGAAACGACCCAAAAATTTTCATTTTTCAATATATTCAAAACCATAATATGAGTATCATAACATAAAAACATACGCGATGTATCCCAAACATAATAAAATACTGTGCGGAAAACTGTATCATACTACATCAAATCCAAAACAACTAAAACCATTCCCAGGATAAAAGCTAAGCTGTGGTGTGTGCGATGCTGTCACCCCGAGCTCTTCCCTTTGCTTGCGGAAGTACCTGAAACCAAAACTGAAACTGTAAGCACGAAGCTTAGTGAGCTCCCCCAAAATACCACATACCATACAATAACATATAACACATATTGGGCCTTGCCCACTGCATCGGGCCGAAGCCCGGAAACTGCATCGGACCGATGTCCGGAACTGACTGGGACCTTGTCCCCTACATCGGACCAAAGTCCGGAACTAACTGCATCGGACCGAAGTCCGGAACTAACTGGGACCTTGTCCCCTGCATCGGACCGAGGTCCGGAACTAACTGCATCGGACCGTAGTCCGGAACTAACTGCATCGGACCGAAGTCCGGAACTAACTGGGACCTTGTCCCCTGCTTCGGACCGGAGTCCGGAACTAACTGACTGAACATATCATAGCATATCAACTAGCATGAACACATATACTGCATACTACATCGAGCCGTAGCCCGGAACACATAACACGTAACACATAAAACATAGCACACAAATCCTGTCTGAGCCACGAAGGCATCAAACATACTAGATGCTACATCGGACCGATGTCCGGAAACTACTGCTAACTAGACGGGCCGGCATTGTGGCCTTAGACCCGTCCCTACTTGAAGGAAACTCACCTCGTAAGCTGGCTGCTGAGTGTGTGGCTCGGGAAGCTAACGGCTGCTGCTCCTGAATCTCCTCGGCTACAAGTCCATAAGCACACTCAATCAAATACTAAACACTGCACTTGGGGCAAAATGACTCTTTTACCCTTGGTCAAAGTCAACTCTCTTTGGGCTGACTCGCCGAGTTGGGCCACCCAACTTGCCGAGTCCTACTCTCACTTCTCAGTTCTACACGCTGCTACTCGTCGAGTGTGGCATCGACTCGACGAGTACCCTCTTGATCCAAGAACTCAGACAATCTTCATCCGACTCGCCGAGCCGTATGAACAAACTCGACGAGTTGTTCATGATCCTAAGAAGATTGCCTTGGACTCGCCGAGTTGTATGAACAACTCGCCGAGTCCCTTCATCTCTGAGTCTACCCTCAACTCGCTGAGTCCACTCTCTAACTCACTGGATTCACTCGACACTGACCAAAATGAAGGACTCGGGAACTCGTGACCCAACTCGCCGAGTCGTTCTTCCCGACTCGCCGAGTTACCGCCATGCAACTGATTTTTACTCAATTTTGTTTGAATCCAACACATACAATTGATAGATCTGAGTCCAATAAGCTGATTTACCATGTAAAGTTTCCAAATTTACGTGCACAACCTCATGAATAAGGGAAATAAGGCTAAAAGATGCATAAAATGGGTAGATCTATGATTAATATGCAAAGTAACTCCAAAAAGACAGTAGATCCGGGCTCTACAACACCCCATCATACAGATCTAAAGATATCTCGACTTATTAAGGCATTCATGCAAACGTAAGGCTTGGAACAAGCATCAACTAGCTCTTAGGAGAGCCCTAATGGAAGTTTAAAGCATATAACAAGAGGGAACTCCGAAAATACCTCATATAACTCAGATTTGCCCTTGGATCTTTGCACTACAACTCTTCTCCTTGCTTCTTTCTTCTTCTCCTTCTTCACGCCTTCACAAAATGGCACCAAAAACACTTATAAGCTCTCAAGGGAGGATTAGGGTTTGCTCACTGTGTTCTCAGGGTGAGGGAGGCGAGAATGGGGTTATAAGGTGGTTTAAATAGTGGGCAACCCGGGGATTTAGGGTTTCACCCAGACGGATGGACTTGCCGAGTCCAGGATATGGACTCGCCGAGTCCCCGACTCACGCGTGCTCGCAGCCACGACCCTACTCGACGAGTAAGGCTATGAAATCGCCGAGTCCCTCTTGCAAAACTTACAACAATTATCAATGAATTAACATACCGGGAACGGGTCGTTACAATTCTCCCCCACTTGCCTCAGACTTCGTCCTCGAAGTCTGCTACTGCTGGATCTGCAAATAACTCTGGGTAGTGCTCTCTCATCTCCTCCTTAGCTTCCCACGTCCACTCGGACCCCTTCCGGTGCTGCCACTGCACCTTCACTAACTGAATTACCTTGTTCCTCAAGGTCTTGGTCTTCCGGTCCAGAATCGCGACCGGTCTCTCAATATAATTCAGGCTACTATCAACCTGAATATCCTCTAAGGGAACGACTGCTGATTCATCCACCAAACACTTCCTCAACTGAGACACATGGAAAGTGTTGTGGATCTGACTAAGCTCCTCAGGAAGATCTAACAGATAAGCAACCCGACCCACCCGGGCCAAAACCCTGAAAGGACCAATAAATCTGGGGCCCAACTTGCCCCTCTTCCGGAACCTGATGACACCCTTCCAAGGTGAGACTTTCAGAAGGACCATATCCCCCACCTGGAACTCCAAGTCCGAACGCCTCCTATCGGCGTAGCTCTTCTGCCGACTCTGAGCAGTCTGCAGTCTACTACGGACCTGCTGGATCAACTCAGTCGTCTTGAGCACCACCTCCGTGCTCCCGATGACCCGCTGACCGACCTCGCCCCAACAAATCGGGGTCCTACACTTCCTCCCATACAACATCTCAAAGGGAGGTCTGTCAATGCTCGCATGGTAACTATTGTTATACGAGAATTCCGCTAACGGAAGATACGTGTCCCAACTGCCACCGAAATCTAGGACACATGCCCTAAGCATATCCTCGAGAGTCTGAATCGTCCTCTCGCTCTGCCCGTCTGTCTGAGGGTGGAAAGCGGTGCTGAAATGGAGACGAGTACCCATCTCGTCGTGGAACCGCTTCCAGAACCTGGATGTGAAACGGACATCTCGGTCAGACACCACTGATACCGGCACTCCATGACGTGCCACAATCTCTCGCACATAAATGTCGGCCAACTTCTCCACTGATATACTCTCCTGGATCGGGATAAAATGGGCACTCTTCGTCAACCGATCCACTACCACCCATATCGAGTCCACTCCACGTGCGGTCCTGGGAAGTTTGGTGACAAAATCCATGGTGATATCCTCCCATTTCCACACGGGAATGTCTAACGGCTGCATCTTGCCGTGAGGTCTTTGGTGCTCCGCTTTGACCTTCCGGCAGGTCAAACATCTCTCAACATACCAAGCGACGTCTCGCTTCATACAGGGCCACCAATAATCAGGTCGAAGATCTCGATACATCTTCGTCGCTCCTGGGTGGATAGAAAATCGAGACTTATGAGCCTCGTCCATCAATACCTGCCGTACCCCACCCAAGTACGGTACCCATACCCTACCATGAAGCGTCAACAAACCCCGACTGTCGTAATCAAATGAAGCTACTCGGCCCACTATCCTCTCACACTTCTGCCTCTCCTCCTTGAGGCCCTCCATCTGAGCCTCCTTGATCCGCTCCAACAGTGGAGTGATCACTGTCATCCTCATACACAGATCCCTGATAGGGGCCGCCGACACCTTGCGGCTTAGGGCGTCGGCCACCACGTTGGCCTTCCCTGGATGATAAAGGATCTCACAGTCATAGTCCTTCAGCACGTCCAACCACCTCCTCTGCCTCATGTTCAAACTCGGCTGATCCATAAGATATCGCAAACTCTTGTGATCCGTGTATATAGTACAGCGGACCCCATAAAGGTAATGTCTCCAAATCTTGAGGGCAAATACAACTGCCCCCAGCTCCAAGTCGTGGGTAGGATAATTAGCCTCGTGAGGCTTCAACTGTCTCGAGGCATAAGCTATCACATGGCCTCGCTGCATCAGAACTGCTCCCAAACCTGTGTTCGAGGCATCACAATAGACTACAAAGTCCTCTACACCCTCTGGCAAGGTAAGGATTGGAGCCTCGCACAATCTCTGCCTGAGGGTCTCGAATGTTGTCTCCTGCTCCGGACCCCAACGAAATACCACTGACTTCTTGGTCAGTCGGGTGAGCGGCACTGCTATCTTGGAGAAATCCTGAATAAATCTCCGATAATACCCTGCCAACCCTAGGAAGCTCCGAATCTCAGATGGAGACTTCGGAACCTCCCACTGCATCACGGCCTCTATCTTGGCCGGATCTACCAGAATACCCTTCTGGTTGACGAAGTGACCAAGGAACTGCACCTCGCGCAACCAGAACTCACATTTGGAGAACTTTGCGAAAAGTCTCTCCCTCCTCAAAACCTCCAGCACCTCCCGCAGGTGCTCCTCGTGCTGCTCCTGCGTCTTGGAATATACCAAGATGTCATCTATGAACACTATCACTGACCGATCCAGCATCGGCCTACACACGCGGTTCATGAGATCCATGAACGCGGCTGGAGCATTGGTGAGCCCAAATGGCATCACCACAAACTCGTAATGACCATACCTGGTCCTGAAAGCAATCTTCTGTACATCCTCATCTCTAACCCGCATCTGATGATATCCGGAGCGTAGATCGATCTTGGAGAACCAAGACGCTCCCTGAAGCTGATCAAACAAATCATCTATCCTCGGGAGTGGGTAACGGTTCTTCACCGTTACCTTATTCAACTCCCGGTAATCTATACACATACGATGCGACCCATCCTTCTTCCTCACAAACAGGATCGGCGCTCCCCAAGGCGAACTGCTCGGCCGAATGAAACCCTTGTCTAACAGCTCCTGCAGCTGTGTAGACAACTCCTGCATCTCAGGGGGAGCTAGTCGATACGGTGCCTTGGCTATCGGAGCCGCACCAGGAATGAGGTCGATCCTGAACTCAACCTGTCTCTCAGGAGGTATCCCCGGCAAATCCTCGGGAAACACGTCCGGGTAGTCTCGAACAATAGGAACCTCATCAACTGTCGACTTGCCCTTCTCCCGGGCATCCAAAACATAAGCTACAAAACCGGCGCAACCCTGTTGAACATAGCGCCTCGCCCTTGCGGCGGAACAAAAGGTCGGTCCTCGTTGTGGCCTCTCGCCCTGAATCACCAACTCTCCCCCACTGGGAGTGCGAACCCTCACTAGCTGAAGCTCACAATCAATCACCGCCCCATTGGGGCTTAGCCAATCCATACCCACAATAACCTTATTCCCTCGCAGGAGAATAGGTACTAGATCCACTGAAAACTGCTCATCAAATAACTGAAGAGAACACCCTCTATGCACTCTGCCGACGATCACGGTCCTATCATCTGCTATCTCAACCTCCAATGGACAATCCAGCTCCCCTGGAGCTCTACTAAATTTATTTCTAAGCGCAAGTGATACGAATGATCGGGTAGCCCCCGAATCGAATAATACCATAGCAGAAATGCCGTTCACAGAGAACGACCCCGAATAAAACATGCAGTCATAAGCAATATACAATCAATAATAATAATAAAGAGATAAATGGAAGATACATACCCGTCACCACATCAGGAGTCGCTCGCGCCTCCTCCGCTGTCATCTGAAACGCCCTACTCTTCGCCACTGGCGCATCAGCTCGGCCCTGCCGGCCATCTGTAATCCTCAAGGTAGCAGGGGCAGGTGCAACCACCTTCCCTGCTGCGGCTACGCTCGGACACTGGGACTTTTTATGTCCCCTCTGATTGCACTGAAAGCAAATCAGATCTGATGCTGCGACGGCAGTAGCAGGGGCCGTGCAATCCCTACTCAAATGCCTAATCCGACCGCACTTGTAGCAGCCAGAACTCCCTGCCTTGCACGCTCCCTCGTGCAATCTCCCATACTTGCCACATCAACCGTGGCTCTGCTGACTCCTAGATCTGTGGTCTGAAACCTTGGGCTTTTTGCCCGAACCGCCTGAACCCGAAACCGCCTCCGGTTTCCTCTTCTTCTCCATCTCGAGATCAATCTCCCTCTCCCGAGCCCTAGCAATCATATCTTCCAGCATTTTACAGCTGGACCGACTCACAAACTGGCGGATATCGCTCCGCAACATCTCATGATAACGGGCCTTCTTCATTTCCTCATCAGCTACATACTGAGGAACGAGAAGAGCCCTCTCCCTGAACTTGGCGGTGATCTCCGCCACTGTCTCTGTAGTCTAGGTGAGGTCCTGAAATTCCCTAGCTAGCTGTTGCACCTCAATGACCGGTGCAAACTCCGCCCTGAACCTGGCAGAGAAATCAGCCCAGGTCATGGCGTTCAATGCTGCATCATCCCCAATGGCATGTCCGACCTCCTCCCACCAATCTCGTGCCCTGTCCTTCAGAAGACAGGACGCCAATCTGACCTTGTCCCCCTCGGGACATCTGCTAGTGCGGAAAGTGTTGGCCACATCCGCCAACCATCTGCTGCTCGCTATGGGGTCTCGCGCCCCATGATAGTCCGGAGCTCCACATGCCCTAAACTCCCTGAAAGTAAGGGTGCACGACCCCATCATGGCCGCCACCTCGGCACGGAAGGTGCCCAATCTCTCATCCATCAGCTCTAGAATCCCCTCCTTGATCGAACCGAAGATCACAGGAGTCTGCTCTATAATGATGCGCGTAATCTCCGAAGAAAGAAACTCTCGGGTCTGCTCATCCATGCGCTCATCCCCCGAACCTGAACCTGATCCCTCCCCGGCACCTCCGCTGCCGGCTGCTGGTCTCGAACGCAGAACCACCATTCTAAAACACATCACAACTACATCAGAAAATAGAAATATCTTGAGGGATCATTGATACTACAACTAGCTTCCTGGTCGTGTCTCAGCCTTTCTTGATTCGAGTACGGATCCTCTGCTTCCAGTAGTACGGGCCCATACTACCTTCCACATCTATCCGTACTTCCTTCAAGAACTGCCCTGACTCCCCAGGCCACTTCTACTACTACTGATCTCTGCTACCCTCATCCTAGGCTCGCCCCAGGGAAACCTCAGACTCAACTCAACTAGTCCTCAGCTGCTGCAGGTCTCCTTATAATGCTAATTAACCATCACGTGAACACCATCACATGTGACGAAGATCAGATAATCCTTCAAGTAAAAGACCCGTCCCTATAACGGTTGGACTCAAACAAGAGCTGCGCAATAGGGCCAGTTCCAGCACTCTGGGATTATTCAACCCTGATCACATGTGGTGTAACGTGTTCACCTAATGGCTAACTTCCATCACTCAGAACTCCCACAAAGCACGAAGCAAGCAGCATTCGGAATAAGGAAACATACTCAGGCAAAACTATTCTCAAAACGAGAAATTGTCCTAGCATACAGTGCTAAGCTCATACTATCAGGCATAACCTAAACAGGATATCCTACTGCTGTCTACTCAATACTAGCATGCAATACTCATAAAGATGTAACACATAAAGCAGGCACATAAGGCATCCTCCTAGATCCTTAGTCCTATACTAGCATGTTGTTCTACTGAACTGAAACTGAACAAATAACTTGTGTGGGTAATTTGGGAGTACTTACTTGAGCTCGACTGATCGCATGCACCACACCCTTATCTTGTTTAAAAATTCCTTTCTTCCTAAGTGCTTTCAAAATTCTTTTAGAAAACATTTTTCTTTAAAAAAAAATCTTTTTATTTCCCCTTAGTTTGAGTTCAGATACACCCGAAAGTGTATCCGAATCCCTCAAACCAGGGCTCTGATACCAACTTGAAACGACCCAAAAATTTTCATTTTTCAATATATTCAAAACCATAATATGAGTATCATAACATAAAAACATACGCGATGTATCCCAAACATAATAAAATACTGTGCGGAAAACTGTATCATACTACATCAAATCCAAAACAACTAAAACCATTCCCAGGATAAAAGCTAAGCTGTGGTGTGTGCGATGCTGTCACCCCGAGCTCTTCCCTTTGCTTGCGAAAGTACCTGAAACCAAAACTGAAACTGTAAGCACGAAGCTTAGTGAGCTCCCCCAAAATACCACATACCATACAATAACATATAACACATATTGGGCCTTGCCCACTGCATCGGGCCGAAGCCCGGAAACTGCATCGGACCGATGTCCGGAACTGACTGGGACCTTGTCCCCTACATCGGACCAAAGTCCGGAACTAACTGCATCGGACCGAAGTCCGGAACTAACTGGGACCTTGTCCCCTGCATCGGACCGAGGTCCGGAACTAACTGCATCGGACCGTAGTCCGGAACTAACTGCATCGGACCGAAGTCCGGAACTAACTGGGACCTTGTCCCCTGCTTCGGACCGGAGTCCGGAACTAACTGACTGAACATATCATAGCATATCAACTAGCATGAACACATATACTGCATACTACATCGAGCCGTAGCCCGGAACACATAACACGTAACACATAAAACATAGCACACAAATCCTGTCTGAGCCACGAAGGCATCAAACATACTAGATGCTACATCGGACCGATGTCCGGAAACTACTGCTAACTGGACGGGCCGGCATTGTGGCCTTAGACCCGTCCCTACTTGAAGGAAACTCACCTCGTAAGCTGGCTGCTGAGTGTGTGGCTCGGGAAGCTAACGGCTGTTGCTCCTGAATCTCCTCGGCTACAAGTCCATAAGCACACTCAATCAAATACTAAACACTGCACTTGGGGCAAAATGACTCTTTTACCCTTGGACAAAGTCAACTCTCTTTGGGCTGACTCGCCGAGTTGGGCCACCCAACTTTCCGAGTCCTACTCTCACTTCTCAGTTCTACACGCTGCTACTCGTCGAGTGTGGCATCGACTCGACGAGTACCCTCTTGATCCAAGAACTCAGACAATCTTCATCCGACTCGCCGAGCCGTATGAACAAACTCGACGAGTTGTTCATGATCCTAAGAAGATTGCCTTGGACTCGCCGAGTTGTATGAACAACTCGCCGAGTCCCTTCATCTCTGAGTCTACCCTCAACTCGCTGAGTCCACTCTCTAACTCACTGGATTCACTCGACACTGACCAAAATGAAGGACTCGGGAACTCGCGACCCAACTCGCCGAGTCGTTCTTCCCGACTCGCCGAGTTGCCGCCATGCAACTGATTTTTACTCGATTTTGTTTGAATCCAACACATACAATTGATAAATCTGAGTCCAATAAGCTGATTTACCACGTAAAGTTTCCAACTTTACGTGCACAACCTCATGAATAAGGGAAATAAGGCTAAAAGATGCATAAAATGGGTAGATCTATGATTAATATGCAAAGTAACTCCAAAAAGACAATAGATCTGGGCTCTACAACACCCCATCATACAGATCTAAAGATATCTCGACTTATTAAGGCATTCATGCAAACATAAGGCTTGGAACAAGCATCAACTAGCTCTTAGGAGAGCCCTAATGGAAGTTTAAAGCATATAACAAGAGGGAACTCCGAAAATACCTCAAATAACTTAGATTTGCCCTTGGATCTTTGCACTACAACTCTTCTCCTTGCTTCTTTCTTCTTCTCCTTCTTCACACCTTCACAAAATGGCACCAAAAACACTTATAAGCTCTCAAGGGAGGATTAGGGTTTTCTCACTGTGTTCTCAGGGTGAGGGAGGCGAGAATGGGGTTATAAGGTGGTTTAAATAGTGGGCAACCTGGGGATTTAGGGTTTCACCCAGACGGATGGACTCGCCGAGTCCAGGATATGGACTCGCCGAGTCCCCGGCTCATGCGTGCTCGCAGCCGCGACCCTACTCGACGAGTCAGGCTATGAACTCGCCGAGTCCCTCTTGCAAAACTTACAACAATTATCAATGAATTAACATATCGGGAACGGGTCGTTACAAAAACTATGTTATTACATATTTCCTAGCAATCTATCATAACTTCTAAGCAGCAACTAATAAATCTGGTCTTCGAACCGTGCGATTGAAATCAATCTTCACGATCAGATTCAGCATACTCTTACTTTTAAGCTTCCTTCCTTCTGCATGATCCTACAAAACATAAAAATGCAACTTTGTCACATCATGTATTAAGAATCAACAATTAGGAACTTAACATAGTTACATAGTGGACTTACCTGAAGCAAAGTCAAACTTTTGGATTCTACTTTCTCTCAAGTCTTTCAGGTAGTCAGGGCAGCTTCACAACCAATGTCCCTTTTCTTGGCAATAGAAATACATAGACTCTTTGGGAATGGTACACAGGACTATCTCAGACTTAGCCTTTCTCTTTACCTTTTGGTCAACCCGGTTGACCATGGCGAATCCCTTTCCATTGGGAAGCGAAATCTTTTCTGGACTTCTAATGTCTCCATTGTCAATGCCCATGGAAGTTTGAGAAGTAGATCTTGCAATCAAATTTGCATTTCCAATGCGCCAAATCATTGCTGATTCAGCAGCAACAAGCAAATATGAAAGATCAATAAGGGTCATGTTATGATAAGTCACATAGTAGTCCTTAAGGAACTCACTATATGACTCAGAAAGTGATTGAAGAACCTAGTCAATAGATTGTTGGATAAGGTGTCTAAGTCCATAACTTATTTGGTATATACTTGACCCGACCCGGCATGGTCCATTTGGGTTGCACTTCACCCGAACAATTTATGGATAATTTTATGAGAGTTATACACATATGTTTATTAATATATTATAAGTTATAATATATTAATATGAGGTTATGTTATTTAATTAGTCTTAGTCTTAAATTAATTATGAATTAATTTAGAGATTAAAAGGAAGACTAATTAGATTATGGGCTATTGGTTTTATATGGTGTGGGCTAACACTCATTTGTTAATGGGCTAGGCTTGGATGGAAGTCCATGGATGATCCATGGAGCATTTAACCCATGGATCCTTGGAAAAGGAAAGGTCATGGGTTATTAGGGTTTCACCCTAACCATGTACACTATATAAGCATGCTTATGGTGCATGAAATGGTAACTAGTGAACTAGTGTGTGTGCTTGTGTGTGGCCGAAAATATAAGTGTGTGTATACACTCTCTCAAGGTTTTCCAAGAGTTTGTGGTGATTTGTGATTCCATTTGAGGCATTCACACTATTGGTTCTTGGCCCTCAAACTCCTTAAGAATCAAACTCATCAAAAATGTATGTAATCTCTTCTAACTCTTTTATGTTGAAATGTTCCCCCTGCCATGTTAGATAGGTTCTGAACCTTGGAAAATTATTATTTTGCATGTATTTAGACAAACATAGATCCAAGGTTTATTAGGGTTGCATGCACACTTAGGAAGTGTTAGATTGCTCAAAACCCAACAGTGGTATTAGAGCCTAGGCTTGCTTGTTAGATACTTGATGCAAAATAGTTGAAAAAGTCGAAAAACTTGCTGTCTGCCTGATGAACTCGCCGAGTCCATGGGGGGACTCATCGAGTTCATGTGTATCTTCAACCTACTCGCCGAGTAGGTTCATGCACTCGACGAGTAGGAGCCACAGAGTGCAGATTTTCGACTTTTGCTGCTGGAAATGGACTAGAAACATTACCCTAAACTGTTTTGGTGTTTTAAAACTTGTTTTAGTTGGTGTAATGGTTGTCCTAATCCATTTACAATAGCATATATCAAAATTCCATGATTTTTATGTGTTCATATAATTCTTGAAATTTTGATGATCATGTTCATGTTCTTATGAATTTAGAAGATGATAGGAATTATTTGCTGAATTGTTTAGAATTAATTCTTGATCATTTATGTGTTTTAATGGAGTCCATAATTTTTCCTCAAGTTATGGTTATCCAAAGGTCACTTTCTTTAACACACACATTT
This sequence comes from Lactuca serriola, assembly GCF_051521515.1. Taxonomy (NCBI): domain Eukaryota; kingdom Viridiplantae; phylum Streptophyta; class Magnoliopsida; order Asterales; family Asteraceae; genus Lactuca; species Lactuca serriola. The sequence goes on from NC_136412.1 coordinate 116,361,751, forward strand.
AAACACATAAGTTACATGAAAATGAAGAGTCTTCATTTTTATGAACCTTTAATTCATAAGTTATGAAATGAAAAGTTTTGGATAGTTACAAAACTTGCCCTCAAGTTTTGGAATTTGTAAAGTTTCACACACTTTAATAAACTTTAATTCCAACCCTTAGAGTTTTAATAGTTAAAATTCAACCCTTATACTATTTATAACATTAATGGTTAATTATTATATATATGTATAAGAATAAGTCGTTCTACCGTTAGTAGGCCCCATTCACGAAGCTGGTCTATAAGGTGGGTTAAGGTTGTTGCCTATAAAATGGCAACTTAATGGGTGTCCACTCTCACCCACCTCTTGCTTGACTGGTGGAGGGTCGTTAGCCGAACGGGTAGGACAATGACTTTAAATCCTCATTAAAAGTATAATGATTATTATAAAGTAACTAAACCTTTTAATTCCCAATCTTAGTTATTTTAGGAAAATGTGAACATGGTGCTAGTCCATGGAATTCACACTTTGTACCTTACCAAGTCGTTGGTGGAGCGTGTGTGGTTAATCGGCACACTAACTTGGACTAGTAAGGATCACGAAGGGTGACTTAATGTTTGTCATGGATCAATGGAGTGTGTGTGGTTAACCGGCACCTTGGTTAGGTGATAATATTAAGGGTACCAAGTGAATTAGCATGGTTATTCACACCTTTTTTTGTGATCCTCGGCATCCCAGTCACAAAACTTGAAGGGCACAATCGAGATTGAAACATGCCATTGAAAAGTTCAATGAATCTCAAAAGAATCTAGGAATTTCAAATCCAATTAAAACCTAATAATTCATTTTGTTTTTCATGGTGGAAATTGGTGAATCGTCATTCACCTACCTTTCAAATATATTATTACTTAGATTACGGCATCCCTCTTCTAAGTATAATATATTGTGATTGGGTCCTAGCCTTAATATTATATTTGGGTGTCTTATTAAGGATTCTATATATCTAATCTAAACTTGCTTTCATCATTCAGATGTCTTCCAACACTAATGCTTCGGGCTCTAACCCAACTGGTTCTTTCTCTCTCATGAATCTTTGTGGGAGGGTCATCTTTGATGGTTCCAACTTCATGGATTGGATTAGGAACATCAGGATGGTTACCCGTTATGAGGACAAGGAATATATCCTCGATAAGGAGTTAAAAGAACTTGATGAGTCTACTGCTACTCCTGAGGAGATCGCTGAATTCAGGACACATGAGAGAGATGCTACTAAGGTGGCATGTATCATGATGGCCACGATGACAGCCGAGCTCCAAAAGTCATATGAAGATTTCTACCCTTTTGAGATGCACCAAGACCTGATGGAAAGGTACCATCAGAGTGCTCGTCAGGAGCGGTATGAAATAATCTCCTCCATAATAACTACCCGCATGAAGGACTGTGATTCCGTCACGGCTCACATGCAAAAGATGCAAAGGTATGTGGACCGTTTGCTGAAGCTGAATGTGAACATCCCTGAGGAGTTGGCAATTGATATCATTTTGCACTCCTTACCTTCTTGTTATGACCATTTTCGTATGACATATCATATGAACAAGGAGGAAGTTACCCTCAGCAAGCTTTAAGGACTCTTGAAGACCGCGGAAACCGCTCTTAAGGGCAAGGCGGTTGTTACCTCTACTACTCCTACTCCAACATCTACCCCTGTTTTGGCTATCGGTCAAGGCAAAGGGAAAAAGAGGAAGCACCCTTCGAAGGGTACCAAGGGAAAGTCTCTTGAAGGCTCCTCATCGAAGACCAAGAGCGGTTCTGTCACTCCTTCTGCGATTCCCAAGGATGTTGAATGCTTCTATTGCCATGAAAAGGCACACTGGAAGCGAAACTGCCCTAAGTACTTGCAGGATCTAAAGGATGGGAAAGTGAAACCCACCCATGCAGGGGCCTAAGAAGAAGTGAGGATGTGGAGCACGGGAAGATAAACTTGATCATGGGGAATAGGAAGGCTTCACCTCTCTCCAAGATTGGAGTTTATACTTTGTTGCTTAATAATGGGTTAAAATTAGATTTGAATAAGTGTGTGTACTCGTCTGAAATGGTGAGGAATATTATTTCTTTTCATGCTTTGTACAAACAAGGTTTTACCTTTTCATTTGATAATGAATGTGGTGGTATTAATGCTTTCTTTAAAAATGTGTTTTATTTTAAAGCGTTACCTTGTGATGGTGTGTATGAAACTGTGTCGATTGTAGAAAACTTAGGAAATAATGTGTTGTATATTGATTCTTCTACTAGCCTAGATAAAGCATCATTGTGGCATTGTCGTCTTGGACATGTAAACAAGAAACGCATAGGCCAACTCCAAAAGAGTGGAGTTTTGGAATCATTCGACATTAAATCAGATGATAGTTGTGAATCTTGTCTACTTGGAAAGATGACAAAATCACCCTTCACTGGAACTTGTGAAAGGGTTGAGGGTTTGTTGGACATAATACATACTGATGTATGTGGGCCATTCAAAACCGCCACAAGGGATGCTAATCGGTATTATGTGACTTTTATTGATGATTTTAGTAGATATGGGTATGTCTAATTAATCAAACATAAGTCAGAAACCTTTGAGAGGTTTAAGGAATTCAAACAGGAAGTAGAAAATCAATTGGGCAGGAACATTAAGATGCTTAGATCCGATCGAGGTGGTGAGTATCTTAGTACTGAGTTCCTTGACTATCTTAAGGAGTGTGGGATTGTATCACAATTGACTCCTCCCAGGACACCACAGCTGAATGGTGTAGCTGAGAGGCGTAATCGAACCTTGTTGGACATGGTTCGCTCTATGATGAGTCGAGTTTCGCTACCAATCTCTTTTTGGGGGTATGCCTTAGAGACTGCCGCCCATATCCTTAATATAGTCCCTACAAAGAAGGTTACCAAAATACCTCATGAGATGTGGACTGGCAAGGTTCCCAATTTGAACCACATCAAGATTTGGGGTTGCGAGGCTTTCGTGAGGTTTGAAACTCATGATAAACTCGAACCCCAAAGTGAAAGGTGTATTTTCATCGGCTACCCACAAAAATCTTTTGGTTACCTCTTCTACAGACCCAGTGAGAATGTGGTCTTTGTAGCGAGAAGAGGGGTCTTTCATGAGAGAGAATTTATAAGCCAAGGAGACAGTGGGAGGCAAATTGATCTTGAAGAAATTCAAGAAGCAATTGGTGAAGGAACCTCAGACACTAGCAATCAACCTGAGGAGGAAACTCCTGTTGAGCAAGTTGACATGTCTGTACCTCCGAGGCGTTCCACACGGGTTAGGAACACACCTTCGTTTTATTATGGCTTTCATATTACTACGGAAGGTGATACGTTTATCAGCGATAGTACACTGGTAAATTTGGATGAACCTAGCAGTGTTAAGGAAGCCATGGCAGGCCCGAAGTCTGCTAAATGGAAGGAGGCTATGGACAGCGAGATACAGTCCATGTATGACAGTCAAGTTTGGGACTTGGTTGACAATGTACCAGGCCGTAAAATAGTCGGGTGCAAATGGATCTTCAAGATGAAGACCGACATGGAAGGAAAGGTGCATACTTATAAGGCTCGACTGGTTGCGAAGGGTTTTACTCAGACTCAGGGTATTGATTATGATGAAACTTTCTCGCCGGTAGCAAAGATTAAGTCCATTAGGGTTTTGCTAGCCATTGCAGCATTTCATGATTATGAAATATGGCAAATGGATGTCAAAACCACTTTCCTTAATGGAAAGTTGGCTGAGGATGTGTACATGAATCAGCCAGAGGGTTTTGTTAGTGCAGAGTACCCTAATAGAGTATGCAAGCTTGAGAAATCCATTTATGGATTAAAACAAGCATCTCGTAGCTGGATTCTTTGTTTTGATGAGAAGGTCAAAGAGTTTGGCTTCTCGAGAAGTGAAGATGAGTCTTGCGTGTATGTCTGAGCTAGTGGGAGTATAGTTAGCTTCTTGGTACTGTATGTGGATGACATACTACTTATAGGAAATGACATCCCAACCTTGCAGGAGGTTAAGTCCTGGCTTGGGAAGTGCTTTGCTATGAAGGACCTAGGGGAGGCTGCCTATATCCTAGGGATAAGGATATTAAGAGAAAGGAGTAAAATACTAATTGGACTTAGTCAGAGTACCTACTTGGATAAGGTGTTGAAAAGGTTCAACATGCAAAATTCCAAGAAAGGAGATTTACCGATCCAAAGCAATGCCAAACTGAGTAAGTCTCAGAGTCCGAGTACAGAGGCAGAGATAGCTGAGATGAGCCAATTACCGTATGCTTCCGCTGTTGGCTCGATCATGTATGCAATGACTTGTACCCGCCCTGATGTGGCATTTGCTTTGAGCATGGTCAGCAGGTATCAAAGGAACCCTGGCAAGGCTCATTGGACCGCGGTAAAGAACATTCTCAAGTACCTACGGAGGACTAAGGATTGGATCCTTACCCTTGGTGGGAGTGATGACTTGAGAGTATTAGGGTATAGTGATGCTGGTTTTTAGACTGATAGGGATAACTTCCGCTCTCAGTCAGGCTGGGTCTTTGCCTTAAATGGAGGGGCAATTTCTTGGAAGAGTTCCAAGCAGGAGACGGTGGCTGATTCGACTTGTGAATCAGAGTATATAGCAGCGAGTGAAGCAGCGAAGGAGGCGATATGGCTAAAGAACTTCATCGGAGACCTTGGAGTTGTACCAGCTATTAAGGAACCTATGGAGATTTTCTGTGACAACAATAGTGCGGTTGCCTTAGCCAAGGAACCAAGAGATCATGGCAGATCCCAACACATTGAGAGAAAATATCACTTCATAAGACACAAGATTGAAGAAGGACTCCTCGTGGCAAGGAGGATATCGTCGGATGAGAATCCTGCAGATCCCCTTACGAAGGGACTGACGAGGGTTAAGCATTTTCAGCATCCGAGGCGCATCGGGCTGAGGGACGATATTAGTTTTACAGATTAGATAGTTTTCCTGAAACTTGTAAAATGTAATCGACGTTTGATGATGAATAAAATTTGTGATTTATTTATGAGTAAAGTGTTACTATCATTGTCAATTATTTACTATTGTTTCAGTTTTGCATGTTTTGACTTCCAGAATAATTAATTTATTCAAACCTCCACAATCGGTCATACGTCGGAAGTAGGTATGAATCAAGATTGTCATGAATTGGGTTTGTAGATGGCTAAAGGTGTTTAGACATGGCAATGGTTGCTGTAGCATTCATGAGTACTCATAAGCTATGAGTATTGGTATAAACCCACGCTCACTTGTATCACTTCATGGAATTTATCTCGAGTGATCGTGAGACGATAATATCATATAAGTCTTCAAACCTAGAGATATGAGTTGTTACCTATGAGTTGGTTGTGCATTGATTGCACATAAACGCATCAGTAACTTGATGTTATAAAACGTGCCTTTGTGTACAATTCAACAAGTAGTAGAACAAGCATATGAGTCGAAGTTTATCTGTTCCTTCTAGAAATAGAAGCGATATCTGGGCCCCTCGATGATTTTGTGTTGACCCATGTACCGGGCCCGGTCAGAACTAAACTGATGTGTTCAGTAAATTTCTTTGTCAAACAAATCGAAATCGAGAAACAACTGCCAGACAATAAGCAAGACATAGTTCCATGTGTTTGTCTGGCTGATATCATGAGAACAGCGGATTATATGATCACTTGTCTTAAAATGGCGCTTCATAGTTCAACAGAGTTTTCGAGAGCTACGATTGCTGGTTGGTTCCTAAAGTTATATAGGCAAATAGAGTTATTAGACTTATCCAAGTGGGAATCTGTTGGATAAGGTGTCTAAGTCCATAACTTATTTGGTATATACTTGACCTGACCCGGCATGGTCCATTTGGGTTGCATTTCACCCGAACAATTTATGGATAATTTTATGAGAGTTATACACATATGTTTATTAATATATTATAAGTTATAATATATTAATATGAGGTTATGTTATTTAATTAGTCTTAGTCTTAAATTAATTATGAATTAATTTAGAGATTAAAAGGAAGACTAATTAGATTATGGGCTAATGGTTTTATATGGTGTGGGCTAAAACTCATTTGTTAATGGGCTAGGCTTGGATGGAAGTCCATGGATGATCCATGGAGCTTTTAACCCATGTATCCTTGGAAAAGGAAAGGTCATGGGTTATTAGGGTTTCACCCTAACCATGTACACTATATAAGCATGCTTATGGTGCATGAAATGGTAACTAGTGAACTAGTGTGTGTGCTTGTGTGTGGCCGAAAATATAAGTGTGTGTATACACTCTCTCAAGGTTTTCCAAGAGTTTGTGGTGATTTGTGATTCCATTTGACGCATTCACACTATTGGTGCTTGGCCCTCAAACTCCTTAAGAATCAAACTCATCAAAAAGGTATGTAATCTCTTCTAACTCTTTTATGTTGAAATGTTCTCCATGCCATGTTAGATAGGTTATGAACCTTGGAAAATTATTATTTTGCATGTATTTAGACAAACATAGATCCAAGGTTTATTAGGGTTGCATGCACACTTAGGAAGTGTTAGATTGCTCAAAACCCAACATACACAACTTTCTAGAGACAACGACACCCAATGCTCTTAGCCTGTCATTATGTGACTTCATCTCCAAGACGTGAGTACACATAGGCCTTCCATCTTGATGTTTATTTACAAGTAGGCTTGAGTGGCCTTGAATTTTTCAAGTCTTTGTACTTGTGGGTTAGGGAGAATTATTAGAGGAGGTGGAGGAAGTGAAGTATGACTTCCACGATCCAACCATGGAACATCATCTTCAAGAGGAGAGCTTGTCCCAAAAGATTTGGGAAGAACATAGTTGTTTGAACTAGACATCTATAATCGGAGAAATTCAATTTAGTTGATTTAAGTCCTTAATATAACACCCAAATGAAATATTAAGGCTAGCACCCAACACAATATTTTACAATTCGGAAGAGGGATGTCGTAATCCTGTTGCAAAATATTTGAAGGTTGGTAAATGACGATTTACCAATTTCCACCATGAAAAACGAAAATGATAATTAAGTTTTAAATGGATTGAAATTCCTAGATCCTTTGAGATTCATTGAACTTGTCAATGGCATTTTTAAATCTTGATTGTGTCGTTCAAGTTTGTGACTGGGATGCCGAGGATCACGAACAATATGTGAATAACCATGTAAATTAGCTTGGTACACTCAATGTTACAACCACTTAATCAATGTGCCGATTAACCACACACGCTCCATTGATCTATGATTAACATCAAGCTACCCTTTGCCACGCACTGTCAGTCCACGTTAGTGTTCCGGTTAACCACACACGCTCCACTAACGACATAACAAGGTGCAAAGTGCAATTTCATGGGTTAGCACCAAAATCACATTTTTTTAAAGTAACTAAGATTGGGAATTTAATAAAAGTTTAGTTACTTTATAATTATCATTATACTTATAATGAAAATTAAAATGTCCTGTTAAACCCGTTCGGCTAATGACCCTCCACCAGTCAAGGAAGCGGTGGGTGAGAGTGGACACCCATTAAACTATCATTTTATAGGCAGTAACCTTATACCCCTTATAGACCGGCTTCGTGAATGAGGCGTACTAATGGTTAGACTGGCTTTGTTCTTATAAATATATATATATATATATATATATATATATATATATATATATATTAAACCTTTAATATTATAATAGTATAAGGGTAGAATTTTAAACTTTAAAATTCTAGGGTTTGGAATTAAATCATTCAAAAGTTAGACTTTTACATTTACAAATTCCAAAACTTGAGGGCAAGTTTTGAACAATTCAAAAACTTTTGGAATCCATAACTTATGAGTTTAATATAGGTTTTAATGAAAAGACTCTTGAAAATCTATAACTTGAGGACACGATATGGAGTTCATATAAATATTTATGTAAAAGACTCTTCACTTTCCCAAAACCTATGAGATTTAATGACTTTTAAAAATAATGACTTTTCATTTTTCCATAACTAGAGGACAAGTTATAGATTTCATTTATAAACATTTAGATCAACTATTGTAACTTACAAAATCAAACAATTTTGCTATGATCTGAATTAAATTCATAAGAATAAGACAATTCATATCAAACAAATTTCATGTAATTAGCCTAACCATATAAACTCATACAAAACATAAAACTTTGACAATTATCTTTTAAATTGGATAAGCACGATCATTACCACATCAAAAATAGGTTTATAAGTTCAAAAACAGTTTAGGGTAATGATCCTAGTCCAATTCCAGCCTTAGAACTCAAAAATCTGCACTCTGGAGCACCAAATCGTCGAGTGCATGAACTGAATCGGCGAGTTGGTTACATTTGTGAGGTGACTCGATGAGTCCCTCAGTGGACTCGGCGAGTCCACTGTCCAGATAGCAAACAATCAATTTTTTAGAGTATTTGAAAGCAAGTAGCATCAAGTATATAGGAAAACAACCCTAGGCTCTGATACCACTGAAGGGGTTTGAGCATTCTAACACTCCTATGGTGTATATGCAATCCTAGATGCTTTGGATCTATGTTTTCTCTAATATACATGCACTCTTTGTTTTTCCAAAGCTTCATCCTAACCAGCATACAACAAAGTATTTTTACTACAAAATTCTAGTTAGGTGACATACCTTTTGTTGTAGTTGGAAACTTTGGACCTTTAAGAAGTTAGCACCAATAGTGTGAATGAATCAAATGGAATCACAACACACCTTGGACAAAAGATGGCTTTTGAGAGAGTTTCTTATATTCAAAATTGGCTCATGGATTCCAATGACCAATAGTGCACATTTTTGGATGCTAAGGGGTTTCTTATATAGTGTGGTAAGATTAGGGTTACACCATGTAAAACTTAATGGCCATAACCTTCCATATTCCTTAGGATCCATGGGTTTAAACCTACATGGATAATCCATGGGCTGTCACGTGGGTTTAGCCTAACCTAAGGAATCATGGATCATTGGCCGACACCATAAGAATGAATGATTTACCAATCAACCCCTTATATTTAATTAGTCTCTTTTGATCACAAAATAAATTCCAAATTAATTCTTGATCAATACTAATTAAATAATATGATTTGATATTAATATATTAAAATTTATAATATATTAACAAATCATAAATAATCTCTTCTCAAAAGTCCATCCTATCAAATTGTCCTGGTGATATGCAACCCAAATGGACCATGTTACTCTCAGGTCAACTACATATCAATTATTGTTATGGACATAGACATTAATCTAACACTTTTTCCCTCTTAATGCCACAGGCATTTGGAAAATCAGAACATGCAAATATTATAGATTATGCAATCGATCCTATGCCCGAAGCATATGGGATACGATTGATAATGTTTACATAAAGACATAATACTTGAATAGTCTCTCGCTATAATATTTCCATATACAAAATTTCCTTTGTTGAAACATTTCAACATGAAATTCATATACGTCTGTGACTAACTTTAATCTAAATTTTTGGATTCGAAATGAAGTATAAATGCCCTCTCCCTTATAACTTCCTATAGCGAAACAATTTCTAGATTCTGCAACTTTGCAAATTTAGAACTTTGTTTCCTATAAATAGCATTGCTAACTTGCAACACTTAACATAATAATCACGCTCCCACTAGCATAACAATTATGTTCTTACTAGCATAAGAATTATGTTCTTGCTAACATAACAATTATGCTCCCACTAGCTTTAACATGTATCCAGAAATCAACTGGACTTATAGAAATCAATACCTATTGACTTTCTTACCAAAGTTCGGATTTCTGATACGTGGTGCTTCGATAAGTCTTATATAGACTTCTCAAGCTCATACACCTTTTATTAGACAGCTTATGTGTGTTTCTAAACCCTTTCGGAACATATAACAATAAGTCCCAAATGTTCAAACTTTTTTGCCATTTCTCACAATTCGAACTATGAAAAGGGATGCCGTAATCATATTCGAATTTGAGAACGCAATTGTCACAACCGCTAACTCTAATGACATTAATTCTTTAAAACCCACAAGTGAAAGTGTTTCCTCACCATCATTTTCATGAAGTAGAGAGAAACCTCTTGTCACTTAGATTTTACGGAGTATATGTTCCTATCCATGTGAATTTGTCATTTCCAACCACTATCATAAGACAAGGTTTATGACAAACTCAAAACCATATGGACTGGACGCGCTTAATCGTAATTTCTTGCCATCCGGCAACACAAGGGCCTACTAGCAACTCACCCATATAGATCAATGTACTTTCACTTATCAAGGTGCTTTGCCTTATGCAATCAAATGAGAATTTATAGAACTCACATGCATATTCAACTTAACTGGAATGGCAATAGAAACAAGAATATGTCAACACGATAGGTTACTAACCTAAGGTCGTGTGCTAGTGATTACTAATAGGCTTATTCTCGATTGTCATCCTAAAACTTTTCAAGATCAACAAGACTCCCACTGACCTCTTGACATATATGATTCTCTGTTAAGGAACATTCCTTGACAAACAAATATTCAAGAGTTAGTGTGGATTCTTATCAAGATAATACTTCATATAATTGGTCTTAGTTTTAACCAAAACATCACAACTACCAATTTCAAATGTGCGAAAGTAAGAAAACATTTCTACTCCACAGTTCATGAGGTGTCATAAACTTACTTAGACCATGTTACTCAAGGTGCAACTTGGAGTAAGTAGAATATAACTCTAAAACTCGATTTTGAAACGAAGTATGACTCATCATTTAGATTAATGTCTAAGTCCATAACTATAATTGGTAAGACTTGGCCCGACCCGGCATGGTCCATTTGGGTTGCATGGCATCATGCATTTGGATAGACTATAATGAGAGAGATAACACTTAAGGTTTGTTAATATATTATAAGTTCTAATATATTAATAAGATTATTTAATTAGTATTGATCAAGAATTAATCTAGGATTAATTAAGTGATCAAAAGAAGACTAATTAAATATATGGGTTGATTATTTAAATCATCCATACTTGTATATTGGGCTAGTGCTTCATGGATTGTCAAGTTGGGCTAAAACCCATAAGATGCTCCATGGATGCTCCATGGTATATTTGAACCCATTGATCCAAAGAAATGGAAAGCCATGACAATTAGGGTTCACCCTATATATATATATATATATATATATATATATATATATATATATATATATATATATATATATATATATATATATATATATATATATAAATGTTATGTTGGAATTTTTCAACATAAGGAAATTATATATATGGAAATGTTAATTGCGTTCTCAAAATTTGATTATGATTACGGCATCCTGTCACACCCCCAAACCTGAACGGCGGAAACGTTCGGGGGCGGAGGACGTCATGTCAAGTATCATAACAAATGAACAGTAAAGAAAGGACACACCACCATAATATAAATATATTTGAAAAGTTTACATGATTGTATGTGTTACATGTTTTCAAAAGAAATCAAATACAATATGGTGATCCAAAATATGTTACTAACGCTAACGCGTTAGTCTTCAAAAGTAGTTGCTACCTGGTTTAGCGGTTTCCTGAGAATACAAGTTATTTCAAAGAAAAAGTGTTAACAATAAAGTTGGTGAGTTCATAAGTAGTGTTTTGAGAAATGAATGTCATTCGAAAGTTCGTGTATGTTTTCTAGAAAATCCCTTATTTTCTATAAAATGTATGAAATGAGTATGAAAGATCGTTGTATAAACTGTATGTATTTGAAACAGGAAAATCCCTTATTTTCCTAAAAGTGAAATGTAGTCTCAAATGACCAAGACCGTAAGTTGTAAGCAACTATGACATGCTTAAATTAATGACGTGTAGTCTTATTATAAAACAAAACTATAAGAAGATCGTATTTGTAAATGAAAAGTAACTGTAATAGTCACTTTCCCCATGAAAATATAATGCCATAATAATTGTCTATCCAGTGAGTTTTTATAACCGTACTATCATAATTTTCGTGTAGCGACGTTCTTCAGGCTTCGAAATGAGATGACACTTGTCACCCCGGGGACTGTAGTTAGTAGTCAGGGCGCGGGATCATTAGTCCCGTATAGATCTATACACACTTGTCACGTTCTCCCGACGGGAGATTCTGGTTATAAACAGGACTTCTAGCAATACCTTAATAGGTATAATGAAGATGAATGTCTCATAGATTCTCAATTAAGTCCTGTATTAAAATGAATAATGTTGTTTTCTGAAATGATTATCCTTTTTCACAATGTTAACAAAGGCATAATTAAAAGGTGGATGTTCTTGTTTGTATAAAAATGGTATACTGAGAAATAGTTACCCTTAGTATCATGCAATCATATAAATAAACTTATAGTTTTTATAATCATGTTTTATTCCGAGAGGGTAAAGTAAGGTAAGATGTTTTGCATGTTAACATATCCATATGATAGTTACTAAAAACAATCTGAAATGTATAACGAAAGATAGATGTTTTCACACAAGATTAACCGTGTGTTTACTTGTATTCTCCCCCATAATGTGTTAAAAGCATTTAAAAAGTATTTAAAAACGTATAAATGGGGGTATGAACTCACTTGATTGAAGTGGTGGCTTGAAGAAGTTGAGACTAAATATCGAGCAGAACTTCGACTAGAAAATTTAATTTCTCGGGAATGTCGGGAGCATAAAACTTCCTTCAGAACTTGAATATGAAAACCGGGGCTTCAGGATTGCTTCGAGGGGTTAAATGCAGAGCATAAGTACGAGAAAGAGAATAAGTGAGCAACTAAACTCGGAACAACCTTGAGTTCTATTTATAGGCCAACTTTTGGGTCTTACGACGTGAGAATAGAGTTGCTCACGTCGTGAGGTCGACCCTTATCCTCTTCCATGGATGAGACGTCTACTGACGGCTCTGGAACCCATCATTCACAGGCTCACGTCGTGAGCTTCCAGACAACCTCAGATTTTGTGTCCCGAACTTGTAAAATCCGTAACTTTCGCGTACGAGATCCGATTTCGACGTTCTTTATATCCACGCGTAGGTGAGAAAATTCTCTACAACATTCGTTTAGACTCTGTTGGCTAGTTTTGAATTCATTTTTAATATTATTTTTTTAACAGGACGGGACTAGAGAAATCCATTAAAAATCCATAACTTCTTCATCCGACATCCGTTTTCGTCTGTCTTTTTACTGTTGTACAACTATTGATGAGGCCTTCAATTCTCGTTTAGGTTGTGTCGGCTAAAAGTCGCTCGATCTCTATTTCGAGTTTTTAGCTGTCTACCGCTATTCCAAAACTTCGAAAAGTCATAACTTCCTCATACGAAGTCAGATTTGGACGTTCTTTTTATGTATGTTTACGGTTTAATGATATCTACGACTTTCATTTAGATACCTAAGACTAAAAAGTATTTTATTGGAATTTCGTATTTTATGCTTAATAGTGTTTTACCGGTTTTGTTGCGGATCTTCGATTGGTCACAACTTCTTCGTTATAACCCGGATTTTAGTGTTCTTTATATTTCTGTAAATCTTGTTACGATATCTACAACTTGGTACATCTCAATTATGGTTGCTGAATAAATTATTTTTGACCTAGTTTTTGTTGGTGCTACACATCCCTCTTCATAATTCGAATTATGAGAACATGGCAAATAGAAATATTCTAGCAAAAGACTGGTCAAGTATCATGTCATTATGAATCGTGTCCCATATGCTTCGGGTATAGGATCAGTTGCATATGCTATAATATTCTTGTGTTCTAAATATTTCCAAAAGCCTAGGGCATTAACAGCGAAAAAGTACTAGAATCGGTTATGACGAAAGTGGTTAAACAACTGTTAAGCACAATCTCAGGTTCGCCAAGGATTGGTCGCTTAAGGACAGTTGGAAGTATAGTAATGGATGAACCATATTGACATTATTATGAATAGACATGAGTCTATTAATAATGAGTTGTCGTATGGCAAATATGGAATGTTTCCATATTGGGAGTTAAAGAATAGATGAGAAAGTTAGGAACTTTTATGCAATAAGGATGTTTAAAGGAATGTACATTGAAATTTGAGACTTCATTTCCATGGAATTGTCTGGTAACAATCTTCAAAGGAATATTTTGTAATATCATTTGTCAACTCTCTGTGACTTTTGGTACCTAGACATTACAAAAGAATCATTGCATGGTAGTTTAGAATCTAACACTTTCTAGTAGTGACAAGAATTTGGAATTCTTACACTTGTAATAAGGATTTGGAATTGTGAAATGAGCATCATTGAAATGTTTTTCAATTGATCTATTTCACAAAATAAGGATCATAGACAAACATAGTGTGCATGCTTGGTGCATGGCCTGACTATTGTTTAGACAAACAAAGTGTGTATACTTGGAGCATGGCATAACTATTGTTTTAAATCAAGTATTAAGTTGATTATTCAAAACATTAAATAATGAATAATGAGTAATCAATATAACTCAAAAGTTGTGGAGCCATATAGGATTAGTATTATTCTTGTGTTTCACTTTGCATGTTTTGACTTCCCAAATGACTAGGTTATTCAAACCATCCACAGTCGATCATACTTTGGAAGTAGGTATTGAGGAAAGACTGTCATGAATGGGTCTTTAGAGGTTTTTTGGTCATAGCACAATCTTGCTACAGTGTTCATGAGTGCTCTTGGAATAAGATTCGAGTATTGGATTCAACCCACGCTCATCTGAATCACTTCATGCATTTTATCACGAGTGATTGTGAGACGATAATATCTTATATTCTTGAAACCAAGACATGTGAGTTGTAGTTTACAAGTTGGTTGCACATTGATGTATGTAAACACACCAGTAACTTGGTGTTATAAAACATATTGTTGTGTGTGATTTGATGAGTAAGTACAAGAAAGCATTTGAGTCAAAGTTTATCCATTCCTTTTACCCTTGGAGGGATAAAAGCGATATATGTGGACCCCTTGATGATTTAGTCATGCCACCCCTAAGTGCTTGGCCAATCCTGGATTGATTTGATTTGTTCACTTAGTCAGTCGTCATAAATTGGAAAGCAGGAAACAACAAATGGACAGAGAGAATGATTATAATCCATGTCTCATACCATATGATATCTACAATGGAGGAATATATGATCCCTTATATAATGGGCGCGTCATTGACTAGGTCAGAGTTCGACAGCGGCTTTTAAGAGCTACAATTGCTAGTCGGGTTGTGGAGTCGTACTTGCAATAATAGTTATTAGACTTATCCAAGTAAGAGACTATTGGATTAGTGTCTAAGTCCATAACTATAATTGGTATGTACTTGACCCGAGAGTAGCATGGTCCATTTGGGTTGCATATCACTAGGACACTTTGATAGGATGGACTTTTGAGAAGAGGTTATTTATGATTTGTTAATATATTATATGTTCTAATATTGTTGAGAGGAAAGCTTGAGAAACACACCTGAACAAACGTTAGTACAAGTGGTATTGCGGAATAAAGTTTAACTCAAAAGATCATAAAGCTCAACAATAATAAGTTAAAGATTAGAAAGTTAGATAATTAGATAGTTAGGTGTGGAAATATAAATCACAACACTTATTATATCAAGTATACACTTAAGTTGATTCTTAACAAGGATTGCAATAAACCCGAGTTAGTGAGAGCGATCAAACTAACTGATGAAGTCAAGAATGACTTGCTCCGAATAGAGATTACAATCAGAAATTCTGAAGATGCTTTAATGATGTGAGAGTAAGAAGATAGTAGGAAGATAGTAAGACAAGATATGAGATTCAAGAGATATTTTTCATTCAGAAAGAGAACTCTATTTATAGAGTCTCGAAGGTTACAAGTTCTATCAGTTCTAATGTGGCCATGCAACGCACACTGGACAAAGAGACGTAAAGGCAAAAGTTAATAGATAAAACTAAAGGTAAGTAGTAAGATGAAGACTGCGGATGCGGTTCTTGATTGCGGTTGAGATAATGATTGTGGATCTTGAGATGGCTTCAGATCTGTCAAGTTTAATAGGCTCACTTATATGTTCAATAATTTCCCCCTAAGTGACCTCTTTAACTTCTCGTTTGTTGAGCTTTAGAAATTTCATCAGCAGCCACCAGAACTTCCTTACTTCAATCAGCTAGTTGATTCTTCGGGTGATCTAAAACTTAACTTCCTCTATTGTGTGTTTAGATCTTTGCACCGAAGTCAAGGTGACTTCTAGTTGCCTTCGAGTCAAACGGTGTATGGCTGATATATAGACAAAATATTTCACATTATTATTCGTTCTTTTGAATATAACACCTAACTCCGGAAAGTTAGTTGCACCCAAGGATCGCTCTTCATATCCTTCAGTAAAGATGGGTGCAGGCTCAAGTGCAGGAAGATTAAGTTTTTTAGCCAAGGCAGGGTGAATGTCCGCATCCAGTTTACCAAAGTCGCATACAGTGTTCTTGAGATATTCGCATGCTCTTTCAAAGGCTATCTTCATTTTTGAGTGTTTTTCATATTTGAGTTGAAACACCCTAGCAATGAGAAATACTTCCTTAGGATTCATACAAGGAAAGTCGGCCTGAGTCCGGATGTAATCACATCCTCTTCTAGTCAGTGTATATTGAACGAACTCAACCTTCATGAATTTGCGAATCTTGTAGTTTTTGACACCAGAAGGCGTATCACATGACCATATGCTCTCAAATTTAAATGCATGTTTTCCATGGAATTTGCTCAATCTTTCAAGCTCCAGAGGCAGCCTTCGGTCATCAAGGAGGCTTAGATCAAATGGCTCAAAAACTATGAAGAACATGGCATTCAGGGAAATGAGAATGTCCCAGTAGCCATCCTCCGGAGGTGCAGCATACGTCAGTATTGGCCTGTAGTCATCGTCCTGGAGCTTGCGGGTTGGATCGACCCATGAGTTAATAAGGGTTTCATCCATGGTAGTGTCGATCCCATGGTCTCTCCATATCTATTGTGCGAACTTAGCAGCTTTCCAATCTTGCTTCCTTTGCTTCATTGCGGGGGAGTCTTCTTCATGCTCTGAAGATATCATTGGAGCTAAGTTTTTGAATTGGTGAGGAGTTTCTTGATGAGGAGGCGATTCAGCTTTGTCATGCACTTTTTGAGTTTGTAGAGGAGATTGATAAGGTACCCGACTCTTTTTGTTTGGGGGATGGTTGCGGAGAAGGAACTTTTTGTTGAGGACTTGGACCGATTTAAATGGGAGTTTGCAGGTGTTGATGCTAATAAGATAGTTGATCCGTATTGCGGTCTTCACTTCCCCCTCTTGAGGAAAGAACACCGGGTTCTTCCTCAAGCCATTCTTTAAGACCGTCAATCTTAGTAATGACATCGGTGAGGTGAGCTTGGATTGTATCACCAAGTTGTTGATTGTTGTGGATTGAGGTTTTGAAGAGCAGAGTGTTGATCTCCTTTGTTAACTTTAGAATCTCTTGGCCATGAACATGGGAAGATAAGGATCTTTGGAGGCTGTTAATAGTTGATTGAAGGACAGAAATACCATAATCATAAACATTGTGAGTTTCCTCAACAAGCTTTGTAGAATGAGCCTTTTGGTCCGTAATGGCCGATAGAAGTGATGGGTTTTGAGCAAAACATCATCCCTATGGTGTACATGCAAACCCTAATAGCTTTTAGATCTAGTTTGTCTAATGAAGATGTAATTGAATATCCAAAGCTATAAATCCTAGATCTAGCATACGATTAATCACATTAACATAAGATTGGGGTTTAGATCTTACCTTGATTGTTATGTAGCAATAACAATCTCAAATCCTAATTTGTAATGGCTTTAGAATGCTTAGAGTCACAAGTGTCACTCCTCTAATGGCTCACAAACACCGACAGCAAGAGGATGAAGAATGATAAGAGAGGAGGCACCCAAAAACGTGTATAAACCCTAAGGGATTCGTTCACCACGTTTTTGGTGCTCTAGGGATCCTTAAATAGTGAGGCTATTAGGGTTATCTTACAAGGAAACCCTAATTTGACTGCTTAGGCCCTAAGCAACCCATGGACTCCCTCCTTAGAGGCCTTAGACGATTTCTAATGGGTTTCCCCATAGAATTTGTTCGCTCCATCCTTTATCGAGTCCATTAGCCCAATATTCAACTATCACACAATTGACAATTCTAGTCTCTTTTATTTAATTAATGTCTTTTAGCCACAAAATTAATTCTTATTTATTCTTGACTAATATTAATTAAACAATATGATTTCTCCTTTAATATATTATTCTCATAATATATTAATAAATCATAATTAACCATCTCTCTCCATAATTCATCCTATCAAGTTGCTTGGTGAAGGCAACCCAAAAAGGACCATGCACCATCGGGTCAAGTACATACCAAAATAGTTATGGACTTTGACACTAATCCAACAGTCTCCCACTTGGATAAGTCTAATAAGTATTATGCATATGACTTCAGATCTTGATCCGCAATCGTAGCTTTCAAAAGCCGCTGTCAACTCTGATCTTATCAGATACGCGTGTCCTTTAGATAAGGGATCATATATTCCTCCATTCTAGATATCGTATAGACTGAGACATGGATTGAAATCATTCTCTCTATACTGTTTCCCGATTTCCGATTTATGACGACTGACAACAGACTACAATTGAACACATCAAATTAGTCCCGACTTGGCCAAGCACTTATGTGTCGTCACTAAATCATCGAGGGGCCCACAGATATCGCTTTCATCCCACTTTGGATAAAAGGAACGGATACACTTTGATTCAATGCTTGCTTGCACTCACTCACCGAATCACACACAACAATATGTTTTATGACTCCAAGTTACTGGTGCGTTTACATATTATCAATGTGTAACCGACTCGCAAGATACAACTCACACATCTCGGTTTCAAGAATATAAGATATTATCGTCTCACCAATCACTCATGATAAAATCCATGAAGTGATCCAAGTGAGCGTGGGTTTAATCCAATGCTCAAATCATATTCATAAGCACTCATGAACGTTGCAGCAAACATTTGCTTATGTCTAATACACTTTAGACAATCCACACACCAATTCACGACAGTCTTCATTCATACCTACTTCCAACATATGAACGACTGTGGTCCATTCGAATAATTTGATAATTCTGAAATAATTTAATTATTCAGGAAGTCAAAACTTGCAAAGTGAAACACAAGAATAATACTAATCCCGTATAGCCCCAAACTCTGGGTATAAATAAAACATTTTATTTAATCACCATATTGATTACTCATTATTTGTTGTTTCGGGTAATCAACTTCTTACTTGAATTATTACTACACTTTTCCCATGCTCTCAGCATGCACACAATGTTTACCTACGGTCCTTACTTTGTGAAATAGATCAAATGAGCACATTTCCAATCATACTCATTTCACAACTCCCAATCCTTATCATAAGTATAAGAATATCTAATTCTTATTACTTATGCTAGATTTTAACATTTTATGCAATGATTCTTTCGTAAAGTCATAGCTCAAAATTATCAAGACTTTGCCAATCTCTACCAGAAACAATTCTATAGATATGATGTCTCTCACTCAAAGTGCATTCCTTTGAACATCCTTCTTGCATAAAATTTTCTAATCTAGACATAGATTCTCAATATCCAATTCCCAATATGGAAACATTTCCATATTTGCCATACGACAACTCATTATTAATAGAATCTTATCTATTCATAATAATGTCGATATGATCCATCCAATACCATACTTCCAACTACTCATAAGCGACCAATCATCAGCGAACTTTGGATCGTCCTTTGATAGTTGTTGAATTATCTTAGTCAAGACCGATTCTTGTCATTTTTCCCTCTTAATGCGCTAGACATTTGGAAAATTTTAGAATGGTCAAATATAATAGCACTTGCAATCAATCCTATACCCAAAGCGTATGGGACACGATGCATAATGTCTTACATAAAGATATGATACTTTATCAATCTTCTTCCGTAATATTTTATGTGTCTCGTTCTTACGATTCGAACTACGAAGAGGGATACCATAATCATAATCGAAACTGAAGAACACACTCTGTATCCTTTGACTAAATTTATTAACATTTCTCAATCTATCTTTAGATTTTGAAACGAAGTACAATATTCTCTCCCTTAATTATAGCAAAACAACTTTTCAACCCTTACGACTTTGCAAAGTATAACTCTTGTTTTCTATAATTATTTTTGCTAACTTGCAATAATTGCCTTAATAATCATACAAGCACAACATTTATGCTCCCACTATCATGATTATTATCATATAAGCATAACACTTATGCTCCCACTAGCTTTGACATGTTTTAGAAAACAATTGAACTTCCAGAAAACAATACTTATTGAATTTCTGAAGTTCATATTTCTAATACCTAATGCTTTGATAATCCTTTATCTAAGCTTCTTAAAATTATACACCTTTGCCTTAGAAATCTCATATGTGTGTCTAAACAATTCAGACTAATTGCCAAATCTCACAATCGAATTATGGAAAGGGATACCGTAACCATAATCAAATTCGAGTATACAATTTCACAATCACTATCTTCTTAAAATCTCTTTTAGTGAAAGAATTTCCTCACAGTCATTTTCATGAAGGAGGAATCTTATGACACTTGTATTTTAATGGTGTATGTGTTCCTATCCATGCGAATTTGTCAAAACCAAAGTTTGCGACAAATCCAAACTCATATGGACCGAACTTTCTCAATCTCGATTTCTTGCCTTATGGTAACACGAGTGCCCACCATGTCTTCCAAGTAGTTCAGCAGCTCACCCTTTCCTATCAATGTACTTTTCATTGATCAAGGTGCATGCCTTTTATGCGTTCAAATGAGAACTCATAGAACTCACATGTATAATTATCTCAATTGGAATGGCACAGAAACAAAATAATGTCAACACGATAGGTTGTAAACCTCAAGTCGTGTGCTAGTGATGATCGATAAGGTTTATTCTTGATTAGTTCTTGAAACTTTTCAAGACCATTAAGACTCCCACTGACTCCTTGACATATAAGATTCTTTTGTCAATAAACATTTCTCGACAAACAAATATTCAAGAGTTAGTGTAGCGTTTATCAAGACAAAACACTTCAAAAAATTGGTCCTAGTTGGTCATTGTCTTATCCAAGACATCACAACTTTCCAATAGCAAATGTGCAAGAATAAGAAAACCTTTTTCAAATTTCACATTTGTTGAATGTTATAAACCTTCTTAAGACTTGTCACTCAATTCACAATCCTAACTCTAACACTTATTTTTGGAACGAAGTATGATTGACTTCTTGATTTAACCATTTCTTCAAAAAAATTTTGATTCCTCTTCTTAGACATACAATTGTACTAAGAATTACTTAGAGGATCAATTGAGATATGGTTCTTAATCATTAAGACCTATCATAAAACATAATAAAAGGTACTCTCCCTTCTTCTTAGAATAGAGAAACTTTTATCTATCCGCCTACTTGATTCTTCTTTATTCGTTTTGCTATTTATTGAAACTCTTTCAATCAACTGAGAATTACACTTAATCTCATAAATATAATCATATTTACTTAACCTTATTAAATCATGACAAATATCTTTGTTACTCTTGTGGTGGACTTGATCAACACACAACTTTGTGTACTCGATCTCCTAGTCCTTCATTTGACACTTTGTCAATAATTTGTCTAATTTCCAAATATGAAATCTCTCATTCGTCATGCAACCAAGTTGTATGATTCCAAGTTTCTGTCCAATTGAAACTTGGGCGATGAGAAACTTTCCCTATTTGGTAAATTCTTGACCTTTCCACAACTAACATAATTAAGAATCAAATCCATTATTGCTAATAATAGAAACTTACAAACATCAATTTTTCATACACACCATTGCAAGGATAAATAAATTATATAAAATCAAAATTTATTTTATTACGGAAAAATTTGTACCTACAATGCAATTCAACTAAAAAACTATGTTGTTGCATATTCCTAAGCAATCTATTCTAACTCCAAGTAGTAGCTTAAGAATCTAATCTTCAAGCAATGCGCTCGAAATCCATTTCTTCACGATTAGATTCAGCTCACTTCTTCCCTTAAGCTTCCTTTCTTTTCTTCGATCCTACAAAACATCAAAATGTAATCTTATCACATCATGTATCAAGAATCTAGAATAGGAACTTAAAATAGTTAGTTAATGGATTTTACCTAAAGTAGAGCCATACGTTTTGACTCTCCCATCTCTTAGATCTCTTAGGTAAATAGGGCAGCTTCGTCTCCAATGCCCCTTCTCTTGGCAATAAAATCAAATTAACTCTTTTGGAACAGCACACGGAACTACTTCTGACTTTGCTTCTCTCTTATGATCAAACTTTTCGATCATGGCATGCCTTTCGTTGCCATTGCCTATATCCATAGAGGTATGGAAGCCAGATGCACCAATCAACTTTGCTTTTCCAGTGCGCCAAACCATTGCTGATTCAGCAGCAATAAGCATATAGGTGAGATCGATGAGGGTCACATCGTGGTTCATCATATAGTACTCTCTTACAAACTTACTATATGAGTCAGTAAGCGACTGAAGAACCCAGTCAACAGCCAGCTCCTCACAGATAATGGATCCCAACATTCTTAACCTATCAATATGTGAGTTCATCTCTAGGACGTGTGCATACATTGACTTTATTTCTTGATGATTACTTGCCAAAAGGGCTTGAGTGAGCTTGAACTTTTCAAGCCTTCGAACTTGTGGGTTAGGGAGAATAATTTGAGGAGGTGGAGGAAGTGAAGCATGATCTCTTGTTCCTCGATCGAATCGTGGATCATCATCTTCATTTGGACAGCTTGTTCCATGGGATTTGGGAAGACCATAGTCGTCATACTTTGACATCTACAAAACGGGAGAAAATTCAAGTTAAGTTGATTAGAATCCTCGATGTGACACCCAAATGAAACATCAAGGCTAGGATCCAACACAATACTCCACAACCTAGAAGAGGGATGTCGTAATCTAGTTGCAGAATATTTGAAGGTAGGTAAATGATAATTTACCAATTTCCACCATGAAAAACGAAAAAGAAATTTAAGTTTTATATCTATTGAAAATTGCTAGATCCTTTGAGATTCATTGAACTTTTCAATGGCATGTTTAAATCTCGATATGCCCCTCGATTTGTGATTGGGATGTCGAGGATCACAAAACAGGGTGTGAATAACCACGCAAACTTACATGGTGCCCCAAATGTTACTGTCACCTATTTGATGTGCCGGTTAACCACACTCGCTCCACCGAACTATGACAAACAATGAGTCACCCTTTGCTACCTTTTCTTAGAACCATTTAGTGTGTCGGTTAACCACACACGCTCCACTAACGTCTTCGCAAGGGCACAAAGTGTAATTTCATGGAATTGCATCAATTCACTTTTGCCTAAAGTAACTAAGATTTGGAATTTTGTAAAAGCATTTAGTTACTTTTGTACTTCATTATACTTATAATGGAAGGTTTCTATCCTATCCTACCCGTTCGGCTAACGACCCTCCACTAGTCAAGAGTGCGGTAAGTAAGAGTGGATACCCATTCAATCCCCATTTTATAGGCAATTTCCTTAAACACCCCTTATAGACCAGCTTCGTGAATGAGGCCTACTAACGGTAAGACTGACTGTTTACTCATACATATATAATACTAGAATTTTAATGTTATATATATTATAAGGTGTATTTTACACTTTTAAAATACTAGGTGGTCTAATTTAACAAATTATACCTTTAATTTAATTAAATGTAAACCAAAACTTTATGGGTTTACTAAATCTCTTTTTGTAGGGTTTCAAAGCACTCCATGGATGATGGCAATGGGCCCCTTTGATGAATTCTAGGTTAAAAGCCCAAGACTTGTCTTTTCCCTATAAATAGTCATGTATTATTCATTATTAGGGTTAAGAGAGTGAGGCAAAATGTAGCCGCCACGTGAGGTTTCTTATGTAGTGTTAGATTCTTTCGTCTATGCTGAAAGTGTAATTTATTCCTCATATTTGAATAAATCGAGTGATCATTCGACATAATCTTCATATTTGTGTTTGTTCTTATTTTCCGCATCTTGTTCATCAAATCTCAATTAGGGTTTTAATCCCAACAAGTGGTATCAGAGCGGGTCTTTGAAGATCTATTGATTGATTTTTCAAGTATCGGTTCTTGATTTGATGATTTTCTGCACAAGTTATTGAAGATTATTGGTGTTTGGGCGTCTTGGAATCAAAATTTTGTTCAAGCAACTGTTCATGAAAATTTATGTTCATCCATTGTTCATCGGGGTAATTTCTGTTAATCCAATTTGTTTTTTCTGATCGTATTTATGATTGGAACAGTTTATTAATTCAATCAAATGTCAATTATGAATCCACTCTTTTTGATCTGGCCCAAACTTTCACTGTTCACGATCCATCTCTTTAGCCTCAATATAATATCGAATGCTCCTGTTTGCGTCACTTCTTTGTGTTTTCATTCACCCAGTTTGGTTTTCCTTATTTGTCAAAAACTAATAATCGATGGTTTGTTTGGGGTTCTTGCTTGTTGATGTACGAAAATCAATCGATTTCTATTTGTTTTAGTCCAAGATCACATTTTTCTTCGGTTTCCTTATTCCTATAGTCAATTTAATTTTTTAAGATCTGTATCGATCTTTGAGAATTATTGATGATTTGTGAAAGAAATCGATCTTTGGAGTATAGATTGGGTGTTTGTTAAATACACATCTCGAACTCTTATAATGAACAAATGATGAACGAATAAATTGGACTGTATCTCAATTTGAATGGTGAAACCAAAAAAAGCCAAAATCGAAACCATTTGAAATTAGGATAACAGAATCGATGTGGATGTTTTCGGCTCTTGAACCATAGTCGGAATTTCTATTAGAATTGGAAGTTCACTGCATTCGGAATTGCCTTTGAAGTTCTGTTCGAAATCACCAAGCAGGTATTGCTATCGAGGCTTCAAACAATCAAAACAAATGAATTCGCAATCAGTGAGTGATGATCGGAACGAATGTAATTGAACTCAACCAGAATGTGTTGAGGATCTGTTCGCAACTGTCAAGTCAAGCAAAAAGTCAAAATTAAAATTGTGTAACTCATGATACGAACGATCTCACTACGAACAAACGAATGTCCTTTACCTGCGTACGAATCGAATATCAACTGGGATGAACATTAGTCAATGCAAAAGTCAAAATTTGGGTAATCGGGCTCTCTGCCTTCATAATTAAAATTGTAATCGGAAGTGGCATGTGAACGAACGAAAGAGGGGAGAACAGAAAGCGAACCTCTTATTGGATTCGGTATGGATATCGATTCTCTTTGGTCTGTTGATTCGGAACGAAAAGGTGAGAAATCGGGAACGAAAAAAAAAAGATTCGCTTTGGGGTATAATCGACGAACTTGAAACGAACTTGGGTTCGTGTGATTGTGCTTGGATTCGCATCTTTATTTTTGGAACGAAAGTATAAGTGGGATTAATTGGAATCGGTCTTTGGAATTAAGTCGATGTTGTTGTTCGTCGTATTTAATCCAATGGGAATGAAGATATTAAAGTTTCAATTTTAGTCCCTGAAACTTTAGGGATTTGATGTTTCTGGTCCCTGAATTTATCATGACTTGGCACTTCTGAATTATATTCAGAAATTGTTACAAATAAAGGGGTATATTGATGCTGTATTACCATTCTAGCCCCTGACTTTCTGGAAAGTGACAGTTTCTGCCCTATATTCAGAAAAGATTACAAATTTAAGGGTCGGTGAACAGTTTTGGATTTTTTAACGCACATATTTTTTTGTGAACAGAAAAATAAAGATTCCATCAAGTCTTGGCGGTTCGGAAAGTCGTTTTTCGTGATAACGTCAAATTTTCACGACTTTTTCGGATTTTATACTTCATCGTTAATATCATTTTGTCACGGAGGAGCTTAGTAAATTTTTATCCATTCAAGATCATTCTCATGACCATTTGCAGGCTTTATAATCATGTTTTTGATTATAAATCGGGGGAGAATTTGGTATGGTCATTCGAAATTGGATTTGTGACTTTTCAAAGTTGAAGATTTTGATAAAGCTTGTGGTAGAATTATGAAGGTAGCTTTTACACCGGAAGTTCTTCATAGAGCTCTGCTAAAGCTTTTATAGAGAAGTATCCTTTACAGCGGAAGTTCTTCATCGAGCTCTGCTAAGGACTTGTTATATCTCCGACTTCTTGTATTTTCTCGATCAAGTGGCGTTACGAATCTTAAAGTTTGGGTTGTTACATGATATTTTTTGATGGCTTATATCATTAGCTTATTTGAAGATCATTGTGACTTGGAGGGGGAACTCTTCAAAGACAAGAAGTGATTCAGTTTCTTTGTTCTGAAATGGGTTTTTATGGCGGGTTTGGTTTTCATGAAGATTCTTTGGGATTACATTCGAAAATGAAGTTTAAAGACATTACTTCAATGCTTGATTTATATATCCTAGAGCCTGTGTTTGAAGATTATTGAAGAATCAAGATTCGTGGATTGCTTCATATATTCCTCGTTGCAAATCTTTTTATTTGCCAGATGCTTGTTTTGGAAGTTAAAGCATTGTCATCCATTCCATACTTTGAGGGGGAGATTGTAGGGTTTCAAAGCACTCCATGGATGATGGCAATGGGCCCCTTTGATGAATTCTAGGTTAAAAGCCCAAGACTTGTCTTTTCCCTATAAATAGTCATGTATTATTCATTATTAGGGTTAAGAGAGTGAGGCAAAATGTACCCACCACGTGAGGTTTCTTATGTAGTGTTAGATTCTTTAGTCTATGCTGAAAGTGTAATTTATTCCTCATATTTGAATAAATCGAGTGATCATTCGACATAATCTTCATATTTGTGTTTGTTCTTATTTTCCGCATCTTGTTCATCAAATCTCATTTAGGGTTTTAATCCCAACACTTTTAATTATACACTTTAATTAATTAATAAAACCATAAGGGTGTGCTTTGAACTTTTCAAAACAATACTAGGGTTTTAGAATTTAACATTTCTAAATTAAACTTTTAATCAACTTTTAAATTCCAAAACCTGAGGGCAAGTTTTGAAACATTTCAAAACTTTAGGGTTTAACTTATTTAAATTTCAAAAAACAAAACTTTTTAAGTTCAAATTTAAACTATAAAATCTGAAGGGATTAATTTGAAACTTTTCCAAACTTTATCAAGAATATTCTAGATCACAAAATTCAAATAAGGCAATTAACAATTAATTGGTGGTTATCTAATTTCACCTAGTCCAAATTCTTGCAAGAT
Source organism: Lactuca serriola (assembly GCF_051521515.1). Classification (NCBI taxonomy): domain Eukaryota; kingdom Viridiplantae; phylum Streptophyta; class Magnoliopsida; order Asterales; family Asteraceae; genus Lactuca; species Lactuca serriola. The sequence continues at coordinate 116,389,071 of NC_136412.1, forward strand.
AATTCACCAAATAATTCAAATAATTAAATCTAATCATATAAGGAAATAATTATTTAACTAATATGAAGTTATCTTTAATTTTGGCAAAGATAATCACCTAATATGATAAAAATCTGATTTATATCAATAAAAAACATTTTGGTAACTATCCCACAGCCAAAGAAGCACAAAATCCCGATTATCCCTCTTTCTGACCAGCTGATTCGTTGAGTCAGGCATGGACTCAGCGAGTTCACCATGAACTCAGCGAGTTCATCTATGGACTCGGCGAGTTCAGCCCTCAGTAACCCTAAATTTCGAATTTTAAGCAAGGATAACCCATAATAGCATCAAATACATCAAACAAACAGCCATGGCTCTGATACCACTGATGGGTTTTGAGAAAAACATCATTCCTATGGTGTACATGCAAACCCTAATAGCTTGTGGATCTAGTTTTTCTAATGAACATGCAATTGAATATCCAAAGTTATAAACCCTAGATCTAGCATACAATTAATCATATTAACATAAGATTGGGGTTTAGATCTTAACTTGATTGTTATGTAGCAATAACAATCTCAAATCCTCCTTTGTAATGGCTTTAGAAAGCTTAGAGTCAGAAGTGTCACTCCTCTAATGGGTCACAAACACAAAGAGCAAGAGGATGAAGAATGATAAGAGAGGAGGCACCTAAAAACATGTAGAAACACTAAGGAATTCGTTCACCATGTTTTTGGTGCTCTAGGGATCCTTAAATAGTGAGGCTATTATGGTTATCTAACAAGGAAACCCTAATTTCACTACTTAGGCCCTAAGCAACCCATCGACAGTCACACCCCAAAACCGGAACGGCGGAAACGTTCTGGGGTGGATGACGTCACGCCAAGTATCACAACATATGTAGTATAGTAATCAAAGTACAACAAACATTGCATTAATAGTAATAATTTTACGTAGTTTACATTTAATAGCGACATCAAAGTAATACAAGTAATAATACAGTTGCAGCTCGGTACTAGGCTGTCTTCACAAAAGCTCCCGGGATGTACCTGTCTATAGCTGACCTGAGAATACAAGTAATTTTGAAAGCGAGTATCAGCATTTTATAATGCTGGTGAATCCATAAGTATTTAGTGTCATTTGTGTAAGTAAACATTTTTATTCAAAATAACTTTATAAAAGATATTAGTTTAGAATCTACGGTGTATTAGTGTTCTTTCAAGAAAGTCCTATATTTTCTAAATAAAAGCAGTCTTCTGCCAAGACTCGACAGAGTTATGTTTTAAGGAGTAATTTTCCCCAAAATACTATTATTATCAAGATACGGTATTGATTTAAGAAAATATGAGAATATCAATAGTAAAAATACTAGGGGAAAAATAACATATGCCTCAGTAATAATACTGCTGACTAGGGCAAAAGAAATCATAGACTCCAGGAGAGTATCAAATGAATGATACGCCTGGCTCAATCTAACAAACGGAAGCACAGACTCCAGACAATATCAAATGAACGACACAACTAGAAAAGTCTAAAACAAGGAAATACAGACTCCAGACTGTATCGAATGAAAGACACAGCTAGCAAAGTCTAAAACAATGAAAATACAGACTCCAAACAGTATTGAATGAAGGACACAGCTAGCAAAGTCTAAAACAACTGGTAATCCTAAGTGGGTTGTTTCAAAAATACCGTGTTACCGTAAGGCCATGAATTATAAGGTAAACATAGAGATACCCGTAACCATACTGATCGACAATAGAGTACTTGACGCCCTGCAAGCGTCGGAATAAATGTGACATTTGTCACCCCTTGGCTTGATAGGCCGGGGAGTGTAGCTAGCAGTCAGGGTGTGGGAGTGTCAGTCCCGTATAGATCTATACACAATGCCCGCCAGGAGACTCTGGTTACCAACTTGACGACGGGGAGATCCGTGTCTTGAAGATGCATCTCGTATTTTGAATTCTATTGTAAGTACTGGAATAATGATATAGACTCACGTATGAACTGACTCCTTTGGAATTCTCCGTACTAGAAATATTAAATAGAATCTCCTAACTATTCCTATAATAGTTACTAGTGTCTCTGATCTATGAATGATGAATGGAAGGATGCCCTTGCTACCCAAGGGAAATGAACTGGTCGATGGAAACCTTTATGTCCATATATGTATACATGATATATAACTAATGCTTAAATGACCTTCGGACGAATAACCGATACCCACCAGACCACATCCCAATGACGAAAAGGAAATAGGGCGAACTAGCCTTCCTAAGTCCTTTAAACATTATTTATACAACTATACGAATATAGGTATGCATTTAACGAAGTAAAAGCATAGAAAGTATACTTTGACGAAACCTTTGGAAAACATTCATACATAAGAAATTTACGACTTGATGTCATTTTGTAAAACAAGTTTTGGAAATCTTTGGAATCCTTTGAAATACCATTCATAAATAGCTTTGAAAGTGGTTTTTAATAAACAGTTTAAGTGAAGAAAACCTTTGGAAAACATTTAACAAGAAAGTTCGACTTGATGTCATTCTATAAAACAAACTTTGAAAACCGTTGAAAAACCTTCGGAAAACCTTTCGAATACTTATGATAATCTAAAAGAAATACTCATATTTTAACAAGAGTTGAAAGCGAGATTGGAAAATCTTAAGCTGGATAAAACAGTTTACCATGCAAAAATCCATTTTACTATACAATTATCAATCACATATGATTTATCTAATAACTGTACAGATCAACTTGTATCCCCCCCCCTATAAAAGTAGTTAAAATCATTTAAAAGGTTAATTCAGGGGTATGAACTCACCTGTCGTGGGCGATTCGGATGAATGGACGGTAGAAGGTGCTAAGTGTCAAGTGAGGGCTTGACCACACATGCGAATCCTATTTAACATGTACTGATACATTTAAGTATCCAATTAGTCATTTAATAACTAATTAAGCAAGTAAAGATGTCCTACTACATAAAAACACTTTGCTACAAGTGTTAGGAGTACCAAGGGTTGCATATAAGGTGTGTATGGACTCACATTGCAGTTTACTCTTCAAATGATGGCCCTTATGGGTGTTTACGGTTTCAAGACCACTTCCCCCATGAGTTTACGGCCGTAAACTCATGGTAGTGGTGTCATGGGATGTTTAAAGGTCATATCTCACCCATAGAATCATGCTAGAGTCGAATCAAGGGCTAAGGAAGTGATTGGGGATCAAAATGGACACAATAGGGAGTTTACGGTCCTTGGACCACTCCTTGGGCAGTTTAAAGCCGTAAACACATGAGTTTACGGTCGTAAACTCATGTTAGTCCATTCCTTTTGTGCTTTGGTGGTTCTAGGCTATGTAGGCAAGGTTCTAGTCACTTATATGAGCATAGGAAGGTGTTAAAGGCACTTAAACACCTTGGAAAGGTGTTTACGGTTTCGGGGAACCTTCCCAAACCGTAAACTCAAGTGTTGCTCATTTGGGCATGTTTTGGTGCATCACATGAAGGAATACAAGGTTCTAGGCACTCATGGAAGCTTTTGGAGGTGCTTAAGGGGTAATTTAACATCCATAAAGGTGTTTATGGTCCTTGAAGGTGGGTTTACGGTCCAAGAATGTTCTTGGGCCGTAAAGTCAAGTTTACTCCCCATATGTTAAGATTTTGGTGTTCTTAGTCCTTTCATGTAAGCCTCTAAGTCATAACTAACCTCCATAAGTGGTTTGGAAGGGTTTTGGGGCTCCAAAACCCCATTTAAGGGTGTTTGTGGTTTTGGGATAGCTCTTGGACCGTAAACACATGTTCTTGGTCCTTTTGGATGATTTAGACACATATTTGATGGATAAACAAGCTAGACTAAAAGCTAGGAAGGTGAACTTACCGTTTTGAAGCTCGAAGGGGCGATTTTTGACCAAAACCCGTTTTGTAGAGAGAGAAGGCTCCTAAGGTGTGAAAAAGGTTAGGATGAAACCCACTCAACCCTGATATAGGGTTGAGTTTACAGTCCGGGTGGGGGTCCACCCAACACCAACCGCAAACGGGGTTTTTCGCGACTTCCGTTAAACACAGCAAATTTTAAATTTTACCTCCTTATTTTTTGTTCGCTTGACGAATATTATTTAAAATATTCGAACGGGTTTAAATCCGGTCAAAAATATTTTGGGATAAATTAGGTTAATTTTTGACGTGCTTAATTACGACGTTAAAACTAACGGAAATTTTTGGGTTGTCACATCATCCCCCCGTTAGAGGGAATTTCGTCCCGAAATTAGAGTTTAGGCAAGGAAGTAGGCATGAATAATTGAGTAATGAGATGAGGGTACTTCCTATTCGAATGTTCCTCGCACTCCCAAGTGAACTTCGGTCTTCGCTTGGCGTTCCAGCGAACCTTCACTACTGGGATGCGGATTCGTTATGCTCGCTTGATTCCTCGGTACGCAGTTTCCTACAGCTTTTTCTACGAACTTAGGGTTCCCAATGATTGCTATTATGACGAGTGGGTTTATATAAGTCGCGTCGGACAAATGCTTTGTCCATGCTGGAGACGCGAATAGACTACGGTGGAATTTATGGAATTCCGAAAGTAGTCGTGGTCTGACAAGGGTTAGACCAATTCTTATAAAGAATCTCGGATGGTCTTAAGCTCTCGGAAAGATAGAGCTTTTCAGTTCTCCGAACATATTTTACTTCTATGGTGGGATCATCACTAGCATGATCACCATTTTGAAGTTCCAAACGTTGTCTCATATCGGGGGTGTAGTTCTTCGGGTTGGTTATTATAAGGCTCGGGTTATCCTCGGATTCGTTTTTCCTGCCAATTGGCTTTCAGAGGTTTTCTGGATCATCGGATGTATTGGCTACACATTGGCATGTAATTGGTTTCGTGGCATCTATCTCAACTTAGTGCAAAATGGACCTGCACTTCTGATTCTTGAGGTGTTTCTAACGGAAACTCTCAAAGTTAGTGAGATAGGGTCTTAGCAAACGATTGTTAGAGGGTTTTATATTTCTTTGTCGTCTAACAGATGCTTTCACAGTATGATTCTAAGCTTGGAAGGAATCATGCTCTTACTTGCTTCGCTGTTTCATGAATAACAATCTCTGCTCAGGGCTAATTCAGTCCTTAGAGATTTTCTAAAGTGTTGGACTATCTCGGGAGGTGGTTCTACTATTTCTGTGTGAGATAACATCCTTGGAACACCTAGTAGTCCAATAAATCTCTAAAACATGCCTTATTCTCCAGGGTGGCGGTTCATTCCAGTAGCAGAAAGCGCGTTTTCTTGTATAACCCACCGACTAACACCTACGCTGGTGTCTAGTCTATAATCTCTTTGGGATCTGGGTTATAAGACTTAACCCAACCTACTTTCATACTTTATCCAAGTATTCTTGGCTGCGGAGGTTATCCTGTGGTTCTTGGCATTCTGGTATTCACTTTGGAGAATGCATTTTATCGTCTACAGGGCGACGGTGACTTCTTCCACGTGAGGAGGCAGAGTGTCTTTGAAACAACGGAAATTTTTAAACAAATTTTTCATTTCTGAAATTATATTTTCATCCAAAACAAGGCATAAATATCCAACGTATCATGTCATAGTACAAATCATATGAATCCCAAGATCATAAATCATCTATCAGTGTGTACAGATCACGTCGGCGCCTTCCCACGGTCCTTGCTAGTACCTGAAACACATACACAACAACTGTAAGCATAAATACTTAGTGAGTTTCCCCAAAATACAACTTACGCACATACGCCTTTCCAGGCCCTGACCTTCCGGTCCATGTGTCTCAGGGGACTTTCGTCCCTGCTGGGTAAACCTTTCGGTCCTACCCACGCCAACCCCTTGGTCCACATTACAACGCCTTCCGGCCCATAACATATTTGCCTTCCGGCCCATATCATAATGCCTTCCGGCCCATATTAAGCATATCATACATAGCACATATAACAATTAACTTATCACACATAGCACATATGTCTCATATCATATCCGACCTTCCGGTCACACAATCAGACCCTTCCGGGTACAGTATAGTGAGAAGACTCACCTCGTGAATATCGATAGCTAGCAAATCCCGAAATCACTCGTGCTCGATCCTCCGAGCTACAATCTCCCTATAACATCATACATCACTTATTAACACTTTTGCCACTAAGGTTGACTACCCTTTTTAAGTCAACACTAGTCAACTCTTGGTCCACGGTCAACGGTCAACTTTGACCGGACTCGGCGAGTGCACTAGGGTGACTCGGCGAGTCTAGACGTTTTCACCAACTCTCTAGGACTCCCTTTTGACACGTCGAGTACTCCCCCCTAACTCGACGAGTTCCACCTGGAAGAATCGCGGGGCCACCCCGACTCAACTCGCCGAGTCTCAAGAACAACTCGGCGAGTCCCAGTTCGACCCAGTCCACCTGACAACCCTCTCTAATTCGCCCTGACTCACTGAGTCAACCCGCGACTCGACTGGACCACTCACTGGACGATCTAAGGCAATCTTCAAGCTACTCGCCGAGTCTGCTCATCGGACTCGGCGAGTCCATGCCATGCAATCACTCAAACTCGCTTCTAAGGTCAGATCTGCTCCAACAATTCATAGATCTGGCCTTCCTAGACTGATTCATCACGTAAAGCCCTCATCTTGGTGTGCACAATACACTCCATGTCTCATAAATGGCATTTTGGCCCAAGGCATAAGGATTCCAATCCAAAACCTCCATTGATTCATAGAAAGCTTGGGCAAAGGGACACTCTGGACCCCCAAGGGTCCAGATCTATGGTCTAAAACGCTTAAGGGACCAAGGGAGCACTAGATCTAGCCACATGAGGCCTCAATAAGCCCTAAATCAATGAAAACATCAACATAGAAGAGGATAGCTCGAAGATATTACCACAATAACGAAGTTCTAGACTCTAAACCCTCAGAAATGGCTCCTCTTGCTTTCCCCTTAGCTGATCCTCCCTTTCCCTTGCAAGATGACACTTCCAAGATCAATAATGGCCTCCTTCTTCGCTCCAAACGCTCACACTCGATTAGGGTTTCACTCAAGGGACTGGTGAGCACAAATGACGGCCATAAGGCCCTTTAAATAGGTCCCAAACCCGAGAAATTAGGGTTTCATTAAACAGCGCGGACTCGCCGAGTCCATATCCTGGACTCGCCGAGTCCAGACGAATCCCGCGTCCAGAATCGCGATCCTACTCGGCGAGTCTGGGCTCCAACTCGCCGAGTCCCCTCTCAAAACACCAAAATCATAAACATAAAAGATACCTGGAAATCCGGGCTGTTACAACTCTCCCCCACTAGGACTAGACTTTTCCCTCGAAGTCTCGCTCTGAAAATAGCTCCGGATGCTGCTCACGCATCTCACACTCCGGCTCCCAGGTCATCTCTGATCCCTTCCGGTGTTGCCACTGAACCAACACCAGAGGTACCTCCTTGTTCCTCAGGACCTTGATCTTCCGATCTATGATGGCCACTGGTCTCTCGGCATAATTCAGGCTCGCATCCACCTGAATATCCTCTAATGGAACCACTGCCGACTCATCGGCTTTACACTTCCTCAATTGCGACACATGAAAAGTGTCGTGGATCTGCCCCAACTCTGATGGAAACTCCAAACGGTAGGCCACCCGGCCTACCCTCGCGATCACACGAAATGGCCCAATATACCGGGGCCCCAACTTGCCCCTCTTCCTGAATCGAATCACTCCTTTCCAAGGAGAGACCTTCAGGAGAACGAAGTCACCAACCTGAAACTCAAGCTCGGACCGGCGTCTGTCTGCATAACTCTTCTGTCGGCTCTGGGCGGTCAATAACCTCTGTCAGACCTGCTGAATCTGCTCTATCGTCTGAAGCACGATCTCTGTACTGCCCATCACTCTCTGCCCAACCTCTCCCCAACAAATGGGGGTCCGACACCTCCTACCATACAGCAGCTCAAAGGGTGGCATACCAATGCTCGAATGATGGCTGTTGTTGTAGGAAAACTCTGCCAAGGATAAATACGTATCCCAACTACCCCCGAAGTCCAATACACATGCACGGAGCATGTCCTCAAGCGTCTGAATCGTGCGCTCACTTTGACCGTCCGTCTGGGGATGATATGCGGTACTAAAATGCAATCTAGTACCCAACTCCTCATGAAATTTCTTCCAGAATCTGGAAGTGAAACGCACATCACGGTCCGAAACAATCGAGATCGGCACCCCATGCCGAGATACCACTTCCCTAACATACACCTCTGCCAACTTTTCCGCTGAAGAACTCTCACTGATGGCAAGGAAGTGAGCGCTCTTCGTCAACCTGTCCACAATCACCCAAATTGCATCAACTCCTCTGGCAGTCCTCGGTAATTTGGTGATGAAATCCATCGTGATTTGTTCCCACTTCCACTCGGGAATCTCCAATGGCTGCAACTTGCCATGCGGTCTCTGATGCTCGGCCTTAACCCTGCGGCAGGTCAAGCACCTCTGAACAAACCATGCGACGTCCCTCTTCATACAGGGCCACCAATATTCTTTCCTCAAATCCAAATACATCTTCGTAGCCCCCGGATGGATCGAAAATTTCGACCGATGAGCCTCTTCCATCAAAGTAATACGCGTACCGCCCACAAACGGTACCCAAATCCGACCCTGAAAAGTCATAAGCCCTCGTCCATCCGTAACGAACTCTGAAACCAACCCAACGACCCGCTCCTTCTTCTGCATCTCCGGTTGCACAGCCTCGGCCTGTGCCCCACGAATGGCATCCAGTATCAGAGCTATCACGGTCAATCTCAAACATACATCCCGCAGTGGAGTGCTCTCCGCCCTGCGGCTCAACGCATCGGCTACCACATTAGCCTTGACTGGGTGGTACAGGATCTCACAATCATAATCCTTGACCACATCCAACCACCTCCTCTGCCGCATATTTACGTTGGGTTGATCCATCAAGTACCTCAAACTCTTATGGTCCATGTATATCGTACATCGAACCCCATACAAGTAGTGACGCCAAATCTTGAGGGCGAACACTACTGCCCCCAACTCTAGATCATGCGTGGGATATCTCGTCTCATGAGGCTTCAGCTGCCTCGATGCATATGCTATCACATGACCCCTCTGCATCAACACCGCACGCAGCCCCAAAATCGATGCATCACAATATACTACAAAATCCTCCATCCCTTCCGGAAGAGCTAATACCGGGGCCTCGCACAACCTTTGGCGAAGTGTCTCAAAGGAGGTCTGCTGCTCGGGACCCCATGAGAAAGCAACACCCTTCCGGGTTAATCTGGTGAGTGGCACTGCGCTCTTGGAGAAATCCTTGATAAATCTCCGATAATACCCTGCCAACCCAAGGAAACTCCTGATCTCAGAGGGTGACTTCGGCCCCTCCCAACTCATCACCGCCTCAACCTTGGCCGGATCGACCAATATCCCTTCCTGATTAACAAGATGTCCTAGGAACTGGACCTCCCACAACCAGAAATCACACTTGGAGAACTTTGCATAAAACTTCTCCGATCTCAATACCCCAAGGACCTCCCTCAAATGCTCCTCATGCTGCTCTCTAGACCTCGAATGTACCAGAATATCATCAATAAATACAATCACCGACCGATCCAACATCGGCCTGCATACCCTGTTCATGAGATCCATGAACACAGCCGGGGCATTGGTGAGCCCAAAAGGCATCACCACGAACTCATAATGCCCATATCGCGTCCTAAACGCTGTCTTCTGGACGTCCTCATCCCGCACTCTCACCTGATCATATCCCGACCTCAAATCGATCTTGGAGAACCAAGATGCTCCCTGCAACTGATCAAATAAATCGTCGATCCTCGGTAACGGGTAACGGTTCTTGACCGTCAGCTTGTTCAACTCCCAGTAGTCAATGCACATCCGGTGTGAACCATCCTTCTTCTTGACGAACAAGATAGGTGCTCCCCACGGCGAGCTGCTCGGACGAATAAATCCCTTCCCCAGCAACTCCTGGAGCTGCGAGGACAACTTTTGCATCTCTGGAGGTGCAAGGCGATAAGGCACCTTAGCGATAGGCGTGGCCCCCGGAATCAAATCAATACCAAACTCCACTTGCCTCACAGGAGGTACACCCGACAATTCCTCGGGAAAGACATCTGGAAACTCACGCACCACCGGTACCTCCTCAACTGAACTCGGTCTCTCGGAAGCCGCTCGCGTATCCATCACATACGCTACAAAACCCTTACAGCCCAGCTGTAGACACTGCCTCGCCCTAGCGGCCGAACAAAAAGTTGATCCCGAACGTGTACCCTCGCCGTACACTGAAAGAACTCCCCCACTAGGGTCTCGTATAGTCACCAGCTGACGCTCACAGTCGATGACTGCACCGAATCGGCTCAACCAGTCCATGCCCACAATGACACAGACATCACCCATCGCGATAGGAATCAGATCAATCGGAAACTCAACCCCGAAAAACTCTAACACACATCCCCGGAGCACCTCCGTGGCACAAATCACTCTCTCATCAGCTATAGAAACTCTCAGAGGCCGACTCAATGGCTCACGACTAACACTGATCTGTTGACTAAAGGCCAAAGATACGAAAGACCGGCTCGCACCCGAGTCAAATAACACTAAATCAGGTACAGAGTTCACAAGGAAAGTACCTACGCATATCATAACATAAGCATAATATCTCAACATCAAAATAAATACATGAAATAAAGCATACCTGCCACAACATCGGGCGCAGCGCGGACCTCCTCCGCAGTCAGCTGAAAGGCTCTCCCACTAGCCCTCGGGGCCTCGGTCTTCACTAGTCGAGTCTCAGTAGCCCTGGCAGCAGGTGCAGATCCCTGAAGAAGCTGAGGGCACTCGCCCTTCCGATGGCCGGTCTGGTTGCAATGAAAGCAAACCATAAACCCCTTGGGGCAATCCCTAGCGATGTGCCCCTCCTTGCCACACTTGTAGCAAGCACCTGATCGACATGTCCCCTCGTGACCCTTGCCGCACTTTTCGCAAGTGCGGCCCTTCGGTCCTCCCGTCCTCGAATCGGCGGACTTAGTCCGCTTGGCTACCGACTGAGACTGAGCCGGCCGCCGATCCACCCGTTGAGACTCGGCCTCCTCCCTGGCCTGGGTCTCCAACTCGATCTCGCGCTTCCTGGCATTCGCCTGAAGCTCAGCAAAGGTATGATATGTGGAGTTCGACACGAACTCCCGGATATCCCTCCTCAATACACCCAAATACCGGCTCATCCGAGCCTGCTCTGTGGACACCTGCTCGAGGCAGAACATCGCCCTCTCATGAAACTTCCGCGTGATCACCGTAAGCGAATCAGTACCCTGCTTGAGGGTCGAGAACTCCTGAACCAACCGTTCCCTCTCCACCAGGGGAACGTACTCGTCTCTGAACATAGAGGTAAACCTCACCCACGTCACAGCTAAAATCTCTGCCAAAGTGAAGTTCGCCGTCACGAACTTCCACCAATCCTTTGCTCCCAGACGGAGCTGGTTCAAGGCGAACCGTACCCTCAGATGCTCTGGACATGAACAAGTGTAGAAGCATCCCTCGATGTCAGCAATCCACCTCACCGCAGCGATCGGATCCTGCGTCCCATCAAACTCAGGTGGCTTCGTGTTGCTGAACTCCCGAAACAGCAACGAGTCACCTCCCTGTGGCCTGGCAGCAGCCACAGCTGCGGTAGCTGCAGCGGCTGCAGCCTCAGTCAATTCGGCGTACCGCTCATCAAAGGTCTCCATCAAAGTGGTCTTAATAGACCCAAACATCTCCGGAATCTCAGCTCGGATCACTGCAGCTACCTCCTCATGAATCATCTGACGAATCTCCTCGTCAGTCACACTGCTCATACTCGATATGTGGCGTGATCCAACCATGATGCCTCTGAAATACAACATAGAACTATCAGAGACTCTATCGAGCATAATCGCACTCGATAACGCAACCCTACTCAGTCTCCGATACCCAGGGATTCTTACTTGGGTTGCCCACTGACCCGGTGCCTTCGGTAGTACGGGCCCAATACTACCGACCACACCGCATCAGCATTCATCCCAAGTCCTCCTCCCCAAACCCTGGATCCTAAGTACTCTATTCTTGTTATGCACTAACCACCCGCTCGCTCACAAAGCATCTCATAGCAACAGACTTCCCTAGACTAAGGCATCACAAATCAGGCCACTATAGTCCTATCATGAATACCTAGTCTTCTAGCATGCATAACAATTCATATCATATTATATCTCTTCACACATCATTGTAAGGGTATTTTGGGGATCATTACCGTTCGGGCGCTGGCTGATCGTACACACTGCTTCATTCTTGTTTACCACAAAATATTTTATAAAAATTTTATGCCTTTATTTTAAAAGTTTTCCTCAAATCCTCGGTTTGAGTTCAGTTACGACCGAAGGTGTACCCGAATCCCTCAAACCAAGGCTCTGATACCAAATTGAAACAACGGAAATTTTTAAACAAATTTTTCATTTCTGAAATTATATTTTCATCCAAAACAAGGCATAAATATCCAACGTATCATGTCATAGTACAAATCATATGAATCACAAGATCATAAATCATCTATCAATGTGTACAGATCACGCCGGCGCCTTCCCACGGTCCTCGCTAGTACCTGAAACACATACACAACAATTGTAAGCATAAATGCTTAGTGAGTTTCCCCAAAATACAACTTACGCACATACGCCTTTCCAGGCCCTGACCTTCCGGTCCATGTGTCTCAGGGGACTTCCGTCCCTGCTGGGTAAACCTTCCGGTCCTACCCATGCCAACCCCTTGATCCACATTACAACGCCTTCCGGCCCATAACATATTTGCCTTCCAGCCCATATCATAATGCCTTCCGGCCCATATTAAGCATATCATACATAGCATATATAACAACTAACTTATCACACATAGCACATATGTCTCATATCATATCCGACCTTCCAGTCACACAATCAGACCCTTCCGGGTACAGTATAGTGAGAAGACTCACCTCATGAATATCGATAGCTAGCAAATCCCGAAATCACTCGTGCTCGATCCTCCGAGCTACAATCTCCCTATAACATCATACATCACTTATTAACACTTTTGCCACTAAGGTTGACTACCCTTTTTAAGTCAACACTAGTCAACTCTTGGTCCACGGTCAACGGTCAACTTTGACCGGACTCGGCGAGTGCACTAGGGTGACTCGGCGAGTCTAGACGTTTTCACCAACTCTCTAGGACTCCCTTTTGACACGTCGAGTACTCCCCCCTAACTCGACGAGTTCCACCTGGAAGAATCGCGGGGCCACCCCGACTCAACTCGCCGAGTCTCAAGAACAACTCGGCGAGTCCCAGTTCGACCCAGTCCACCTGACAACCCTCTCTAATTCGCCCTGACTCACTGAGTCAACCCGCGACTCGACTGGACCACTCACTGGACGATCTAAGGCAATCTTCAAGCTACTCGCCGAGTCTGCTCATCGGACTCGGCGAGTCCATGCCATGCAATCACTCAAACTCGCTTCTAAGGTCAGATCTGCTCCAACAATTCATAGATCTGGCCTTCCTAGACTGATTCATCACGTAAAGCCCTCATCTTGGTGTGCACAATACACTCCATGTCTCATAAATGGCATTTTGGCCCAAGGCATAAGGATTCCAATCCAAAACCTCCATTGATTCATAGAAAGCTTGGGCAAAGGGACACTCTGGACCCCCAAGGGTCCAGATCTATGGTCTAAAACGCTTAAGGGACCAAGGGAGCACTAGATCTAGCCACATGAGGCCTCAATAAGCCCTAAATCAATGAAAACATCAACATAGAAGAGGATAGCTCGAAGATATTACCACAATAACGAAGTTCTAGACTCTAAACCCTCAGAAATGGCTCCTCTTGCTTTCCCCTTAGCTGATCCTCCCTTTCCCTTGCAAGATGACACTTCCAAGATCAATAATGGCCTCCTTCTTCGCTCCAAACGCTCACACTCGATTAGGGTTTCACTCAAGGGACTGGTGAGCACAAATGACGGCCATAAGGCCCTTTAAATAGGTCCCAAACCCGAGAAATTAGGGTTTCATTAAACAGCGCGGACTCGCCGAGTCCATATCCTGGACTCGCCGAGTCCAGACGAATCCCGCGTCCAGAATCGCGATCCTACTCGGCGAGTCTGGGCTCCAACTCGCCGAGTCCCCTCTCAAAACACCAAAATCATAAACATAAAAGATACCTGGAAATCCGGGCTGTTACAACTCTCCCCCACTAGGACTAGACTTTTCCCTCGAAGTCTCGCTCTGAAAATAGCTCCGGATGCTGCTCACGCATCTCACACTCCGGCTCCCAGGTCATCTCCGATCCCTTCCGGTGTTGCCACTGAACCAACACCAGAGGTACCTCCTTGTTCCTCAGGACCTTGATCTTCCGATCTCTGATGGCCACTGGTCTCTCGGCATAATTCAGGCTCGCATCCACCTGAATATCCTCTAATGGAACCACTGCCGACTCATTGTCTTTACACTTCCTCAATTGCGACACATGAAAAGTGTCGTGGATCTGCCCCAACTCTGATGGAAACTCCAAACGGTAGGCCACCCGGCCTACCCTCGCGATCACACGAAATGGCCCAATATACCGGGGCCCCAACTTGCCCCTCTTCCTGAATCGAATCACTCCTTTCCAAGGAGAGACCTTCAGGAGAACGAAGTCACCAACCTGAAACTCAAGCTCGGACCGGCGTCTGTCTGCATAACTCTTCTGTCGGCTCTGGGCGGTCAATAACCTCTGTCAGACCTGCTGAATCTGCTCTATCGTCTGAAGCACGATCTCTGTACTGCCCATCACTCTCTGCCCAACCTCTCCCCAACAAATGGGGGTCCGACACCTCCTACCATACAGCAGCTCAAAGGGTGGCATACCAATGCTCGAATGATGGCTGTTGTTGTAGGAAAACTCTGCCAAGGATAAATACGTATCCCAACTACCCCCGAAGTCCAATACACATGCACGGAGCATGTCCTCAAGCGTCTGAATCGTGCGCTCACTTTGACCGTCCGTCTGGGGATGATATGCGGTACTAAAATGCAATCTAGTACCCAACTCCTCATGAAATTTCTTCCAGAATCTGGAAGTGAAACGCACATCACGGTCCGAAACAATCGAGATCGGCACCCCATGCCGAGATACCACTTCCCTAACATACACCTCTGCCAACTTTTCCGCTGAAGAACTCTCACTGATGGCAAGGAAGTGAGCGCTCTTCGTCAACCTGTCCACAATCACCCAAATTGCATCAACTCCTCTGGCAGTCCTCGGTAATTTGGTGATGAAATCCATCGTGATTTGTTCCCACTTCCACTCGGGAATCTCCAATGGCTGCAACTTGCCATGCGGTCTCTGATGCTCGGCCTTAACCCTGCGGCAGGTCAAGCACCTCTGAACAAACCATGCGACGTCCCTCTTCATACAGGGCCACCAATATTCTTTCCTCAAATCCAAATACATCTTCGTAGCCCCCGGATGGATCGAAAATTTCGACCGATGAGCCTCTTCCATCAAAGTAATACGCGTACCGCCCACAAACGGTACCCAAATCCGACCCTGAAAAGTCATAAGCCCTCGTCCATCCGTAACGAACTCTGAAACCAACCCAACGACCCGCTCCTTCTTCTGCATCTCCGGTTGCACAGCCTCGGCCTGTGCCCCACGAATGGCATCCAGTATCAGAGCTATCACGGTCAATCTCAAACATACATCCCGCAGTGGAGTGCTCTCCGCCCTGCGGCTCAACGCATCGGCTACCACATTAGCCTTGACTGGGTGGTACAGGATCTCACAATCATAATCCTTGACCACATCCAACCACCTCCTCTGCCGCATATTTACGTTGGGTTGATCCATCAAGTACCTCAAACTCTTATGGTCCATGTATATCGTACATCGAACCCCATACAAGTAGTGACGCCAAATCTTGAGGGCGAACACTACTGCCCCCAACTCTAGATCATGCGTGGGATATCTCGTCTCATGAGGCTTCAGCTGCCTCGATGCATATGCTATCACATGACCCCTCTGCATCAACACCGCACGCAGCCCCAAAATCGATGCATCACAATATACTACAAAATCCTCCATCCCTTCCGGAAGAGCTAATACCGGGGCCTCGCACAACCTTTGGCGAAGTGTCTCAAAGGAGGTCTGCTGCTCGGGACCCCATGAGAAAGCAACACCCTTCCGGGTTAATCTGGTGAGTGGCACTGCGCTCTTGGAGAAATCCTTGATAAATCTCCGATAATACCCTGCCAACCCAAGGAAACTCCTGATCTCAGAGGGTGACTTCGGCACCTCCCAACTCATCACCGCCTCAACCTTGGCCGGATCGACCAATATCCCTTCCTGATTAACAAGATGTCCTAGGAACTGGACCTCCCACAACCAGAAATCACACTTGGAGAACTTTGCATAAAGCTTCTCCGATCTCAATACCCCAAGGACCTCCCTCAAATGCTCCTCATGCTGCTCTCTAGACCTCGAATGTACCAGAATATCATCAATAAATACAATCACCGACCGATCCAACATCGGCCTGCATACCCTGTTCATGAGATCCATGAACACAGCCGGGGCATTGGTGAGCCCAAAAGGCATCACCACGAACTCATAATGCCCATATCGCGTCCTAAACGCTGTCTTCTGGACGTCCTCATCCCGCACTCTCACCTGATCATATCCCGACCTCAAATCGATCTTGGAGAACCAAGATGCTCCCTGCAACTGATCAAATAAATCGTCGATCCTCGGTAACGGGTAACGGTTCTTGACCGTCAGCTTGTTCAACTCCCAGTAGTCAATGCACATCCGGTGTGAACCATCCTTCTTCTTGACGAACAAGATAGGTGCTCCCCACGGCGAGCTGCTCGGACGAATAAATCCCTTCCCCAGCAACTCCTGGAGCTGCGAGGACAACTTTTGCATCTCTGGAGGTGCAAGGCGATAAGGCACCTTAGCGATAGGCGTGGCCCCCGGAATCAAATCAATACCAAACTCCACTTGCCTCACAGGAGGTACACCCGACAATTCCTCGGGAAAGACATCTGGAAACTCACGCACCACCGGTACCTCCTCAACTGAACTCGGTCTCTCGGAAGCCGCTCGCGTATCCATCACATACGCTACAAAACCCTTACAGCCCAGCTGTAGACACTGCCTCGCCCTAGCGGCCGAACAAAAAGTTGATCCCGAACGTGTACCCTCGCCGTACACTGAAAGAACTCCCCCACTAGGGTCTCGTATAGTCACCAGCTGACGCTCACAGTCGATGACTGCACCGAATCGGCTCAACCAGTCCATGCCCACAATGACACAGACATCACCCATCGCGATAGGAATCAGATCAATCGGAAACTCAACCCCGAAAAACTCTAACACACATCCCCGGAGCACCTCCGTGGCACAAATCACTCTCTCATCAGCTATAGAAACTCTCAGAGGCCGACTCAATGGCTCACGACTAACACTGATCTGTTGACTAAAGGCCAAAGATACGAAAGACCGGCTCGCACCCGAGTCAAATAACACTAAAGCAGGTACAGATTTCACAAGGAAAGTACCTACGCATATCATAACATAAGCATAATATCTCAACATCAAAATAAATACATGAAATAAAGCATACCTGCCACAACATCGGGCGCAGCACGGACCTCCTCCGCAGTCAGCTGAAAGGCTCTCCCACGAGCCCTCGGGGCCTCGGTCTTCACTAGTCGAGTCTCAGTAGCCCTGGCAGCAGGTGCAGATCCCTGAAGAAGCTGAGGGCACTCGCCCTTCCGATGGCCGGTCTGGTTGCAATGAAAGCAAACCATAAACCCCTTGGGGCAATCCCTAGCGATGTGCCCCTCCTTGCCACACTTGTAGCAAGCACCTGATCGACATGTCCCCTCGTGACCCTTGCCGCACTTTTCGCAAGTGCGGCCCTTCGGTCCTCCCGTCCTCGAATCGGCGGACTTAGTCCGCTTGGCTACCGACTGAGACTGAGCCGGCCGCCGATCCACCCGTTGAGACTCGGCCTCCTCCCTGGCCTGGGTCTCCAACTTGATCTCGCGCTTCCTGGCATTCGCCTGAAGCTCAGCAAAGGTATGATATGTGGAGTTCGACACGAACTCCCGGATATCCCTCCTCAATACACCCAAATACCGGCTCATCCGAGCCTGCTCTGTGGACACCTGCTCGAGGCAGAACATCGCCCTCTCATGAAACTTCCGCGTGATCACCGTAAGCGAATCAGTACCCTGCTTGAGGGTCGAGAACTCCTGAACCAACCGTTCCCTCTCCACCAGGGGAACGTACTCGTCTCTGAACATAGAGGTAAACCTCACCCACGTCACAGCTAAAATCTCTGCCAAAGTGAAGTTCGCCGTCACGAACTTCCACCAATCCTTTGCTCCCAGACGGAGCTGGTTCAAGGCGAACCGTACCCTCAGATGCTCTGGACATGAACAAGTGTAGAAGCATCCCTCGATGTCAGCAATCCACCTCACCGCAGCGATCGGATCCTGCGTCCCATCAAACTCAGGTGGCTTCGTGTTGCTGAACTCCCGAAACAGCAACGAGTCACCTCCCTGTGGCCTGGCAGCAGCCACAGCTGCGGTAGCTGCAGCGGCTGCAGCCTCAGTCAATTCGGCGTACCGCTCATCAAAGGTCTCCATCAAAGTGGTCTTAATAGACCCAAACATCTCCGGAATCTCAGCTCGGATCACTGCAGCTACCTCCTCATGAATCATCTGACGAATCTCCTCGTCAGTCACACTGCTCATACTCGATATGTGGCGTGATCCAACCATGATGCCTCTGAAATACAACATAGAACTATCAGAGACTCTATCGAGCATAATCGCACTCGATAACGCAACCCTACTCAGTCTCCGATACCCAGGGATTCTTACTTGGGTTGCCCACTGACCCGGTGCCTTCGGTAGTACGGGCCCAATACTACCGACCACACCGCATCAGCATTCATCCCAAGTCCTCCTCCCCAAACCCTGGATCCTAAGTACTCTATTCTTGTTATGCACTAACCACCCGCTCGCTCACAAAGCATCTCATAGCAACAGACTTCCCTAGACTAAGGCATCACAAATCAGGCCACTATAGTCCTATCATGAATACCTAGTCTTCTAGCATGCATAACAATTCATATCATATTATATCTCTTAACACATCATTGTAAGGGTATTTTGGGGATCATTACCGTTCGGGCGCTAGCTGATCGTACACACTGCTTCATTCTTGTTTACCACAAAATATTTTATAAAAATTTTATGCCTTTATTTTAAAAGTTTTCCTCAAATCCTCGGTTTGAGTTCAGTTACGACCGAAGGTGTACCCGAATCCCTCAAACCAAGGCTCTGATACCAAATTGAAACAACAGAAATTTTTAAACAAATTTTTCATTTCTGAAATTATATTTTCATCCAAAACAAGGCATAAATATCCAACGTATCATGTCATAGTACAAATCATATGAATCACAAGATCATAAATCATCTATCAATGTGTACAGATCACGCCGGCGCCTTCCCACGGTCCTCGCTAGTACCTGAAACACATACACAACAATTGTAAGCATAAATGCTTAGTGAGTTTCCCCAAAATACAACTTACGCACATACGCCTTTCCAGGCCCTGACCTTCCGGTCCATGTGTCTCAGGGGACTTCCGTCCCTGCTGGGTAAACCTTCCGGTCCTACCCATGCCAACCCCTTGATCCACATTACAACGCCTTCCGGCCCATAACATATTTGCCTTCCAGCCCATATCATAATGCCTTCCGGCCCATATTAAGCATATCATACATAGCATATATAACAACTAACTTATCACACATAGCACATATGTCTCATATCATATCCGACCTTCCAGTCACACAATCAGACCCTTCCGGGTACAGTATAGTGAGAAGACTCACCTCGTGAATATCGATAGCTAGCAAATCCCGAAATCACTCGTGCTCGATCCTCCGAGCTACAATCTCCCTATAACATCATACATCACTTATTAACACTTTTGCCACTAAGGTTGACTACCCTTTTTAAGTCAACACTAGTCAACTCTTGGTCCACGGTCAACGGTCAACTTTGACCGGACTCGGCGAGTGCACTAGGGCGACTCGGCGAGTCTAGACGTTTTCACCAACTCTCTAGGACTCCCTTTTGACACGTCGAGTACTCCCCCCTAACTCGACGAGTTCCACCTGGAAGAATCGCGGGGCCACCCCGACTCAACTCGCCAAGTCTCAAGAACAACTCGGCGAGTCCCAGTTGAGTCCACCTGACAACCCTCTCTAATTCGCCCTGACTCACTGAGTCAACCCGCAACTCGACTGGACCACTCACTGGACGATCTAAGGCAATCTTCAAGCTACTCGCCGAGTCTGCTCATCGGACTCGGCGAGTCCATGCCATGCAATCACTCAAACTCGCTTCTAAGGTCAGATCTGCTCCAACAATTCATAGATCTGACCTTCCTAGACTGATTCATCACGTAAAGCCCTCATCTTGGTGTGCACAATACACTTCATGTCTCATAAATGGCATTTTGGCCCAAGGCATAAGGATTCCAATCCAAAACCTCCATTGATTCACAGAAAGCTTGGGCAAAGGGACACTCTGGACCCCCAAGGGTCCAGATCTATGGTCTAAAACGCTTAAGGGACCAAGGGAGCACTAGATCTAGCCACATGAGGCCTCAATAAGCCCTAAATCAATGAAAACATCAACATAGAAGAGGATAGCTCGAAGATATTACCACAATAACGAAGTTCTTGACTCTAAACCCTCAGAAATGGCTCCTCTTGCTTTCCCCTTAGCTGATCCTCCCTTTCCATTGCAAGATGACACTTCCAAGATCAATAATGGCCTCCTTCTTGGCTCCAAATGCTCACACTCGATTAGGGTTTCACTCAAGGGACTGGTGAGCACAAATGACGTCCATAAGGCCCTTTAAATAGGTCCCAAACCCGAAAAATTAGGGTTTCATTAAACAGCGCGGACTCGCCGAGTCCATATCCTGGACTCGCCGAGTCCAGACGAATCCCGCGTCCAGAATCGCGATCCTACTCGGCGAGTCTGGGCTCCAACTCGCCGAGTCCCCTCTCAAAACACCAAAATCATAAACATAAAAGATACCTGGAAATCCGGGCTGTTACAGTCTTAGGCACTATTTTTCAGTAACGGGGTGGACGAAGTGCCTGAGTAGTGCGATCATCTTCCGCAACTACTCTTCCGGTGGTTCTGAGTTTCCTTGATTTAGATTACGTCTAGAAGTATAGGGTTCCGTCACTCGGAACTTCTAATCTCCTCATCCATTCTTCTCAGAGTTTAACTTATCGCCGCTCCCAGGTTTCTAGGGTATCCGCTGAGATGCTTAATTCGTGGGATTAAGTGTGCATGGATGGTTCATAGTCAATGTCCTTGACTCTTACAACTCAGATTTCTTTACCAACTGAGGGTGTTAGCTACTATGTTGGCTTAACCGGGATAACAACAAATTTCGGATTTTTGGTCACTATAGTAGCTCAACCCGCAAAGGTTCTCTTGACTCTAGCTCCTATTCGATGGAATAGGATAAAGGGTTTTACTATGAGGTTCGTGGTAGATCTCATACTTGGCTTAACCACTAATACTTGGTGTATGCAAGCCGTGTATAATTGAGATCGACAGGATGTTCAGTTGTGCGACTCCACCCCAGACCCACAACCCAATGAGGAACAAGGAGTAGGGAGGAAGCACACATCTTAAATCTTATTGATCTGAATTATACACCACTCTAATGCATATACTCAGTAGTAGTACGTTAATCCCATGAGTTCTTTCTCTTGATTTACGAACCTGGTTGTGTGGTGTTGAGGGTCTTTCTGAAGGATCTAGAGAGTAGGTTTTAGGTGGTTATCGTCTTCTGGTATGCCTGCAGTGTCTTTCGCTTCAGGTTCTATTTGTCTAAGGAAGGGTTGGATAACAACGCGTGATACCCTACTCAGGGGTATTTCAAAAAGTTCTAGATAAGAGAGATGACTGACCGATCGTATTAGGTTTTATTATTAGGTTCGGAAGAACCTTTATTTTGCCGAAATGGCTATGGCGGAAGTTCTTTTACCCAGCACTATGAATTTACACATGGTTGCACTAAGTTGAACCATGATCGATAGAGGCGTCGAAGTTGGCATACATCGACATGACACAGAATGAGGGTCGATAGGGCCATGTGCTGAACGGGCACACAAGTTCTTGGCGTCTTGGGTTTCGTCCCGTGTATCACTGTCACGGATACTTGGATCGATAGAGTCGACGCGGAACTATAGAGGGTCCTGAGGTTTTGGAATAATGTACTTCTCATGAATGGATTCTCACGAGGCCTCTCTATAATCGCCTACTATACACTAGTCATGTGTAATCAAGGTGGAAAGGACTGTTGACTGAGCGACTCCGCCCTAAATCCACAACCAAACGAGGAACAGGAAATGAGGCGGCATCACTCACTCGAGGTCTATCCATCTTAATTATACATCGCTTTAGCGTATATACCGAGCCATTATAACTTTACCTGATGAAATTTTGAATTTTTAGAACAGTGTTGCGAGTTTCGCCTTAACGGGAGAGTAATCACATTTAGAATTAGTTTTTTAATGTTTTCGGTTAGTTATTTGAGATTGAGAGACGTACCAACATCTACCGGGTTCCTTGATGCTTCTCCTTAAGCATTAGAGTTAGACTCCTCCTGTGCCCTTGTCGTTTCTTTCAGTTGGGCAGTCTCGCTTTAGGTGCCCAATCTCACCACATAGATGGCATACTGGATTGGTCGCCACATTGGTGGTTGATGAAATAAACTCAACCGGAGTTTTGCAGACACGAGCGGTATGCCCCTTCATGTTGCACCTAACACAAAGGAGTTCTCGACAGATACCATGATGATGGTAGCTACACTTGCTGCAAAGGGGAAGGTCCCCTAGGTATGGTCTTCTTGGAGTTGGGGTGGGAGGGTTGACAGGGGTATTGACTATCTTAGCTCGTTGTCCTTCGGAAGGTCCTTGAGCCGAGGTACTTCCCTCCTCATTCTTGAGCTTTCTCTTTAGTGGAGTTGGTTGAGGCTCTTGGGTGGCTGGGTATGCAGGTGTTGGTTACTGCTATCCATTGCTTAGATCGGGAATCCCGATAGGGCTCTTGCTAACATCGGCGTTGTTAGCATTCAATTGAGCCATGACAGCTGCTACGGGTGCCGAGACTGCAGCTTGGAACATAGCTTCATCGAATAGAAGAGTCGGTTTCTTGCCAGCGGATTAGTTACGTTTCTTCGGAGGCATGGTTTTCCTACACGGAAAGGAACACAAGTTGATGAGAGACGATGTTTAACTCTGGACGTATCTATCCTTACTATATTAGGCATAAATTTTTCTCGCGCCTCGGATATTGGTTGTTTGAGTGTCGACCTACATCCCTATGATGTAGTCCACGTATTCAAGGTAGGAGTAAGAATATCGGAAAGTCATAAGATGGGAGTCGTTCCTACTAAGTTATCCGTATACTGGAGAGATCTACTCTCTGGCTTGGAAAGATTTTAGGATAGATCGGAACGAAGACTGTGGGAAGAAAGGCTCATGAAGACTTATGACTAAACATTCTCAATCGAGGTTTTGAAATCCGATCTAATCGTATTACTTGCGACGGGAAAAGGCGATTTACCTAACACATAATGTGAGTAGTGTAATCACTAAATCACTAAATTGTATTATTTTATGGGTGTATTAGCGCGACGAATACGAGGAAAAGACACTTCTCGGGTTCCATATATTGGCTCCCTCTGTCTACCTCTTATCCTTCACTGGGACTGGCGTTGGTTTTCTTCTGGTAGTAACCTAGGGTTCTCTTCTCGTAAAGACATATTGAATTTTCTACTCTGTCTTACTTCCGATTCTGACTCTGGGTGTCATCATTTCATGATGGATGACTGGAAGTCTCGGAAGTTTAGGCAAATTTCCCACCGATGTCCCTAAAAGGTATAGGCACTTGGTGGTTTCAATAGTCTCGTCCTAGTTCATTCATCTCCAAACTGGAAATCTTCTCAATGAACCTCTTCTGGGTCTGAATCAACTCTTCTGTCGAACACTGAAGTGGGTAGGGTTTTCTATTGGGTTAGTGCGAGAATGGAAATGATACTTTGTTCGGGGGTTTAGATTTTGGACGTCACGCCAAGTATCACAACATATGTAGTATAGTAATCAAAGTACAACAATCATTGCATTAATAGTAATAATTTTACATAGTTTACATTTCATAGCGACATCAAAGTAATACAAGTAATAATATAGTTGCAGCTCGGTACTAGGCTTTCTTGACAAAAGCTCCCGGGATGTACCTGTCTATCGCTGACCTGAGAATCCAAGTTATTTTGAAAGCGAATATCAGCATTTTATAATGCTGGTGAGTCCATAAGTATTTAGTGTCATTTGTGTAAGTAAGCATTTTTATTCAAAATAAATTTATGAAAGATAGTAGCTTAGAATCTACGGTGTGTTAGTGTTCTTTCAAGAAAGTCCTATATTTTCTAAATAAAAGCAGTCTTCTACCAAGACTCGACAGAGTTATGTTTTAAGGAGTAATTTTCCCCAAAATACTATTATTATCAAGATACGGTAGTGATTTAAGAAAATATGAGAATATCAATAGTAAAAATATTAGGGGAAAAATAACATATGCCTCAGCAATAATACTGCTGACTAGGGCAAAAGAAATCATAGACTCCAGGAGAGTATCAAATGAATGATACGCCTGGCTCAATCTAACAAACGGAAGCACAGACTCCAGACAGTATCGAATGAACGATACAGCTAGCAAACTCTAAAACAAGGAAATATAGACTCCAGACAGTATCGAATGAAAGACACAGCTAGCAAAGTCTAAAACAATGAAAATACAGACTCCAGATAGTATCGAATGAACGACACATCTAGCAAAGTCTAAAACAACTGGTAATCCTAAGTGGGTTGTTTCAAAAATACCGTGTTACCTTAAGGCCATGAATTATAAGGTAAACATAGAGATACTCGTAACCATATTGATCGATAATAGAGTACTTGACGCCCTGCAAGCGTCGGAATAAATGTGACATTTGTCACCCCTTGGCTTGGTAGGCCGGGGACTGTAGCTAGCAGTCAGGGTGTGGGAGTGTCAGTCTCGTATAGATCTATACACAATGCCCGCCAGGAGACTCTGGTTACCAACTTGACGACGGGGATATCCGTGTCTTGAAGATGCATCTCGTATTTTGAATTCTATTGTAAGTACTGGAATAATGATATAGACTCACGTATGAACTGACTCCTTTGGAATTCTCCGTACTAGAAAGAGTAAATAGAATCTCCTAACTATTCCTATAATAGTTACTAGTGTCTCTTATCTATGAATGATGAATGGAAGGATGCCCTTGCTACCCAAGGGAAATGAACTGGTCGATGGAAACCTTTATGTCCATATATGTATACATGATACATAACTAATGTTTAAACGAACTTCGGACGGATAACCGATACCCACCAGACCACATCCCAACGAGGAAAAGGAAATAGGGCGAACTAGCCTTCCTAAGTTCTTTAAACATTATTTATATAACTATACGAATATAGGCATGCATTTAACGAAGTAAAAGCATAGAAAGAATACTTTGACGAAACCTTTGGAAACATTCATACAAAAGAAATTTACGACTTGATGTCATTTTTTAAAACAAGTTTTGGAAATCTTTGGAATCCTTTGAAACACTATTAATAAATAGCTTTGAAAGTGGTTTTTAATAAACAGTTTAAGTGAAGAAAACCTTTGGAAAACATTTAACAAGAAAGTTCGACTTGATGTCATTCTATAAAACAAACTTTGAAAACCGTTGAAAAACCTTCAGAAAACCTTTCGAATACTTATGATAATCTAAAAGAAATACTCATATTTTAACAAGAGTTGAAAGCGAGATTGGAAAATCTTAAGCTGGATAAAACAGTTTACCATGCAAAAATCCATTTTACTATACAATTATCAATCACATGTGATTTATCTAATAACTGTACAGACCAACTTGTATTCCCCCCCCCCCCTATAAAAGCAGTTAAAATCATTTGAAAGGTTAATTCAGGGGTATGAACTCACCTGTCGTGGGCGATTCGGATGAATGGACGGTAGAAGGTGCTAAGTGTCAAGTGAGGGCTTGACCACACATGCGAATCCTATTTAACATGTAATGATACATTTAAGTATCCAATTAGTCATTTAATAACTAATTAAGCAAGCAAAGATGTCCTACTACATAAAAACACTTTGCTACAAGCGTTAGGAGTACCAAGGGTTGCATATAAGGTGTGTATGGACTCACATTGGAGTTTACTCTTCAAATGATGGCCCTTATGGGTGTTTAAAGTTTCAAGACCACTTCCCCCATGAGTTTACGGCCGTAAACTCATGGTAGTGGTGTCATGGGATGTTTAAAGGTCTTATCTCACCCATAGAATCATGCTAGAGTCGAATCAAGGGCTAAGGAAGTGATTGGGGCTCAAAATGGACACAATAGGGAGTTTAAAGTCCTTGGACCACTCCTTGGGGAGTTTACGGGCGTAAACACATGAGTTTACGGTCGTAAACTCATGTTAGTCCATTCCTTTTGTGCTTTGGTGGTTATAGGCTATGTAGGCAAGGTTCTAGTCACTTATATGAGCATAGGAAGGTGCTAAAGGCACTTAAACACCTTGGAAAGGTGTTTACGGTTTCGGGGAACCTTCCTAAATCGTAAACTCAAGTGTTGCTCATTTGGGCATGTTTTGGTGCATCACATGAAGGAATACAAGGTTCTAGGAACTCATGGAAGCTTTTGGAGGTGCTTAAGGGGTAATTTAACACCCAAAAAAGGTGTTTATGGTCCTTGAAGGTGGGTTTACGGTCCAAGAATGTTCTTGGGCAGTAAACTCATGTTTACTCCCCATATGTTAAGATTTTCGTGTTCTAAGTCCTTTCATGTAAGCCTCTAAGTCATAACTAAGCTCCATAAGTGGTTTGGAAGGGTTTTGGGGCTCCAAAACCCCATTTAAGGGTGTTTGTGGTTTTGGAATAGCTCCTGGATCGTAAACACATGTTCTTGGTCCTTTTGGATGATTTAGACACATATTTGAAGGATAAACAAGCTAGACTACAAGCTAGGAAGGTTAACTTACCGTTTTGAAGCTCGAAGGGGTGATTTTTGACCAAAATCCGTTTTGTAGAGAGAGAAGGCTCCTAAGGTGTGAAAAAGGTTAGGATGAAACCCACTCAAACCTTATATAGGGTTGAGTTTACAGTCTGGGTGGGGGTCCACCCAACACCAACCGCAAACGGGGTTTTTCGCGACTTCCGTTAAATACGGCAAATTTTAAATTTTACCTCCTTATTTTTTGTTCGCTTGACGAATATTATTTAAAATATTCCAACGGGTTTAAATCCGGTCAAAAATATTTTGGGATAAATTAGGTTAATTTTTGACGTGCTTAATTACGACGTTAAAACTAACGGAAATTTTTGGGTTGTCACATGGACTCCCTCCTTAGAGGCCTTGGACGATTTCTAATGGGTTTCCCTATAGAATTCGTTCACTCCATCCTTTATGGAGTCCACTAGCCCAATATTCAACTATGACACAATTGACAATTCTAGTCCCTTTTATTTAATTAATGTCTTTTAGCCACAAAATTAATTCTTGACTAATATTAATTAAACAATATGATTTCTCCTTTAATATATTATTCTCATAATATATTAATAAATCATATTTAATCATCTCTCTCCATAATTCATCCTATCAAGTTGCTTTGGTGAAGGCAACCCAAAAAGGACCATGCACCATAAGTACATACCAAAATAGTTATGGACTTAGATACTAATCCAACAAGAAGATCATTCTTGATGGTAGAGATCTCATTGATGAGTTTCTCCACAGTGGTGATGAACTGTGCATGGTTAGCCTTTTTGTTTGTATCCAGGGATCAGATACCCATCTCGACCTTGAGTGAGATTCGCTAAGCAGCTAGCCTTTCTCTGGCTTCAAGTTGTTCAATGCGTTCGAGAAGCGTTTCTGGACCAGGAGTGTCTTGCGGTTGAGTAGACTTCACAACAACCAAGATTTGATCAACCTTTGCTTGTAAGTTTAGAAACTCTTTGTGAGAGATAGCCATTTTCTTTTTCTTCTTCTTTTTAGGTTCGGAAGTGGAGTGCTGTGAACCACTGGAAGAATCTTCATCAACAATCATCATAAAGTCATCTGAACCCTGAGGTTGATTGACTTCGGTCACGTCTATGTCATCAAAGCCAAATGTTGCTGCAGAACTGACTTCAATTGTGGGTCCTGTTGGATTAATGTCTAAGTCCACAACTATAATTGGTAAGACTTGACCCGACCCGGCATGGTCCATCTGGGTTGCATGGCATCATGCACTTGGATAGACTAAAATGAGAGAAATAAGACACTTATGGTTATTAATATATTATAAGTTCTAGTATATTAATAATAAGAATAATAATATTATTTAATTAGTATTGATCAAGAATTAATCTAGGATTAATTAAGTGATCAAAAGAAGACTGATTAAATATATGGGTTGATTGTGTAAATCATCCATACTTATATAGTGGGCTAATGCTCCATGGATTATCTGGTTGGACTAAAACCCATATGATTCTCCATGGATACTCCATGGTGTTTTGTACCCATGGATCATGGAAATGAAAGGCCATGTCAATTAGGGTTTACATGGTGTAACCCTAACTATATAAGCATCATATTATTCACCAAAATCGGCGACTAGAGAGAGTAAGAAAGGGCTAGCCGATTTTTCATGAAGTGTAGAATTCTCTCAAGTTATTCTAAGTGTATTTGGTGGTGTGTGAACCATTTGAGGTGTCACACTTGGGGCACTTGGCACTCAAGCTTCATGAAGACTTTCTACATGAAAGAGGTATGTATTCTATCTTATTATATTCATTATTTTATATGCTAGATTAGGATAATACCTTGGATGTTCATATTTGTATGTATAATAGAGAAAACATAGATCCAAGGTATTTAGGGTTGCATGTACACTTAGGAGTGTTAGAATGCTTAAAACCCAACAGTGGTATCAGAGCCTAGGCTTGTTTTCAATTATACTTGATGCAAATTGCTGAAAAATGCTGAAAAACTCGATTTTCTGGCTTTCTGGGCACTAGACTCGCCGAGTCCACTGATGAACTCGCCGAGTCCATGAGTAAAATCATCCAACTCGCCGAGTTGGTTCATGCACTCGACGAGTAGGAGCCCCAGACAACATATTTTCGAGGTTTTTTGGCTAGAAATGGACTAGGAACATTACCCTAAGCTGTTTTTGAACTTATAAACTTGTTTTTGACGTGGTAATGTTCATGCTAATCCAATTTCAAAGATAATTGTCAATAGATTCATGTTTTGTATTAGTTTAAGGTTTAGACTAATTACATGAAAAAGTTTGATTTGAATTATCTTGTTCTTATGAGTTGCTTAGATTAATAGGAAAAGTTGAGTGAAATAGTTGTTTCCAATCCAAATTGATCTAAGAGTTGATTCTAAAATGTGTTTTTGTAACTTTTCCTCAAGTTATATGAAAAGTCACATTTAAGTTTCATAAAACTCATAATAGTTGGCAAAGGTTACAAAAATGAAGAGTCTAGTTCTAATTAAATGGGTTTATGACTTCATAACTTGTCCTCAAGTTATGGAGGACCAAGACTCTCTTCATTAAATAATAAATAAATAATAAAAATGTAACCTTAATTAATTCCATAAGTTATAAAATAAAGGAAAAAATTAATTCTTTTATTAGTTTAAAGTCTTCCATAACTTGTCCTCAAGTTATGGAACATGAAGAGTTTTTGGATTAAAACTACTTTAAACACATAAGTTATGGAATTAATTAGTTTTGAATAGTTTCAAAACTTGCCCTCATGTTTTGGAATTTGAAAAGTTTTCACTTATGAATACTTTAATTCCAAGTTAGCCCTTAGAATATTAAAAGTTAAAATTCAACCCTTATACTTTATAATATTATAAGTTAATAATATATATATGTATAAGAGTAAAGTCAGTCTTACCGCTAGTACGCCTCATTCACGAAGCCGGTCTATAAGGTGGGTATAAGGTTGTTGCCTATAAAATGGCAACTTAATGGGTGTCCACTCTCACCCACCGCTTGCTTGACTGGTGGAGGGTCGTTAGCCGAACGGGTTTGACAGGACTATGATTCTCCCTTCATTAAAAGTATTAATGATAAATACTAAGTAACAAAACTCTTAATAATACCCAATCTTAGTTACTTAGGAAAATGTGAATAAGGTGCTAATCCATGAAATTACACTTTGCACTTTGTTTAAGTCGGTTAGTGGAGCGTGTGTGCTTAATCAGCACACTAACTCGTATTTAACAAGGTAGGCAAAGGGTAACTTAATGTTTATCATAGTATTGATGGAGCGTGTGTGGTTAACCGGCACATCAATTGAGGGGTAAACACTTAAGGGTACCAAGTAATTTGCATGGTTACTTCACACCTTGTTTTGTGATCCTCGGCATCCCAGTCACAAAACCTGAAGGGCACACTCGAGATTGAAACATGCCATTGAACAATTCAATGAATCTCAAAAGATCTAGGAGTTTCAAATCCAATTAAAACCTAATAATACATTTCGTTTATCTTGGTGGAAATTGGTGAATCGTCATTCACCTACCTTAAAATATTTTATAGCTTGGATTACAGCATCCCTCTTCTAAGTTATAAAATAGTTTGTAGGGTCCTAGCCTTAATATTTCATATTGGGTGTCATATTAAGGACTTAATATCAACTATCTTGAATATCTCCCAAAAGATGTCTAGTTTAGACATTTATGATCTTCCCAAATCTATTGAAACAAGCTTTCCTAAATGAAGATGATGTCCCATGGAAATCATACTTCTTTCACCTCCTCCAATTATTCTCCCCAACCCACAATTTCTTGAAAAGTTTAAGGTCACTCAAGCCCAATTGGCAAGGCAAGGTCTAGGTGCGGTCACGTCTTGGAGATGTAGTCACATATTGACAAGTCGGGAGAGTTGGGTGTCAAAGTCTTGAGAAAGTTGGTGATTCAATCACTTTCTAAGTCACATAGTGAGTTCCTTTGGGACACCTATGAAACAGACTATGACAAGACCCTTAATGATCTTATCTATTTGTTAAGATCAACTTCCTTAAAACTTGATGGACATTGACAATAGTGACACAGGAAATCCAGAAAAGCATTCTCTTCCCAATGGAAAGGGATCGGCCATAGTCAACTCGATTGACCAAATGGTAAAGAGAAAAGCTAAGTATGTGATAGTCCCGTGTACCATTATCAAAGGATCCATATGTTTATATTACCAAAGGAAGGGACATTAGTTACGAATCTGCCAAATTTACCTAAGGATGTTGAAGTCAATAAGTTTGACTCTACTTCAGGTAAAGTCCACTATCTAACTCTGCTAAGTTTCTAATCTGAGATTCTTGATACATGATGTGACTGGGTCACATGTTGATGTTTTAAGAATCAAAGAAAAGTAAAGAAACTTAAAAAAAGAATATGTTGAATCTGATTGCGTAGATGGATTTCTAACGCGTAGCTTGAAGATCGGATTCTTGAGCTACTTCTTAGGAGTTATGAGATATTGCTTAGGAATAGATAACAACAGGTTTTCATATGGATTGTAAGGATAAGTTTTTCCGCAAAGTTTTAAAATAAAAGAAATTTTTAGATCTTATTTATTTTAAAATATCCTTACAATGGCATTTGAGGAAAAAGTGTTGCTTATATGATTCCATTAATTGCAAGAGTGGAAATATGAAATTAATTCTTTCATTTGTGGTAATGTCTAAATTTACCAAATAAGGAAAGATTCTCATCACCCAAGTTTCAATTGGACCGAAACTTGGAATCATGCAAGTTGTATAGCATGATGAATGAGAACTTTCAAGTATTGGAAAATTAAGACTAACTACTTGTTCACATGGATGTGTGAGTCAAGTAACGGACTAAGGGATCGAGTACACATTCTTGTGCACTGATTAAGTCCACCAAAAAAGATCAATAAGATTATTCGTCATAATTTACTAAAGCTTAGTAAAAATGGTTATACTTACAGGCTAAAGTATAATTCTGAGACATTGGAAAATTTTCAATGTAAGGCAGAGCGAATAAGAAGAATCAACTTAGGCAAAAAGATAAAAGTTTCTCAAATCTGAAAAGATGGGAGAGTACTTTAGTATCAGTTTTTGTGATCATATTAATGATTAAGAAACCATATCAAAATTATTTCTCTAAGGAAATCTTAGTGCATTCTTATGACTAAGAAGAGGAACTTGAATTGTTGAAATGGTTAACTCAAGAAGATGAGTCATACTTCGTTCCGAAAACAATTCTTAGAGTTATACTCTAAGATTGTAACTTGAGTGACATGACTTAAAGAAGGTTTAAAACACTTGTCAAATGTAAGAGTAAAAGTTTTCTACTCTTGTACATTTGAAATTGGTAAGTTGTGATGTTTTGGATAAAACAAAGACCAACTTAAGCCAATTGTGTGAAGTGTTTGTCTTGGTTAGAATCCACACTATCTCTTGGATGTTTGACAAGGGAGTCTTATAGGTCAAGAGGACAGTGGGAGTCTTAAAGGTCTTGAAAGTCTCAAGAACTAATCAAGAATAGAACCTAAAGTTCTTCACTAGCACACAACTTGAGGTTTATAACCTATCGTGTTGACATATTCTGTGCCCATTCCAGTTAAAGTTGCCTTTGCATATGAGTTCTTAGAGTTCTCAATGTGTTACACAACAACTTGGAAGCAATGGCGGACCCTTGAGCTGCCAGGTGGCAAGAAGTTAAGATTGAGTTCAATCCATATGAGTTTGGATTTGTCATTATCCTTGTCTTGTGACTATGGTTATGACAATTCACATGGATAAGAACACATACACCAGCAAATTTAAGTGTCATAAGGTTTCTCTCTGATTCATGAAAATGATGGTGAGGAAACACTTTCACTAAGTAGATTTTAGTTAGATAGCAATTGTGATATTTGCATTCTCAAAGTCGTTAGTGGAGCGTGTGTGGTTTACCGGCACACTAACCTGGACTTGTGAGAAGTGGCAAAAAGGTCTAACCATTATGATTACGGCATCCCTCTTCATAATTGTTTAGACACACAAGTGTGCTATCCAAGGGAAGGTGTATGATTTTGATAAAGTCTTATCAAAACAATCTAGTATCAGAAATCTTCCATAAAAGGCATCTATGTAACCCCGATTATATGTCCAATCATATATAGAATTTTTTATTTTGTCATAAAAAATTCTATTAGGACCCATTTTAACAAATGTATTTAGGAACTCCAAATTTTGAAAAGATGAATAAACAGGTTTATATAAAAAAAAGGCTATAAATATTCCGAAAGAGGCTATACTGACTGAAAAAAAAAATGCATCTTTATACCAATCTATCGAATTATTTGAATTTTGATGTAAAAGATTTATAGACGGGTTTAACCATTTGGATAATATATCAACATCTTGATTGAAAGGAATTCCTAAGAATCCAACGAACAAAGTAAATAGAATCAATATAAGTATTGTGAATAACATAGTATTATCCGATTCATAAGGATACGAATACGTCTTGGTATTGCCAAAACGTGGAATAGAAAGATAGGGTTGTATCATATTTCTTACATTCTCATCAATTTTATATACTTTATTATTTGAAAAAAAAAGAAGGACGTGGATTCTTCTTCATTTTTAATAAAGTTACCAAACTAAAGTTTTTGTTACTTATTTTCGAACCTTCTTTACCCCATAGAGATATTGAATAGAAGGGGGTATTCCTTTTTCCACTATAATTTTGAAAATGAACGTTTAAATGTCCTTCAAAAGTAAGTAAATAGATCCGACACATATAAAATGCGGTTAATCCCGCCGTAGACCAAGCTATTATTCCAAAAATAGGTGAATACAACCAACTATCATTAAGAATTTCATCTTTGGACCAAAAACAAGCAAGGGGTGGAATACCGCAAAGAGAAAGTGTACCTAATAAAAAAGAATTTTTAGTAATTGGTAGATGTTTTGTTAAACCTCCCATAAGCACCATATTCTGACTTTTTTTTGGACAATATCCAACAAGAGTTTCCATTGAATGACTAACAGATCCCGATCCTAAAAGCAATAATGCTTTGGAATAAGCATGAGTAATCAAATGAAATAAAGCACTGCGATAAGACCCCATACCTAGAGCTAACATCATATAACCCAGTTGAGACATTGTGGAATAAGCTAAACCCCTCTTAATGTCTTTTTGAGCAAGAGCTAAAGTAGCTCCTAAAAAAACTGTTATTATCCCTATCAAAGAGATAAAATTCATTATGTGGGGTATAACTATGAAAAGAGGTAAAAGTCTAGCTACAATAAAAATTCTCGTTGCTACCATTGTAGCAGCATGTACAAGGGCCGAAATAGGAGTTGGCCCTTCCATTGCATCAGGTAACCATACATGAAGGGGAAATTGTGCAGATTTCGCAATCGCACCGGCAAATAATAGAATAGCACACAAAGTAACAAATAAAAAATTGACCTCATTATTAGAAATCAAGTTATTGAAGATTTGGAATAAATCACGAAATTCGAAACTCCCCGTTATCCAATAAAACCCTAAAATGCCTAATAATAAACCAAAATCGCCAACACGATTAGTTACAAATGCCTTTTGACAAGCCTTTGCTGCAATAGGTCGTGTGAACCAAAATCCTATTAATAGATATGAAAATATTCCAACTAATTCCAAAAAAATATAATCAAATTAGAACTAGTAACTAATCCCAACATGGAAGTACTGAAAAAACTCATATAAGCAAAAAATCTCAAATATCCGTGGTCATGAGACATATAATTATCACTATAAATAAGAACCATAATTCCAACAGTAGTGATTAATATTAACATAATAGAAGTAAGTGGGTCGATCAAGTATCCGAATTCTAAAGAAAAATCATTATTGATAATCCAAGACCATACATATTGATAGACATAACTGCTATTTATTTGCTGAATAGACAGATTCATGGAAAAAATCATGACTATACTTAACAATAAAACACTCTGAAAAGACCACATACGACGAAGACTTTTTGTTGCCGTCGGAAAAAGAAGAAGTCCCAACCCTATTAACATAAGAACTGGAAGTGGAAGGAAAGGTATTATCCACGCATATTGATATGTCTGTTCCATAAAAAAAAGTTTTTTATTCTTAATTAATTGTTTCCGATTCACCGGATCTTACCTCGTTCGAAAAAAGTCAATAAAAAATCAAGATATGCACTAACTTATTTAATAATTTTAAATAATTTTAGATTAGTATTTATTCTGAGTCTTTTCAGAATCGTTCAAATCAAATATTCAAAACAAGAAGTTACAATTGGTCAAATGAGATGACCAAGTTAGATATAAAAATGAATACTTATAACATGAAAATGCAAATATAAATTATTATTATTATGAGAAATTCTCGTAATAATAATTTAGATTCATAGAGCAAGGATAAAAAATTACGCTAAAAAGAGTACTTGATGCTGATATGAATTATAGGATTAACTATGGTCATCAATCTAATGAAATAAAAACTCTTGAGTTTAGTTAGTTTCTTTCAACGCATTAACTAATTCATTATGGGATTGATTGTTTTCCATTTCAATCAAAACGATTTCTTAGTAAAAATAGAAATATAGATCTAAAATGAACTTTTTTTATCGAGAAAGGGTAAAAAACGCCTGAGCTATTTTTTTATCAAACCACGTATCCTTTAACAGATTTATTAGTAATCTGATTCGAATTTCAAAATTGAATTTAGGTGTATTCTTTTCTCGAGTTTGACTAGAAAAAGACTCAAGTTTTTTAGTAGGCAAAAGGTTACAATTGAGGTATTTTATTAGTTGTAACTAAAGTCTAGAATGACGAAAATCGAGGTCTTTTAGGTTCTTTCTTTATTTTTATTAAATCATTAAGTTTCATTTCTATGACCTAGTAGATTCTAAAGATATAAATTTGAGAGGAGAACTAAGAGTTCCAAACCAAAAAAATTTGGTTTGACAAATCTTGTATGGAATCAAAATTTTATTATTTCGAGTAATTTTTGATCCAATTTAACGGATCTTTTACATATCTATATTTCTATTTTTATGAAGAGAATATTATTTATAGAAAAAATAGATAATGAATAAGAAATAATAATTTTTTTTGAATAATAGATGTCTTTCACATCCAACTATAACAATGATTTTCAAATGGCAGTTCCAAAAAAACGTACTTCTATATCAGAAAAGCGTATTCGTAAAAATATTTGGAAAAGGAAAGGATATTGGGCGGCGTTAAAAGCTTTGTCATTAGGGAAATCTCTTTCTACTGGGAATTCCAAAAGTTTTTTTGTACTACAAACAAATAAGTCCTAAAATATTGGAATAATCGGAATGGATTTGACTCACAAATTTGGCTCAATACTTTTTGAATATGAAATTAACAATGGGCAGTCCCTATTCTAATCAATAAGAAATAGACCAGTACAAGATTTTTTATTTCTTTGTAGTATATTTTCACTAATATTTTTATGGTGGGGAGTCTTATTTTCCCCATCGACCTTTACAATAATGAACAATTTTTCTCTTTCTCGGGAAGGGCAGATATAATATTTTTAGTTCAAATTAATGGATTGTTGAAACAAATAGATTACATGCTAAAAAATTTTGGATAACTTTATGACTTCTTAATTTATAATTTTTTATAATTTTTAGTAATTACTATATGAAATGGATTTACCATATATCTCCAATTTTGAGCCCAATTAATAAAAGAACTCCATTGTTGAGATACTATGTATAACTAATCTGTCAATATACAAATAATGTGTCAATTTGAAGTAATCCAAAATAATCTATTTTGAATTCATTGAGAAAAATTTATTTTTTGTTTGAAACTTATGAAATTAGATAAACGAGAAATAATGAAGTATCAATAAAAGTAAAAAATGAAAACAGTTTTTTTATTCTATCGAGAGAATAATCTACTTACAAAAGTTGGATTTTAGAATAGGATAAACTATGTCAAAGCCCTAAGATAAGATAAATAAACGGACACCCTAATAAATGAAACTAATGAACCTTCAAATTGACTTTTGAACTCATTTTTTTTTTATCAATTTCAGTGTTAACTAAAAAACTTATTTGATTGAATTGACTTGTTCAATATCGACGATTGAATATAAATAGGCTATTATTAGTTCGAGTAAGTCGCTATGGTGAAATCGGTAGACACGCTGCTCTTAGGAAGCAGTGCTAGAGCATCTCAGTTCGAGTCCGAGTAGCGGCATGACATATTCTAAAAGATATCCAATAGATCCTATACTAAAAATAACTTAAATTCCCGATTTCTAATTCTTAATTAATATTAATTTAGGGGATTCCCTCCCTTTTTTTATTTTTATGATATTTTCAAATTTAGAGCATATATTCACTCATATTTCCTTTTCAATTGTTTCAATTGTAATTATAATTCATTTGATAACCTTATTGGGCAATGAAATCATAAAACCATATGACTCGTCAGAAAAGGGGGTGATAGTTACTTTATTTATGTCTAACAGGATTATTAATCACTCGTTGGATTTATTTGGGCCATTTCCCACTAAGTGATTTATATGAATCGTTAATTTTTATTTCATGGAGTTTTTCCCTTAAGAATAGCGGGAACGTTTAAATAAGTTTGATTCTTGATCGGATCATAAAAACCCACTTTCCGAAGATCTCTTCCTTCTCTTCGGGATCGAACATCAATTGCAAGGATTCGATAGACGACTCATCGGGATAGATGTAGATGAAAAAGAACCCCCCCCCCCCTAGAACCGTATAGGAAGTTTTCTCCTCGTACGACTCGAGAAAAAATGATTTGAAGTTTTGTCTATGGATAAAATTATAATAAATAGTAAAGGAATCCGTAAAATAAATTAGCCTATAATTTAACTTATAGTCATTTTTATTTAACTTTGGTAAGAAAATCAGCTGATTTCTGAGTACATGTCAAAGCTAGTGGGAGCATAAGTGTTATGCTAATAATCATCATGTTAGTGGGAGCATGATAATTATGACAAGTATTGCAAGCTAGCAATGTTAATTATAGAAAATAAAAGTTTCAATTGGGAAAAAGTTGTTTTGCTATAATTAAGGGAGAGGAAATTATACTTCATCTCAAATCTATAAGCTTAGATCGTGAGGTTTTAATCATTTAGTCAAGGATATATATGTGAATTTAATGTTGGAATGGCTCAACATAAGGAAATTTTGTATATGAGTCCATTATTTGCGTTCTAAAATTCGATTATGATTACGGCATCCCTTTTCATAATCTGAATTATGAGAACTTGACAAATTGAAATGGAAATAGTATAGCCAAAGACTGGTTTAGTCTTTATGTGAGAAACCATGAATCGTGTCCCATATGCTTCGGATATAGGATCGATTACATGTGCTATATTCATCCGTTCTAAAATTTTCCAAATGTCTGAGCATTAAGAAGGGAAAAGGTCTAGAATTGGATATGACTAAAAGGATTAATCAATTGTCGAGGACAATCTAAGGTTTACCAAAGATTGGGTGCTCAAGGACAGTTGGAAGTATAGTGATAATTCTGGAAGGACCATATTGACATAATCTGTAAGGAGGCAACTCTTGTTCAGAAGTGATAGTCAAAATGGAATCTAGAAATGTTTCAAAGTTAGAAATTATTCAATTTGTGTAAGATTAGGAAACTTAATGCAAGAAGGATGTTTCCAAGGAGCTGATCTCCTTTGGAATACTTTGTAATGTTTGTTGTCAAGTCCTTGTGACTTTGTGCATAATCATTACAAGAGGATCAATGCATATAAGTTTAGAATCTAACAGATTTCAGTAAATGGCATGACTTTGGAATTCCTGCATTTACAGTAAGGATTTGGGAGTGTGAAAAGAGAATCATTGGAGTTATGTTCAATTGATTTATTTCACAAAGTAAAGATCATAGACAAACATAGTATGCATACTTGGTGTGTGGCATGACTAGTGTTTAGAAAACATAGTGTACATGCTTGGAGCATAGGACTACTATTGTTTTAAATTCAAGAATAAAGTTGATAGCTGAAACAGTATACATGAATAATGTGTAATCATATGGTGATAAATAAAAGGTGTTTTATTTATGTTCATAGGTTTTGATACCATACTGGATTCAATTATTCTTGTGTTTCATTTTGCATGTTTTGACTTCCCGAATAAACTAGGTTATTCTTCGAGAATGACTAAGTTATTCAAACCATCCACAGTCGGTCATATGTTGGAAGTAGATATGAATTAAGACTGTCATGGGTTGGCTTGTAGAGGTCTAAGGTGTTGGACAAAGGGCTACAACACTCATGAGTGTTCATAAGTTTTGAGTATTGGATTCAACCCGCACTCATTGGAATCACTTCATGGATTTTTCCACGAGTGATCATGAGACGATAATATCTTATATTCTTCAAACCTAGAGATATGAGTTGTTACTATGAGTTGGTTGTACATTGATTGCACGAAAACGCATTCGGTAACTCGGTGCTATAAAACGTGCCTTTGTGTATGATTCAACAAGTAGTAGAACAAGCCATATGAGTCGAAGTTTATCCATTCCTTTTACCTTCAGGATAAAAGCGATATTTGTGGGCCCCTCGATGATTTGATGATGACAAATGGAAGTGCTCGGCCGGGCCAGGACTGATTTGATTTGTTCAATTAGTCAGTCGTCATAAATTGGAAATCGGGAAACAACAAATGGACAGAGAGAATGGTTATAATCCATGTCTCAGTCCATATGATATCTAGAATGGAGGAATATATGATCCCTTATCTAATGGACAAGTCACTGACAAAGGTCAGAGTTCATCTACAAGGTCAGAGTTCGACAGAAGCTTTTGAGAGCTACGATTGCCAGTCGGTTCCTAAAGTCATACGCAATATTAGTTTTAGACTTATCCAAGTGGGAGACTGTTGGATTAATGTCTAAGTCCATAACTATAATTGGTAAGACTTGACCCGACCCAGCATGGTCCATTTGGGTTGCATGGCATCATGCACTTGGATAGACTAAAATGAGAGAAATAAGACACTTATGGTTATTAATATATTATAAGTTCTAGTATATTAATAATAAGAATAATAAGATTATTTAATTATTATTAATCAAGAATTAATCTAGGATTAATTAAGTGATCAAAAGAAGACTAATTAAATATATGGGTTGATTGTGTAAATCATCCATACTTATATAGTGGGCTAATGCTCCATGGATTATCTAGTTTGTCACACCCCAAAACCAAGAACGGCGGAAACGTTCTGGGGCGGAGGACGTCATGTAAAGTATCACAACACAGTAAAAGTAAATAAGCAAACAACATCATC
Source organism: Lactuca serriola (assembly GCF_051521515.1). NCBI lineage: Eukaryota > Viridiplantae > Streptophyta > Magnoliopsida > Asterales > Asteraceae > Lactuca > Lactuca serriola. Next base: position 116,429,623 of record NC_136412.1, read on the forward strand.
CATTGCATTAAATATATAATTTTAATACAATGGATGATGTTGTTTGCTTATTTACTTTTACTGTGTTGTGATACTTTACATGACGTCCTCCACCCCAGAACGTTTCCGCCGTTCTTGGTTTTGGGGTGTGACAGATTGGTATCAGAGCATTGTTTATAGTGAATCAAGTATATCAACCCATAAAAGATATACTAAACTATAAACCCATTAGAGATTAAAGCACTCTGACCCAGAGTCTATACTTTAAATATTAAAATATTTAATTAAGTATACTAGTCTGCATTCATACTAAAATCAATGTCACAATGACAAGAACAAAAGTATTACGATTGTTAAATATCACAAGTGAGCTCGGGGATGTATGGTCAGTCTTGGGAATGGCATAGCCTGATCAACTATGTTCGTCCGAGGAGTCATTAGCATATGCCCTAGAATGGTTGTGATGTGTTAACAAGTCTAAAAGCTTACCAACAATACCATAAGAAGATCAGTAGAACTTAAACTTAAAATACTATAGGTGTATTTTGTACTACTAGCTACATGTATACTATATTCTTATACCTCTCTTCTCGTGTAGATTTAAATGGCTGGATTCCATCACGGCGACCCGTACTTTCCAAATGAAGGCAATGCCGGGTGGATCGAAGAAGAGCCCGAAGATGAGCATCCAATCCCTTTGGATGATCACCTCGCAGAAGGCTTTTCTGATGGATCTGACTCCGAGCCTGAAGTCAACAACCTACCGCTAGTAGGTCAAGCCCCGAACAACAACCCCCGACCAGCTTTTCCAGGTCCTACTCCCTTGTTGGCAACCAACTTGAATCGCTGGAGTGATGAATAGGGTCAACCCTTACCTTACTTTGGGGACCGAAGCTTTTACAACGTCAGTGAAGGTGGTTCTGTTGACCGAGCTCTGCCTGTCATTATCCGCAGAATAGCTCGTAATGTTGAGCAAGGTTGAGCAGCCATCGACCGGGTCATAGAGATTGATGCCAAATCTGGTGTCAACACAGTCCGCATCCGCCGTCTTGAAGAAGACATGGAACGGACCCGGAGAACCAATGAAACCCTGCAGCAACAGCTGGCTGCCTCCCGAGCTGAAGTCTTGGAACTTCGAGCCCGCCAGAGGACTCAGGAGCGACACCTTCAAGAGGTGTTTTGTCAAGTGTCAGACCTCAGGGCTCGCCCGATGTAACACCGAAAATTTCAAGCAATTTTTTTTTCATTTAAAAATAATCGTTTGATTCTTAGAAACACTTGTTTAAAATCTCATTCATGATCGAATTACAAAAACATGACTCCATTTCACTTGTATAGAAAACCAGGATCCTCAAAACATGACTCTTTCTCTGGTGTGTACAATCAAGCCGGTGTCGTCCCGTGATACTGAAAGAAACCTGCAACACAACATAAAACAAAACACTGTAAGCACGAAGCTTAGTGAGTTCCCCAAAATACCACACACAACACACATTAGCCACTCGAGGCTATAACTCTGTGGGTCCGTGGACCCTGTTCTGTGAACCCTCTGGTTCTAACTCTATGAACCTTCCGGTTCTAACTCTAGGAACCCTCCGGTTCCAGCTCTGAAAACATGCACAACATAAATCACATAGAAATAATGCAGTACAACACATAACATACATAGCATACAAATACTCTGTCACATAACTCTGGTTACCTACTCAAGGTAAAGTATAGTGAGAAGACTCACCTGGCAAGCAGAAAGCAGATATCCCCACACTTGAATCTCGAACCCGCCGCTGCTTAACACGTAAGGCATATACTCAAATGAATATAACTCTCGAGACTAGAATCAACCCTCTCATGGCACCCTCTTAAGGGTAAAAGACCATTTTACCCCTCTCTTGGCCCAGAGGCCACATCGCTGACCAAGCCCTAAAAGTCAACGGTCAACTCTTGGTCAAAGTCAAAGTCCTCGGTCAAAGTCAACCCTCTTGGTTGACCCTGCTCGCCAAGTCAACCCGTCGACTCGTCGAGTCCCCACACTCAGAACTTCCCCAGTCCGCGACTCAACTCGCCGAGTCACCCCGAGACTCGTCAAGTTCCACAACTCTGAGTCCACTCGCACACAACTCACCGAGTCATCCCTTGACTCGCCGATTCTCAACTCGACCAGAAGATATTGTTCATACAACTCGTCGAGTTCCAGACCATCTTCATCCAACTCGCCGAGTTGTTCTTCCAACTCGTCGAGTTCGAGCTCATCTTCAAGCAACTCGTCGAGTCCACCCATGTGACTCGCCGAGTACCACCGGTCTGAATCCAAACAGAAGCACTCCAGGCCATGTAATTGAACCAAAACATAGATCTAACCTCCTACAACTCATCCATCACATAAAGTGGCAAACTTTACGTGAATCCAAAGAGATCTATGCATTTTCACTCTAGGGTTTGGGTTTGGGACAAAATAGCTCCATCAACCACTCACAAACAGGGACTTTCATGCATTCCAACCCTTCTCCATTCCAGATCTGAGGTAGCAACCTCATATCTGACCTCTAAACTCCATTACATCCAAGGACATGGTCTCTAACATTCCCAAAATGATGCATCTAAGAAATAGCAGCTCAAAAACGATATGTTACCTCAAAGGAACCCCCCTAATCTGCAATGAAACTCAATTCCAAGCAAAGCCCCTTGCTCCAAGCCTGTTCTTCTCTAAGATCTCTTCAACAACCACCTCTTCAAGCTCCAATTTGCTCAACAATGGGGTTTCTCCACGAAATTAGAGTTTCTGGGACTCAAGGGGGTGATAAAGAGGCTGAGAAGGAAACATAATGTTCTTTATATAGGGCTCAACCCCGAGAATTAGGGTTTTCTCCACTCAGCGCCTACTCGCCGAGTCCATCTCATTGACTCGCCGAGTTGGCTACTTAACACGCGACCAAATCGCAACTCTACTCGCCGAGTCCATCCATGGACTCGCCGAGTCACTCTTTCCCAAATTACTCTTTTAGTCCTTCAACTCTACTCTTGATATTTCGGGATGTTACAATTCTCCCCTACTTAAATTAGGCTTCGTCCTCGAAGCCTATGGCAACTCGACTCCAAAATACTCCCACGACGCGCCACCTGGCCCTAACTGGACCAGGTTCCTCAAAGCATAACCATCGAACTCGAACTCACTTCCTCTTTCCTTGCGGTGTCCTGACCACCGTCTCAAATCGGGCATCGGCTGTACCCTCTGATAATCACACTCAACAATCGAGAATTACCTGAGATGCATCACTGCTCCAAATCTCAACAATCGCTCGACCCATAAGGGCTAGAAAGCCATGAACCATCGGATCCCCGATCTGAATCCCACTCTATCAATTTCGTGCAGACAGAAAGACCCACTCTTCAATCTTAGAGCACTCCCACGAGTTCTCCTCTTGCAATCACATACGCATGCTGAACTTGCCCAGCACCCTCAGGTTGGGAAAAACCCGATGCACTGATGATATTCTCCAACATCCCCCAGGATGAACCACTAGTACATATCCAATACCCTGATCAGAATCAAGCTGGGAGTCCCAGACTCTCTCCCTGCATCCATCATGAGACTCTTGGCTCTACACCCACGGAACCCCTTCCGCGTCCTCAGCAGACATCCCATCATGATGTCATTCCATTCCACTGTCACAGACACAGTGTTCAACCACCATACTCCAAATCATCTACTCTCACTACTACTTTCGCTTCCGTGAACCAACACTCCCCCCGGGTTACATACCTTTCTCTTCCCTTACCCAGGGAAATCCACTAGCCAACCTTGCCACTACTCCATGTATCACACATGCTCTGGATCTGCTCGCAAGGGCTCTTGGGTCCATGCGCTACCACTCCCCAACAAATGAGGGTCCGACACCTCCTCCCAGACAACAGCTCAAAGGGTGGCATACCAATGCACTAAGGATGGCTGTTGATATAGGATAACTCAACCAAGGATAAATACGTGCCGCAACTCCCTCCGAGATCTAATACACATGCCCGAAGCATGTCTTCGAGCGTCTGAATCGCTCGCTCGCTCTGAAGTGTCCTCAGACATCATCATGACAAGCTCTAGCTCATTTCTCATATCCCTCTTCGAGACTGAGCACCAGGTCAGCTTTGACTCCACAGCTGAGCCTCCAAAGGTCATCCATATCATGATCCAAATAACCCACTAACTTCCTCCCCGTGACCACTATCTCAGCCCATGGACGCGCAAGTCACAAAATTCTCATTTCCTCATGCGAGAAAATACAATCCAACCGAGGATCGCCTTAACTCTGATCTCTGGTTTCTGCTGCGCATATCCCTTGCGCATCTCGCCGCATCTCCCGACAGAGACGGAGACCCCAGTCTCGCCCCCGGTTCAACACCCAGGCTCCATAACTCAATACTAGGGCTACTCAAGCCCAAAACTCTTCCACATCATACACTGATCGGAGAACATTCCATCATCACATTCTCTTGCCATCTAGTGAGTACTATGGCTCCCCGCAATATCACAACACCCTCTGACTAGTGAGTACCACGGCTCCCTGCAGTATCACAACACCCTCTGACTAGTGAGTACCACGGCTCCCCGCAGTATCACAACAACCTCTGACTAGTGAGTACTACGGCTCCCCGCAGTATCACAACACCCTCTGACTAGTGAGTACTACGGCTCCCCGCAGTATCACAACACCCTCTGACTAGTGAGTACCACGGCTCCCCGCAGTATCACAACACCCTCTGACCAGTGAGTACTACGGCTCCCCGCAGTATCACAACACCCTCTGACTAGTGAGTACCACGGCTCCCCGCAGTATCACAACACCCTCTGACTCCACTAGCTCATGCTCCGCAGACTATCACAGGCAGCTACCCATACTCGACTCGAATACGCATTCCAGACACTGGAAGCAATCGACATATCAAAATGCCCACCCTTGCGAAGATCCACTCTCTTAATAATCTCCCTGGATGCCCATACTCGAAGGGCTCCCACTAGATCCGTAGATACCTGATACACCACAAGTCGTTTCAACTCAAGATTCACGAGTAACTTCGAGATAAAGGTATCATACCCGGATACCTCAGAATATCCCAACAGAACATCACAAGATCCTGCCACAACCACTGATTCCCTTACTCCCAACACCATACACTCACGACAATACATTTCCTCTGAATCCCATAAAATTTCTGATATCACACGATGCGCAACTTCAGTGCATCCAAACACTCAATTGGAATACAAGGAAGGCGCTAACCCTTCATAACACATTGATGATCCTCTGAAACCCTTTCCACTACTGCTCAAAATTCAAGCAAGAATACACATCCTAGCCCGGGAATTGGCTACTCGATAATCTGCTACCCCTATTTCAACCCAAAAGTCCTCAACTGCCCATACCATCATTACGAGCCTTCCACTCGAGACGACTCTGACCACCATCAGATTCCTGATCATTGACCACCCGCCGTGGAGACACCCATCCTTCTCTTAGACATATATCACATGCATTATCTCGCCCTGCACCTTTCCGTAATCACCAATGACCCTGATCTCATGAATTCAAGCCGCAGGTTCTGCATCCAACCCCTAACCGCTCTTGCACAAATCTCTGGTTCTCTCAATAAACCACCCGGTTCTCCCCCACTTAGGGTTCGAACCATCACTATCTGACACATCAATAACCTCATGAACTAATTCCACCAGCAATAACGCACCTGCCCCTGGAAAGTGCTACACAACACCCGATAATCCCCTTTAAGGAAATTAACCGATCTCATAACTCTGAACCTCAGATGAAATCCTCAAGAACTTCTCGTCACGACTGCCACTAGTCGTTCCAAGTCTCGTACCAATCCAATACCAACAACTCAACTGTCCAATAACATTACTGACTCATAGACTGGACCACGAAATCATCATATTCCCCACTTCGACTCATCAACCAACGTTCCAACACATGGATCATCCCAAGAACAGGGACCCACTCATATTTTCAATACCCAACATGGATAGAAAACCATTGCACTGATTAATTCGACTGGATTCCCCACTGATACCTCTACAATACGCCCTACTATACTCAAATAGGCGTAACGTGGTCCTTGACTATCTCAGTCCCAGCTGACTATCTGCTCATGGTAAATCACTGTCTCGCAGCACACATGCTACCTGATACTCTGATGGAAAATCATCATCAATGACAACCTGCAGGGTTTTACCCCCAAATCCGAAACTTAAACATCAGGCCTCTCATGTTCCGCACACGAACATAAATAGCACCACTCTGGTCATAGAAGGTGACCTCTCCTCTATCGACTGATTGCTCAACTCAGACCAAAATTCTCCCCTCCCTCTAACTCCTTACCAAAATACTCTGATAGGCTTTCGACTTCCCTCTCGAGGGACGCCTCTCCAAACTCAATCATGGCCTACAGGCCTAAAACCCATAGCGTCCAATCTCTACCTCATCAATCGTGACTGGAAAACCAGAGATCAGAAGCATCATTCACTACGAACCATGGTACTCATTCCATGACATCTCTTCTCGATATGCTCCTGTGTATGGTACCCGAACCATAGCATCAATCCTCCATCTGTTTTGATGTATGGTACTCGAACCATAACATCACTCCTCAACCCGCTCCGATGCATGGTACTCGAACCATAACATCATTCCTCAATCCGCTCGTTAGAACCTTCAGAATACCCCCTGTATCAAGTATGGGTCCTCTGCTTTCAGTAGTACGGGCCCATACTACCTGCCACATCTATCCATACTTTCCACACAGACTATCCCGGAGCTCCTAAGTAGCAGCTCGACCTTCTCGTTCACCAATCTCCGTCGCGCGCTCGCTCCCCAGCGAAATTCTCTACCCTGCCAGTGCACTCATCTGGCTAAGGTTACTCCCTAGGCTCTTCCCAGATTCCGACACTTCTCTGCCATCAGCTGCTGAAGAGCTCCTAATGATGCCAGCCATCTACCTCCTGAATATCGTCATATTCGCTTGGTAGCTGACTCCCATCATCGAGAGTTCCACAAAGCACGAAGCAAGCAGCATTCGAACATCGAAGAATATATATGACTCACTCTGGGTGATAACTCCGCTTGCTCTGCTCATCCTCGGAAGTACCACCAAACTCTGCAACTCTTCCCCTCGCGGTTCTAACTATTCTTTCTCTAAGTACCACAGTACTCATCTAGGTATCTCCCCTAGATTACTCCTCCACTCAAATCCCCTATAGGATCCCAATCAAATATTCTCACTCATCACATACTCAAAAGCACATCGCATAACACAGCAATTCCTAGGCTAAGGCATCACAAATCAGGCCACTCTAGTCCTAATATATGGAATACCTAGCCTGTCTCTAGCATGCAATAATATCTCATAAAGTGCATCATAAATATCTCATAACACAAAAGTAAGGGTATTTTGGGAAATCACCGTTCGGGCTCTGGCTGATTGTACACACTGCTCTTTCTCGTTTTCTCTTTGAACTCTTATTCGCTTTAGAAAATGATTTCTTTGAAAACTTTTCTTACTTCCTCAGTTTGAGTCCAGAATTACCCGAAGGCGCATCCGAATCCCTCAAACCAAGGCTCTGATACCAACTTGTAACACCGAAAATTTCAAGCAATTTTTTTTTCATTTAAAAATAATCGTTTGATTCTTAGAAACACTTGTTTAAAATCTCATTCATGATCGAATTACAAAAACATGACTCCATTTCACTTGTATAGAAAACCAGGATCCTCAAAACATGACTCTTTCTCTGGTGTGTACAATCAAGCCGGTGTCGTCCCGTGATACTGAAAGAAACCTACAACACAACATAAAATAAAACACTGTAAGCACGAAGCTTAGTGAGTTCCCCAAAATACCACGGACAACACACATTAGCCACTCGAGGCTATAACTCTGTGGGTCCATGGACCCTCTTCTGTGAACCCTCTGGTTCTAACTCTGTGAACCTTCCGATTCTAACTCTAGGAACCCTCCGGTTCTAGCTCTGAAAACATGCACAACATAAATCACATAGAAATAATGACGTACAACACATAACATACATAGCATACAAATACTCTGTCACATAACTCTGGTTACCTACTCAAGGTAAAGTATAGTGAGAAGACTCACCTGGCAAGCAGAAAGCAGATATCCCCACACTTGAATCTCGAACCCGCCGCTGCCTAACACGTAAGGCATATACTCTCATGAATATAACTCTCGAGACTAGAATCAACCCTCTCATGGCACCCTCTTAAGGGTAAAAGACCATTTTACCCCTCTCTTGGCCCAGAGGCCACATCGCTGACCAAGCCCTAAAAGTCAACGGTCAACTCTTGGTCAAAGTCAAAGTCCTCAGTCAAAGTCAACCCTCCTGGTTGACCCTGCTCGCCGAGTCAACCCGTCGACTCGTCGAGTCCCCATGCTCAGAACTTCCCCAGTCCGCGACTCAACTCGCCGAGTCACCCCGACTCTCGTCGAGTTCCACAACTCTGAGTCCACTCGCACACAACTCACCGAGTCATCCCTTGACTCGCCGATTCTCAACTCGACCAGAAGATATTGGGACTCTTCGACAAGACTCACCGAGTCCAACAACAGACTCACCGAGTCTAAGGCTATCTTCAACCTACTCGCCGAGTTGTTCATACAACTCGTCGAGTTCCAGACCATCTTCATCCAACTTGCCGAGTTGTTCTTCCAACTCGTCGAGTTCGAGCTCATCTTCAAGCAACTCGTCGAGTCCACCCATGTGACTCGCCGAGTACCACCGGTCTGAATCCAAACAGAAGCACTCCAGGCCATGCAATTGAACCAAAACATAGATCTAACCTCCTACAACTCATCCATCAAGTAAAGTGGCAAACTTTACGTGAATCCAAAGAGATCTATGCATTTTCACTCTAGGGTTTGGGTTTGGGACAAAATAGCTCCATCAACCACTCACAAACAGGGACTTTCATGCATTCCAACCCTTCTCCATTCCAGATCTGAGGTAGCAACCTCAGATCTGACCTCTAAACTCCAATACATCCAAGGACATGGTCTCTAACATTCCGAAAATGATGTATCTAAGAAATACCAGCTCAAAAACGAGATGTTACCTCAAAGGAACGCCCCCAATCTGCAATGAAACTCAATTCCAAGCAAAGCCCCTTGCTCCAAGCCTCTTCTTCTCTAAGATCTCTTCAACAACCACCTCTCCAAGCTCCAATTTGCTCAACAATGGGGTTTCTCCACGAAATTAGGGTTTTTGGGACTCAAGGGGGTGATAAAGAGGCTGAGAAGGAAACATAATGTTCTTTATATAGGGCTCAACCCCGAGAATTAGGGTTTTCTCCACTCAGCGCCTACTCGCCGAGTCCATCTCATTGACTCGGCAAGTCGGCTACTTAACACGCGACCAAATCGCGACTCTACTCGCCGAGTCCATCCATGGACTCGCCGAGTCACTCTTTCCCAAATTACTCTTTTAGCCCTTCAACTCTACTCTTGATATTTCGGGATGTTACACCCGAGGAATTCCCATCGCCGTTAGATGATGTCTAGTACATCTCTATCTTTTGGTTAATGAATAGCCTTTAACATCTGTGCTCTAAGTAGCACTTGTTTGTAAAATATTCCTAACTTTCAGTACTCTAATTAGGAATCTAAGAACTGTCAAACTTTTCCGTATGGTATGATTTAAGACCTACTGTTAGGTCGATTTTCCCTGAACTTGTTACATCGGTAATACCAGTATTATGGACGTCTATCTAATATGTGGGAAAAATCTGTACACTTGTGTTTTCCTACTAATATTCTTTATTGTGATCTCAAACACTCATTCAACTGTTGGGCTACGGTTAGTTAGTCCATGTGTCACTCTCACCTTACTTACAAATTGATTCTTACCATTTTTCTTATCTTTATAAACTTATAGCTGAAAGATGCCTCCTCGTAAATCTCCCCGGAATAACCCTGCACCTCCACCGCCTCCTCCGCCTCCGGTCATCGATACTGCAGCCCTGAATGCTGCCGTAGCTGCAGCAGTGGCAACTGCCATGGCTCAGTATCACTCATCTGATGCCAGCAGAGGTGGAACCCCTGTTGAATCAATTCCGGTTGAAACCCCTGTGTGCTCGAGAGTGCTCCTACAAGGATTTCACCAATTGCAAGCCGAAGTCTTTCCATGGCACCGGCGGAGTCATTGCCCTCTCGCAATGGTTCGAGAAGACTGAATCAGTCTTCGAAATCTGTTCATGCCCTGCTGCGAGCAAAGTCAAATATGCCGCATGCACCTTTGAGGGAAAGGACCTAACATGGTGGAATGGCCACGTTAAAGCTCTAACCCTCGTCGTAGCCAACGACATGGGCTGGGAAATGATGAAGGACCTCATGATTGCCCGAGGGGCTAAATCCAGAAATTGGAGCAGGAACTTTGGAACCTGACTATGAAGGGCACCAACGTGGTCGCTTATACCGCCCGATTCAGCGAACTGGTGGCCCTCTGCCCCAATATGGTTACCACTGAGGGGAAAAAGATCGAAAGGTACATATGGGGGCTAGTGTCTCCGTATCAGGGGAATGTCTTATCATCAAACCCCGCTACCTTCGACAGTGCCAAGCGACTGGCACAGTGACTCATTGACCATGGAGTCAAAACCCCTGCAACAATAACCACCCTAGCCATCCCGGAACCCTCCAAACCCGCTGACACCAAGCGGTAGTTCTGGGAAGACAAGAAGAAACAGCGACCCGCTAAAAAGCAGCAAATTGTGGCTGTGCATGCCGCGATAACCCCTGCTGCTGATACTGCCCCGGTGAGGCAGTATGATGGAAGTTTGCCTAAGTGCAACAAATGCAACTTCCACCACAATGGCCCCTGTCGTGAAATGCAGTGCTCTAACTGCAGCAGGAAAGGACACAGCATCCATTTCTATAAATTCCCGGCGAGACCGATCACCCAAGTCCCTGGCTCTGGCGCGAGCCCGACCTGCTACGGATGTGGCGAAGCAGGCCACTATAAGAGGGACTGCCCTAAAGAGAAGAATGCTGGAGGATCAGGGAGGGTACTAGCAATAGGCCACGGGGAAGCAGTTGCTAACCCGACAGTGGTGACTGGTACGTTCCTCCTCGATAACTCCTATGCATGCATTCTGTTCGATAGTGGTGCGGAGCGAAGCTTCGTAAACCGTAAATTTGCTTGCATGCTTAAGCAAAAACCACACACACTTAATGAACAATTCACAGTCTAGAAATGGCTAATGGAAAAACTGAAAGTACGAATAGCATATACTTAGGTTGTACCCTAACTCTAGATAAGCATTCATTCCCAATCGACCTCATGTCGGTCTCAATAAAAAGCTTCGACGTTATCATTGGCATGGATTGGTTAAGTATTCATCGCGCCGACATCATGTGCTACGAGAAAGCAGTCTGTCTAAACCTTCCGTCAAACGAAACTCTTATCGTCTACGGCGACAAACCCGGTGCGAGTCTTCGTATTATATCAAGTATTCAAGCACAAAAGTATCTGCGTAAAGAATACCATGCATTCCTTGCTCACGTCGTCGATACGAGCTTCGAAACGAAAGAACTAAATAACATCCCAGTAGTGAGAGACTTCCCCGATATTTTCCCAGAAGAGCTACCTGGATTACCTCCGCAACGACAGGTCGAGTTCAGAATCGACTTAGTCCTAGGAGCTACCCCAGTAGCCAAGTCGCCCTACCGTTTAGCACCAGCTGAGATGCAGGAACTCTCTGGTCAACTTAACGAACTGCTCAGCAAGGGCTTTATAAGACCAAGTTTCTCACCTTGGGGAGCACCGGTCTTGTTCGTTAAGAAGAAAGACGGATCATTCCGTATGTGTATCGTCTACAGAGAACTCAACAAACTGGCGGTCAAGAATCGTTACCCTCTGCCTCGCATAGACGATCTATTTGACCAACTGCAAGGGGCAAACTATTTTTCCAAAATTGATCTGAGATCTAGATATCACCAGTTACGAGTACTAGAGGAGGATGTGCCGAAGACAGCCTTCCGAACTCGTTACGGACAATACGAGTTCGTGGTGATGCCATTCGGATTGACCAATGCGCCCGCAGTTTTCATGGATCTGATGAATAGAGTATGCCGACCTTACTTGGATCAGTGCGTCATCGTTTTCATTGACGACGTCCTGATCTACTCCCGAAGTATGGAAGAGCATGGCGATAACCTGCGACAAGTTCTAGGGACATTACGAAAGGAGAAACTTTATGCGAAGTTCTCGAAATGTGAATTTTGGATCCGAAGAGTCGAATTCTTAGGACACGTGGTAAGCGAAGAGGGAATCCACGTGGACCCTTCCAAAATTAAATCCATTGAGAACTGGCCGGCACCGAAGACGCCTACAGAAATTCGTCAATTTCTAGGTCTCGCTGGCTACTACTACAGGTTCATACAGAACTTCTCCCGAATAGCGAAACCCCTTACAACCTTGACCCAGAAAGGCGTGGCCTTTGACTGGGAAGAGAAACAAGAGAGAGCATTCCAAGCGCTCAAGCGAGCCTTATGCACCGCACCAATACTAAGCCTCCCCGAAGGAATAGAAGACTTCGTAGTCTATTGCGATGCATCGAATCAAGGGCTCGGGTGTGTTCTGATGCAGCGAGGTAAGGTCATCAGCTACGCCTCCAAACAGTTGAAGACACACGAAGTTAACTACACGACCCACGATCTTGAACTAGGAGCAGTGGTGTTTGCTCTGAAGATCTGGAGACATTACTTGTACGGAAAAAAAGCACTATTTTTACCGACCACAAGAGTTTACAACACATTTTCGATCAGAAGGAGCTCAACATGAGACAACGACGGTAGGTCGAGCTACTCAGTGACTACGAATGCGATATTCGTTATCATCCGGGTAAAGCCAACGTAGTAGCAGACGCCCTAAGTCGGAAGGAATATTCTAGTCGCAGAGTCAAGTCATTGTCAATAACCATCCATTTACACTTGTCTATGCAAATTCAGGCTGCCCAACTGGAAGCCATGAAACCTGAAAATATGACGAGTGAATCCCTTAGAGGAATGGACAAGAATTTAGAAGCCAGGGGTGACGGAGCCTTATTTTTCATGAACCGGATTTGGACACCGAAACATGGTGGTTTCTGAAACTTGGTCATGACCGAGGCGTACAACACTGGGTATTCCGTTCACCCAGGTTCAGATAAGATGTATCTGGATCATAAAAAGCTATACTGGTGGCCTAATATGAAAGCAGAGATTGCTGCCTTCGTAAGTAAATGCCTTACTTGCGCAAAGGTTAAGGTCGAGTACCAGAAGCCCTCTGGTTTACTGCAACAACAAGAGATTCCAGAATGGAAGTGGGAGCAGATCACTATGGATTTCATAACCAAGTTGCCCAAGACAACAGGTGGACTTGATACCATATGGGTCATCGTCGATAGATTGACCAAGTCTGCACACTTCCTGCCTATCAAAGAAACTGACAAGATGGAGAAACTTACGAGAACATACATTAGGGAAATCGTACGGCTACATGGTGTACCTATGTCCATTATCTCTGATAGAGATAGTAGCTTCACCTCAAGATTCTGGAAATCACTACAGCATTCCCTAGGAACAAGGCTGGACATGATCACAGCCTACCATCCACAGACCAACGGACAAAGTGAGAGGACCATCCAAACACTGGAAGATATGTTGAGAGCCTGTGTGATTGACTTTGGGAAGGCATGAGATACTTATTCACACCTTGTCGGTTTTTCCTATAATAACAGTTATCACACGAGCATCAAGGTTGCTCCATTTGAAGCCCTCTACGGCCGAAAGTGCAGATCCCCTCTGTGCTAGGCTGAGGTGGGTGATACCCAATTAGCCAGGGGGCAAGCTTCCGACAGTACTCTCACCGGTCCGGAGATCATTTGGGAAACGACAGAAAAAATCGTTCAGATCCGTGAACGATTGAAAGCCTCTAGAGACCGACAGAAGAGCTACGCTGATAAGCGAAGAAAACCTTTGGAATTTCAGGTGGGAGACCGAGTCCTTCTCAAAGTCTCACCATGGAAGGGCTTGATATGCTTCGGAATGCATGGGAAGCTTAATCCGAGGTACATAGGGCCTTTCGAGATTCTTGCAAGAGTCGACCCCGTAGCTTACAAACTCGACCTACCCGACGCACTTCGTAACGTACATTCTACATTCCACGTATCTAACTTGAAAAAGTGTCTGTCTGACGAGACTCTTGTAATCCCACTCGACGAGATCGAGATCAACGAGAGCCTCAACTTTGTGGAAGAACCGGTAGAGATCATGGACCGTGAGGTCAAGCAGACGAAGCAAAGCCGTATCCCTATCGTGAAGGTTCGCTGGAACGCCTAGCGAGGACCGGAAATCACTTGGGAACGCGAGGATCAGATGAAACTGAAATACCCTCATCTTTTCGCTTAATTGTTTGTAACTTCTTATTTGCTTAAATTCTAATTTCGGGACGAAATTCCTTCTAACGGGGGGATGATGTGACAACCCAAAATTTCCATTTTGTACAAACATTATCTATTCAATAGAAGCTAGACCAGTTTCAGTGAATTTCAGACTTTTCCGAATAAGTTTCGGTACATTAGGGTTTACGTTTAAGGAGATATCAGGAGAGTGGATGCTCATGGGTTTGTGAAACTTGAGTATTTCAAAACTTCATAATATTAGAGTTTAATTCCGGAATAAAAATATTTTCTGCGAAAAATATTTCAGGACTATAAATAGATTTTTGAACTAAATTCATTCATTATTCACATTTCCAACTAGAGAAAAGCCATTTTCTCTCTCACGGATCTTCGGGTTTTCATCCCAAATCGTGAGCACACTTCTCTAGTTGTTTTATAATGCTTGTTATATGCTTAATAACATAGATTACATGTCAAATATATGAGATTCGGGAGTTTACCGCCCAAGAACGTTCTTGGGGAGTAAACTCCAAAATGAGGTTTAAATGATACCTAGTCCTATTTCCTTGATAACTAACTAGCTTAGGCTTGTATGTATGTATATTTGAGGCTAGAAAACAATCAAAAACACCAAGCTTAGGGTGTTCACGGCCCAAGAACTTCTTGGACCGTGAACTCCAAATTCAAGGGCCAAAATATGCCCTAAATCACTCCTAAGGCTTTAGACATTAACCCCCAATTACTCCTAGCTAATTTGTGGACTTTAAAACATCAAAAGCACCCATTAAAGGGAGTTTACGGCCAAGGAAATACTCTTAGGCCGTAAACACCAAATAAGGGCACCAAAGTGTGCCTAGGGTCCTCATTAGCCATAAACAAATGCCTAGAAATTATCCTACTTGTGCTTGGGACTTGAAAGAATAAAAATACCCATCCCTTGAGAGTTTACGGTTGTAAACTCCAAAAGAAGTGGTCTTTTGGCCGAAAACTCCTTAAAGGAGTGTATTAAGGTCCTAAACTACCCAAAGGATTAAACAACCAAGTAAGGCTTACTCTAGACAAATAACACTTCAAAATACCCTTTACCACCAAGATTGGAGTTCACGGCCGTAAACTCAAGGGTTTACGACCGTAAACTCCTTGTGTGGGGGTTTATTGAGGAGTAAACACTTATATAAGGCCCTTTGGTACATTAAACCCCTTTAGCCTTGTCCCATAACAACTTAGATGCAACCATTAGGACCTATAACACTTATACACAGTGTTTACATGTTCCTGAGTGTCCCAACTTATTTCATTAGTTATTATTTGGCTAATTAGTTATATATATATATATATATATATATATATATATATATATATATGCTCATTATATGATAACTAGGCTCGTGCGTGTGAACAAGTCTCCGTTTGCCACCTAGCACAGTATCCGACACTTCAATCCAATCCACTCACCGCAAGTGAGTTCATACCCCTTTAATTAACCTTTGAAATACTTTTAAATGTTTTAAATACTTTTATGGGGGGAATACAAGTTAAATACTTATAGTTATTACATCAATCACATGTGATTAATAACTAGAAAACCAATGATTTTATCACTATTCAAACTGTTTATCAAACTGCTTTACTTCAAAATGTTTTACAAACTCTTTTACTTATCAAATACTTTTATTTAAACTTTGTTATACTTCTTATAAATTGCATGCCCATATATGTATAGATATATAAGCAATGTTTAAAGGGCTTAGGAAGGCCATCTGCCCTATTTCCTTTTTCTCGATTTGGATGTGGTCTGGTGGGATTTCAGGTAACCGTCCGAAGGTCGTTTAAATATTAATTATATATCAAATTTACATATATAGACATAAAAGTACTTCCATATTCATGCGTATTGGTCACATCATTAGTAAGTTACCATCGGGGTAACACAGGATCATACTACTACAATTTCTAGATCAATGAGTCAGTTCATTCATGAGTCAATACTTATTACTATGAGTACATATACAACTATACTAGAAAGAGAGCATATACAACTATACTAGAAAGAGAACATATACAACTATACTAGGACGAGAACATATACAACGATACTAGAACAAGTAACATTACATTACATATACATGAATACGTTAACAATTGTGATCCACTGTATCGGAGCATGCCTTAAACGTCATGGCCCGAGTTGTAGCCAGAATTCTCTTGGAGGGAGAGCAAGAGTTTGCGTATTAATCTATACTGGATTGACTATCCTACACCTTGCTGCAAGCTACAGCCGGACCTGCAGGTCTGCGGGTGCCAAATGTCATTCCGTTATTACGACCATTCGTATGTCGTTGTTACCAGTCGATAGTATGGTGCAATTAATCACATGATACCTTAATATAAATCCGCTTTAAGGTAGTTAGTACAGCAGTAGTTCCTATAATACAACACTACAGTACTACAATAATTTACCCATTACATATATTTAGTGATTATTTCACTTAAACATTAATGTACAAACTATATTTTGTTAAATGAAAGTTACACTTGGGAAATTACACACTTTTACAACAAACGAGCATACAAAACAGTTACACCTTGGTAGAAGGCTACTTTAATAGAAAATATAGGTTTTTCTGAGAGATTCAAACTTTTACAAACATTTACTTACATTTTACAAACTTACACTTGAGACATGTTCAAACGTTTTTGATAACAAACATCGACACTAAAATACTTATGAACTCACCAGCTTAATGCTGATAAACTCTTTCAAAATAACTTGTATTCTCAGGTCATCAGTAGACAGGTACCGAGACCAGATTTTGAGAAGATGGAGCGCATCCAAGATTCATCTTATTATTTTGATTTACATTATATTTTTGGTGTCTAAAACTGTACAGAACACGCTTGTATTAAAATTATATATTTAATGCAATGGATGATGTTGTTTGCTTATTTACTTTTACTGTGTTGTGATATTTTACATGACGTCCTCCGCCCCAGAACGTTTCCGCCGTTCTTGGTTTTGCGGTGTGACATAGTTGGACTAAAACCCATATGATTCTCCATGGATGCTTTATGGTGTTTTGTACCCATGGATCATGGAAATGAAAGGCCATGTCAATTAGGGTTTACATGGTGTAACCCTAACTATATAAGCATCATATTATTCACCAAAATCGGCGACTAGAGAGAGTAAGAAAGGGCTAGCCGATTTTTCATGAAGTGTAGAATTCTCTCAAGTTATTCTAAGTGTATTTGGTGTTGTGTGAACCATTTGAGGTGTCACACTTGGGGAAATTGGCACTCAAGCTTCATGAAGACTTTCTACATGAAAAAGGTATGTATTATATCATGTTATATTCATTATTTTATATGCTAGATTAGGATAATACCTTGGATGTTCATATTTGTATTTATAATAGAGAAAACATAGATCCAAGGTATTTAGGGTTGCATGTACACTTAGGAGTGTTAGAATGCTCAAAACCCAACAGGTCCATCATCTTGAGAGTCTCGATTTTGTGTTGGAGGGAGCTGGGAGGGACCTTCACCATGTTGAAGAGCATGAGCCCTTTGGAGTGTTTCGGCTATAGAGAGCATCCAATCTTGAACTTTGGAGATGGTGGCCATAGTATTAGCATTATTAATTGCATCATCCCAATATTTGGCTACTGTGTGGATCTCCTGTTCTTGATGTTGTTGCTGCTTGATCTATTGATCCTTGCGGGCTTGGAATGCCCTGCAAAAAGCCTCATATTTTCGAATACCGGACTCAGTAGTGGGACGATCCCGAGTCCAAGTATCATCAGTATCATAACCATCAAGTCCTTGATTTCGCACCAGGGTGTCCCCTGGGTTCACGGATCCTTGCACATTAGTGCTCACCGTGCCTAAACCACCTGGTTGTATGGTAAGCAAAGTAGGATTTCCTAAGCTTCCTCAGTCTCCTTGACCCGTAGTCAAGTGTGGCCTTGGCTCAGTTCTGGCTAGGGCTGAAGAGGCACCTTATGGTTGGGATGGTGTATTAAGTGTTTGGATGACCGAATCAAGGATGAAGTGCAACTCCTGTTCATGAAAGAAATGAAGACGGGAAGCCCTGGAGACCTTACGGCGTTTGGAACAAATTGAATCCCTTTGGGATTCATTCGGGGTCGAGTCTCCGCCTGAAGATGAAACGAACACACATGTTTTGTCCGAGTAGCTAGAGAGGGTTGTACATAATAGGTTTGCAGGAACCCCAAGGACTATCGGAGCCTTTTGAGAGGCTACGGTATCAGTCCAGATATGCATTTGGCTAGAACTGGGGTTGGTTCTTTCTTTTTTGAGAGGTAGAGCAGGACCTGAGTCATTATTAGATTCTTTAACATTGACAGGGGGACCGAGATCAGAGTCGTCATCTGAAGATGTAATGGTCCTGGACTTACATTTCTCCGAGGTTTCGCCTTTCTTTGCTTTGCCACGGGGGGCTTTCTTTGATGATACGGGTTGTTTCAGACGTCGTGCAAGTGGAAGCTGAGATTGAGTAGAAGTTGGGGTTGCGGTACTTACCGCATGATAAGGTTCTGTAGAGACCATTATAGACTGACTTGGAGGA
The DNA here is from genome assembly GCF_051521515.1 of Lactuca serriola. NCBI lineage: Eukaryota > Viridiplantae > Streptophyta > Magnoliopsida > Asterales > Asteraceae > Lactuca > Lactuca serriola. The sequence goes on from NC_136412.1 coordinate 116,448,643, forward strand.
GTCGGGGTAAGAAGGTATGGGTCAATACCTTTCGTAACCTCAATATGGTTCGTGACTTCTTGAGTTTCAAGTCCAACGGAGATCAAAATATGAACAGGAAGATGTCTAAGTGGTACAAATAAAGATTGATCCTTAGAAGTAGGGTACCTTTTTAGATCTCTAGTGATGAAGAAGTTGATGTCATTTCCCATGCTCAGATGTGCATTGTGATGGAGATCATAAATACATAAGGACCAAAAACGAGCAAAAGTGAGCTCTGTTGGGGCTGTCTTCGGATTCTCTTTGGGGATGTATTGAAGGAAGTTATCCCATAAGATTTGCTCATAGTTGACATCGTTGTTAGTGAAGAAGCTCCAAACCAATTCTAGTAGCTTCAGGCCCATATTATCAGTGTCTCCGGTTCTCCCTGATTGACTGCGGATGATAAAATGGCACACAAATTGCCAAAGAGCACGCAACTGATTTTTCTTGAATTCTCCAATTCCCCTGAGTTTCTTTTGGTATCCCATCTCGTAAAGTGAGGTGATGATGTCATTCATGTTGGGAGTAATGAACTTTGTGGTGGGAAGAACATGTAAGTTGATCGCATTTAGGAATTTCTCTTTGGTCAAGACGACCAAAGAATCATCAATTAGATTAAGATGAACTTCATTAGGGTTGTTGAGGGGACGATATACAGAGAATGCACACTTGAAGAGAGTCGACAGAGGGACAACATCAGTGAAGGAGTCAAAGGCTCCAAACAGGGGATGATTTGAGATATACTTGATCACCAGAAGAATGGCGTCATTGTAAGAGTGATGATCTTCGAAGATTGCCCTAAAATTGCCAGATGCAATTGAAGGCGATTGATTTCTTGCAGTAGATTCAGAACCAACGGGTTGAGCGAAACCAGAAGCCTTGGATTGCTTCTTTGAAATGCCAGACTTCACCATTGTTGAAAATGATTTTAAGAACTTGCAGGAAAAGAGTTTGAATGCAAGAAGATGAAGAAGATGAAGATCATCGTTTGAGAGAGCAGAAAGCATAAAGCCTTCTTAGGGGAAAAAATAACTTATATACCTCCGGATCTGAAACGTTTATTGGATTTACCCTATTTACAGTGGTGAACCGTAAAAATCCTTGGGGTTTAACCAGTTGCAGCTACGAATAAAGTAAATACAAGAAACATTATTATTTTTTAATTTCAATTTTTTTGAGAAATAATGAAATGTCAGGCCCATAAATGCACGTTTGGAGAACGTGTGGTGAGGGGCAAAAGTCTGTTAAATAAAGTAAGAATTTGGAATGGATTTGACATCTTGGATAAGGGGAGTTGACAGTTTAAAGAAAAGATTTATAGAAAGATTTTTTTTATGGAAAACTATTTTATTTGTCATGAAACCTAAAATAGGTCTGACATTAAAAGATTATTTGTAAAAAGTAACTAAAACGATATATGCTACCATAACGATGTAAATTTTCAAGCAATTTTTTTCATTTTCAACACAATAAAAACTCGTTTCATAATTCTCCAAAATCACATATGTCTCAATTGTCAACAAATAAAACACAATCTCGGAATCATAAAAACAATCTCCCGCCGGTGGGTACAATCATGTCGGTGCCTTGTCGTGATCCTCGGAACTACCTGAAACACATAACAGATAACACAGTAAGCATAAAGCTTAGCGAGTTCCCCAAAATACTACACACATCACATTAGCCTCTCGAGGCTATAAGTCAATAAGACCCTCCGGTCAATATGTCTCAGTGGGACCCTTCGACCCCACAACTATGATGGACCCTCTGGTCCGTCGAATCAGCATCTCAATATAATACATAGTAAGCATATCACAAAACAAATAGAAGGATATCTTAATACACTTCACATACACATAAGGCCCTCTGGTCACACATAAGTTACCACTCAAGGTAAGTATAGTGAGAAGACTCACCTCGTAAGATAGCTAGTAAAAATCTAGTGCCCGAACTCCTCGATCTAGCATCCGTCTATCACAAGGATAAAAGTTCTAATTAATACTCTCCTTACACTCTCATTCCTAGAAAAATGGGTAGAAGACCATTCCACCCTTCCCTGACCTCTCTTAATCAGTTTGACCAAACCCTAAGGTCAACTGAAGTCAACTCCAGTTAACAATCCAATATTGACCAGACTCGTCGAGTGCACTCTTGTGACTCAGCGAGTTCACGTGTATCCTCTGAATCCCCCTAAGGCCTCAAACTACTCGTCGATTAAACCTCCTAACTCGACGGATTATCACTGGGTCACAAATCACGGGGCAAATCCGATTCGACTTGTAGAGTCATCTCATAGGTTTGGCGAGTCATCTCCATTGCATCACTCATATGGCCTTCTAAAGTCAGATTCGGAACTCGAACTCATAGATATGGCCTTCTAGCATCCAAAAGTTACATAAAGGTCTGAACTTGGGGCTCATGCATGGTGTATATTGCTCTATATACAATTTTGGCCCTCTCAAAGCTTCATAGCTTCAAAACCCCAAGGTTACCTAGACAAGGCTAGCTATTTTCTAGTTCTCTAGACCTCACAAGGTCCATATCTAAAGAATAACTCGAGAAAGGGTTTGGATGCACCCAAAACCCCCTCAAAATGGTGTTACAAGCCCTAACTTAACAACCAAAGGAAAATCTATCCAAATATAAGGAAGGCAAGAGCTTATACCCGATCTGAAGCTTGAAATGAAGATGAAACTGATTCCTCCAACTCTCCTCTGAGATTCTTGCAACACCCTTGATCTTCTTCTCAAAGAAATGACCTCAAATTAGACTTTTTCCTCTCTAGCTCACAAATGACTCTAGGGTTTCTCTCAAGGGACGAAGACATTGATGGGAAGGGGCCAAGGAGGCCATAAGTGCCTTTAAATAGGCCCAAGCTCGGGAAAATTAGGGTTACTGCCTCCAGCACTGACTCGTAGAGTCGGCTCTCTGACTTGTCGAGTCCATTCATTTTCCAAGTCACCAAGTCGAGATCCTACTCGACGAGTTGAGGCGCCAACTCGTCAAGACACTCCTCATATCTCAAAATAAATACTCAATTTATCATACCTGGAAATTCGGATGTTACAGCTACAAGCGAATGATTTTTTTAGAATGTTTAGTATTTAATGAGAATCATTTAATAGCACACAAAGTTCCTTGAATTTATGAAAGGGGATTGAGAAATCATTAAGTGAATGTGGATTGATCATTTATTGCAGATCGGTGCATCATTGCGGATTGGTGCATCATTGCGGATTGGTGGAGATACAACTGCGGTGGGATAACCTGAAGAAAACTTGATAAAGCATTAGAAATAACAAACAATAAGGACCCAAGGGATATATGTATGATATATAGTTGTGGTACACAGAATATACTGAAACCATTTATCATAGATATATCCGACTAGGACCGTAAAGGAGACCAAAGATGGTCTGCAGTACCTATTAATTCAAAAAGAATTTTGGATCCGGATTCATCATTCCTAACATTTTCAGAAAACTGTTAAGTTTTGTTAAGTCAAGAGCTTTGGTGAACACATCAGCAATCTCTTCATAAGTTTTAACAAAAATTACTTCAATATTACCTTTGAGGATGTGGTCTTTTATAAAATGATACCGTAGTTCAATATGCTTCATCTTCGAGTGATGAATAGGATTGTGAGAAATCGCTATAGTACTCTCTGAGTCACAATAAATCGGTATCCGCAACATCCTGCATCTGTATTCCATAAGTTGAGTTTTCATCCATAAGACTTGTGAACAACAGCTGGCTGCGGCCACATATTCTGCTTCTGCGGTAGACAAAGAGACACAACTTTGTTTTCTTGATGACCAGTTGACGAGTCTTCCGCCGAGAAATTGACACCCACCGGAAGTGCTTTTTCTATCCAATCTACATCCAGCATGATCTGCATCTATGAATGCTTGTAGGCTGAAGTCGTTCCCTGCAGGATACCAGAGGCCTAGAGCCTTGCAGCCTTTTAAGTATCTGAGAATTTGTTTAGCTGCGGTCGTGTGAGATACTTTCGGATCAAATTGGTATCTTGCGCATACACCTATTGCGAAGACAATGTCAGGTCTGCTTGCGGTGAGGTACATCAATGAAGCAATCATTCCTCTATAAGTTTTGTGGTCTAGTGATTCTCCGGAAAGATCATTAGAAATATTATATCTGAAGGCCATAGGAACCTTAGCTGAGGAACAGTTGTCCATTGAGTATTTCTTTAGTAGTTTAGAGGTATATTTCTCCTGATGGATGAATATTCCTTGTGGAACTTGTTTTACTTAAAGTCCTAAAAAGAAATTAATCTCTCTATTCATGCTCATTTGAAATTTGTTGGTCATGTGCTTTGAAAAATCATCCGCCATCCTCTGATCTGTTGATCTGAAGATAATATCATCCACATATATTTGTACAAGCATGAGGTGATTACTATTCTCTTTTCTAAATAAATTGGGATCAGTCACTCCTCTTTTGTATCCGGACGAGACAAGAAATTCTGAGAGAGTCTCGTACCAAGCCCTTGGAGCTTGCTTTAGATCATAAACTGCTTTCTCAAGCTTGTAGCAGTGATTGGGGAATTCAAGACTTTCGAAGCCCCGAGGTTGTTAAAGATAAACCTCCTCTTTCAGTTCACCATTTAAGAAGGCACTCTTTACATCCATTTGATGTACCTTGATGTTCTTGTAAGCTGCATACGCTAAGAAGATGCGTATGGCTTCCATCCTGGCTACAGGGGTGTATGTTTCATCATAATCAACACCTTGTAGTTGACTATACCCCTTAGCGACTAGTCTCGCTTTGTTTCTAACAACCGCACCAGATTCATCCAATTTATTCTGGTATACCCATCTTGTACCAACAATAGTGTGACCTTTTGGCTTTGGAACAAGTTGCCACACTTTGTTTCTTTCAAATTTTGTCAGTTCCTCTTGGATTGCAGATATCCAGTCAGGTTCCATTAATGATTCTTTGAAGGTTCAGGGCTCGACCGAGGACATGAACGCTGCATAGTGACAGTGGTCAGATAAATCCTTTGAGGATAAAGTTTGGATACCTGTAGGTGGGTTTCTGATGATTTGACCCGGTGGGTGATCCTTTGTCCATACATGAAGACGGGGTTGCAGATGATCGGCGACAGCGGTGGAGGGAATGTCTTCTATATCAGAGGACTCTTCGGTTGGAAACTACTGTTCCTCCTGGACTTGAGAGCAGTCTGTGGAATTGCCTTGAACTAAGGGAGTTGGATCAACATTTTCTTGAACAGTTGAGAGAGGTCCCCCCGAATTGCGGATGGGAGTTCCCCTTGATCTTGAGATGGTTACCTCTGGAATGTTGAGAGAGTGATAACCCTTGGATCGGTTCTTGTGTCAATGGTCTCTCTGTTGTCATCGTCTGACTCTGAGGATACATTCGAAAGTAAAAATCCTCTGTGGAGAAGGACCGGAGCTACTTCCTCAAGTACTGGAACTTCGATAGTTGTCCCCTGATCCGGAGTAGAACTTTCTCCTTCAATCGGTAGAGTGGAAGTATTGAGTGACACTTCATTGGATAGAGTAGGACCAGAAACTTTGGCATGTTGCTGTTAAGCTTCCGGAGACACGAGAACTTCGGATAGTTGAGCTGTCTCTATTAGGTCAAAAAGATCATCATAGTTTACCTCAACTATGTTATGGGGACCAGAAGAGAATGGGATATCACTTTCCAAGATTACTTTTGTTTCACTTGATGGAGCAGTGTTGCGGACGTAATAATCATCGAATTTGATATCAAAGCTTTCGAAAATTAGTCTTGTGCGTCTTAAGAGAACCCTATAGGCTACTTTGTTTGTTGAGTAGCCAAGGAAAATGCATTCATCTGACTTTGGTGCAAACTTGTTCATGTGATCCTTGTTGTTGATCACAAAACATCTACACCAAAAAATGTGAAAGAATCTGACATTTAGTTTACATTTGTTAAGGCCCTCATATGGATTTTTGTTGAGACGCTTGTCGAAAATGTTTCGGTTTTGGACAAAACATGTTGTTGCCACTGCTTTAGCCCAGAAGTAGAGAGGAAGGTTTGTGAAGTTGAGCATTGATCTAGCTGCTTCTACTAGAGTGCGATTTCTTTTCTCTAATACTCCATTTTGTTGCGGTGTGTAAGGAGCTGCGAAATTGTGACTAATTCTCTTTGAAACCAAGTAACTATTCAGGAGATGATTTGTGAACTCGGTTCCATTATCACTTCATATGCGTCGTACTGGTAATTTAATCTGCAGTTCAATCTCCTTGATGAAATTGATTAGGACCTACGGTGTTTTAGACATGAGTCTTAAGAAAAAGACCCATGTGAAACGATTAAAGTCATACACTATCACCAGTATGTATTTCTTGTGATGGATACCAGCTACAATAGATGGACCGTAGAGATCAATATGTAAGAGATCTAGAGGTTCAAAATTGAATAATCAATCACCATAGGATGACTTTCTTTGGACTGTTTTCCACATTCACAGGCAGGTCACAGAGTATCATTGTTGAATTTGAGAATTAGGAGACCTCGGACGAGTTCTCCTGTGACCAGGTTGTTGATATATCAGAAGTTAAGATGAGCTAGCTTGTGGTGCCATAGCTAGCTAATCTCTGATACTGCTTTTGTTAGAAAGCACAGTTGCGGTTTTCCAATTATCAGAGAAACCTCCAAGGGGTACATGGTCCCTTCAGACTTGGATTTTATCAAGCATGTGTTCCTATCATTTGTCATAATGTAGCAGTAACCATTGTCAAATTCAACCCTATGGCCTACTTTACATAGTTGGCCTACACTGATGAGATTATGTTTGAGACCTTCCACATAAGCAACCTCTTGGATAGAGAAACTTCCCGTAGTAAGATCACCATAACCTCGGATTATCCCATTCGCGTTGTTTCCAAATGTGACATTTCCACCATTACAGGTTGGCCTGAAATCTCAAAGGTACTCTAACCTTCCGGTCATGTGCAAGGAGTAGTCACTATCAATTAACCATTCCTCTTCTTGTTCCTCCATGCACATTGCTTGTTCACCGATGCTTAGAGTTACATCCTTAGCCATGTAGCAGTAGTTCTTTTCCTGCTTGGTGGACCCATCCTTATCTGCAGTTGCCACCATGCAGATCTTTCCTTTTTCCATGATGTTGTTGACATCTTCATCCTCATCTACGGACGACCACACCCGATGGTCTCTCTTGACTTGGGCCACATATGCCCTTGCTTTCTCCTTTTCCTCCATTTCATGATCCATTCTAAGGTAGAATGCTCTGTCTTTCACCACATTGGCTTTACAACTTTTAGCAAAATGGTTTTCCTTGTTGCACTTGTGACAAATAATGATATCAGATTTGTCTTCATTTGAAGTACCGGGGTCAATTTTTACGGGCTGCGGTGCTTCTTTTTGGATTGAATGTTTTGAGGCGATGATGGGTGAGGGTTTTTGGGATATCGAGAGTGATTATTTTGAGGATTGAAGTTGCGATTAAAGGGATTTTTATTAAATTGCTGATTTTTGCGAAACGGTAAGGGTGGCAGGCGATTGAATTGTTGGCTTACTAGGGCAATGGCTCTTTGGAATTCTTCTTCATCATCATACTCTGAGTCAGCTTCTTATGAATACGAAGGGTTATCATACGCAAGAGAGTAAGATTGAGTATGCGGTGCATGTGCTACAAGAGCGAGTGGTCCTCCGAAGTCAGCACATTCCTTGAGTACGGTTGATTCTTGTGCTTATAATTCACCATAGAGCTTGTATAGAGATACAAAGTGACTTTCTCTATATCCATGGACTATCATCTTAGCCGTAGTCCAATGTCTACCCAAATCATTGAGAAATTGAATTGTCTCATGATCACTTCGAACGGTGCTAGCATTTGATAACTTTGTGACAATCAGGTTGAACCTTTTGAAGGAGTCTTCAAAACTTTCACCAGCATAAGCTTTGAAGTTGTTGAATTCATTGAGTGCAGTGTGAGCTTCTTATCTTGATCTTGTTCTAAGCCTTCATACAAGTTCTTGAGAATGTCCCATATTTCTTTGGCTGACTTGCAATTTATGATGATGTCAAAGTTGTCAGGAGCAACTCCACAGGATATCTCATAAAATGCAATAGCATCATTTTCCATCTTATCAAGATCATCTTTGGTAGGACCATTCATGGTTGGTTGACCTCCTCCTAGTATGAGTTGAGCGTCGTTGGTTTGAACTGGGGTAAGAACTGGGACATGAGGTCCTTCTTCTACAGATCTCCATACATCTCTTCCAAGTCTCCTTAGATATCTTTCCATTCTTTGAGACCAGTGATGATATTCGTATGCCACTAGTATTGGGGCTCTATTCGAACCTCCAACACTGTTGGAAACATTGAGAGATAATGCTTGTGCCATATTTCCTTGTTTTGTAAATATTTTTTTAAGAAATGAGCTTCAATGGTATAGAAGGCCTTTTAAAATCAGAGTTTTGTTTAAAAAGCAACCACTTTGGCTCTGATACCAATTTTTGAGAGGAAAACTTGAGAAACACACCTGAACAAACATTAGTACAAGTGGTATTGCAGAATAAAGTTTAACTTAAAGGATCATAAAGCTCAACAATAATAAGTTAAAGATTAGAAAGTTAGATAATTAGATAGTTAGGTGTGGAAATATAAATGACAACAAGTATTATATCAAGTATACACTTAAGTTGATTCTTAACAAGGATAGCAATCAATCTGAGTTAGTGAGAGCGATCAAACTTAGTGGTGAAGTCAAGAATGACTTGCTCCGAAGAGAGATTACAGTCAGAAATTCTAAAGATGCTTTAATGATGTGAGAGTAAGAAGATAGTAGGAAATAGTAAAGATAAGATATGAGATTCAAGAGATATTTTTCATTCAGAAAGAGAACTCTATTTATAGAGTCTCGAAGGTTACAAGTACTATCTGTTCAAATGTGGCCATGCAAGGCACACTGGACAAAGAGATGTAAAGACAAAAGTTAACAGATAAAACTAAAGCTAAGTGGTAAGATGAAGACTGCGGATGCGGTTCTTGATTGCGGTTGAGATAATGATTGCGGATCTTGAGATGGCTTCGGATCTATCAAGTTTAAGAGGGTCACTTATATGTCTCAACAAATATATTAATATGAAATCATATTATTTAATTAGTATTGATCAAGAATTAATTTTGTGATCAAAATAGACTAATTAAATATAAGGGGTTGATTGGTAAATCATTCATTCTTATGGTGTGGGCCAATGATCCATGATTCCCTAGGTTGGGCTAAACCCATGTGACAACCCATGGATGATCCATGGAGGTTTAAACGCATGGATCCTAAGGAAAATGGAAGGTCATGATCATTAAGGTTTACACATTGTAACCCTAATTTTGCCACACTATATAAGAAACCCCTTAGCATCCAAAATATGCACTAGTGGTCATTGGAATCCATGAGCCGATTTTGGACATAAGAAACTCTCTCAAAAGTCATATTTTGTCCAAGGTGTGTTCTGATTCCATTTGAGGCATTCACACTATTGGTGCTAAGTTCTTAAAGGTCCAAGGTTTCCAACTATAACAAAAGTTATGTCATCTAACTAGAATTTTGTAGTAAAGATACTCCATTGTATGCTAGTTATGATGATGCTTTGGAAAAACAAAGTTTGCATGTATATTAGATAAAACATAGATCCAAAGCATCTAGGGTTTCATATACACCATAGGTGTTAGAATACTCAAAACCCTTCAAAAAGACTGGAACCAGATATGACTAAAGTTGTTAAACAACTGTCAAGGACAATCTGAAGTTTACTAAAGATTGATTGCTTGTGGACAGTTGGAAGTATAGTATTAATTTGGATGGACCATACTGACATGTACTGAATAGAGGTAACTCTTGTTCAGAATTGATAGTCACATGGAAATATAGAAATGTTTCCATTATGGGGGTTGGATATTCATATATATATGTGTGAGTTAGAAACTTTAATGCAAGAAGGATGTTCAAGGAATGCTCTTTGAATGTGAGACTTCATTTCATGGAATTGGATTGTAATCAATCTCCAATGGAATGTTTTGTAATATCAATGGAAAAGTCTCTATGACTTTGGTGTCTTGACATTACAAAAGGATCATTGCATGTAGGTTTAGACTCTAACAGATTCTATTAAGAATTTTGTATTCTTACACTAGTATTAAGGATTTGGGGTTGTGAAATGAGCATCATTGAAAATGTGTTCAATTGATCTGTTTCACAAACAAAGGACCATAGATAAACATAGTGTGCGTGTTTTATGCATGGAATGACTAATGTTTTAATTCAAGTATTTAGTTGATTGATTGAAACATTATACAATAAATAAGTTCTGATTAATATGGTAATTAAATGATAAGTGTTTTATTTATATTCAAAAGTTTTGAGACCATATTGGATTAGGTTATTCTTGTGTTTCACTTCTCATTTTTTTTACTTCCCGAATAATAAGATTATTCAAACATCCACGGTCAATCATACTTTTGGAAGTAAGTAGTGAATTAAGATTGTCATGAATCCGACTGTAGATTGTCTAAGTGCTTAGACGTAGCAAATGTTTGCTGCAGTGTTCATGAGTACTCCGGAAATAAGAATTTGAGTATTGGATAAACCTACTTCATGGAATTTATCACGAGTAATTTGAGACGATAATCTCTTATATTCTTGAAACGGAGACATATGAGTTTTTGTCTATGAGTCAGTTGTGCATTGATAATACGTAAACGCATCAGTGACTTTATGTTACAAAATGTATTGTTGTGTGTGATTTGATGAGTAAATAGTACAACCATATGAGACGACGTTTATCCATTCCTTCTACCCTAAATGGGATAAAAGTGATATTTGTGGGCCCCTCAATGATTTAGTGATGACACCCTAAGCGCTTGGCCAAGCCTGGACTGATTTGATTTGCTCAATTAGTTAGTCGCCATAAATCAGAAATCAGGAAACACTATTGGATAGAGATTGATTATAATCTATGTCTCTCTTGTAGAATGGAGGAATATTTGATCCCTTATCTAAGGACGCGTCACTGACTAGATAAAAGTACGACAGCGGCTTTTGAGAGCTATGATTGCTAATCAGATTCTGAAGTCATACTTGCAATTATAGTTATTAGACTTATCCACATGGGAGACTATTGGATTAGGTGTCTAAGCCCATAAATATAATTGGTATGTAATTGATTTGATAGTAGCATGGTCCTTTTGGGTTGCCTTTACACTGGCAACTAGACAGGATAACTATTGGAGAGAGAGGCTGATTTTATTATTAAGAATAATAAATTAGTGCATAAGTATTATTAGAAATCATATTATTAATAAATTTTTAATCAAAAAATAATTTGGAATTAGTTTTGGGATTAAAGGAACGGACTGAAAGTGCAGGGGTTGTTTTGTAAATATTTGATAGTTGAGGTTCTGGGCCATTGGATCATCCTTGTTAGGGAGGGCCGAAAATCCCTAGAAGGATCTAGAGATTTTCGTCCAAGCCCAAAAGGAAGGGGTCCATGGACTTGCTTAGGCCCTAAGCTAAGAAATTATGTTTCCACCTTAAAAACCTAGCTAGCCTCAAGTATAAACAGAGCCCTTGGCTCTTGAATTCGGCCACCCCTTGGGAAAACCCTAGAAAAGCCGAATTTTGGAGCTAGTCACACTCTCTCCTCTCTCTCATAATCATCCTCTTGCCCTAGTGTTTTTGTGATCCATTAGAGGTATTACACTTGTGGTACTAGTTCTCAAGAGCAAAGGATCTTCAAGAATTGGTTCTTATTACTATATAGCAACAAAGGTATATGATCTAATCTTTGTCAATTTCGATTATTAGATGCATATTAGGGTTTTTTTTGTTTGTGTTCAATAGTTGTATGTCTAATAGAGAAAACATAGATCAAAACTAGGATTACATGAACACATAGGATTGTTTGTATAAAACCCATCAAAAAAAAATACCAAGTTTTTGACTAGTGGATAGAATTAATTCTTTACAAATCAAAGTATCAATCTGATATCAAATTTCTCCAGCTATATCAATTCGTTCCATCTTCAGAATATTGGAGTGAACTCCTTCCGTCACCTCCTTCTTTTTATGGGACGAATCGGAAACGAAGGCGCAATATCCCCAAAAGAAACCCCAAGGCAGAAAAGTTACTAAAGCCCTAGAAACGTCTAACGTCTCCGGTGGCGAAGAAGAAATTGTAGAGATATAAGGTTCGTTTAAATGAGGAATAAGGATATTGTGGAAGAAATCGCCCTTTGTAACCAATGACTAAGCCACCGCTGACCAACATAGGTAAGTAGAGGTTGCATATTGAAGAGGAGTGTGAGGAAGGAGGGTGTGTATCTGACGGAGATCGACCTGATAAAGAAGAAATTGAATAGAAATTGCGATTAAGATGATCAATCGAGTCGATGATCCAAAAGAAGGAACGACATGTAGATAGAGATTAAACATGGTAGACAAAGTTGTGACAACCCGAAATTTTCAGTTGTACAAACTCTAAATTCAATCACTTCCATTAAAAGTCAATTACATTTCTGCTAACTTTTAGCCGGTTTTAAGTACATTTGAGTAGTTTTATTAATTATTCATGAACCGAACGGATAAAAGGAAGTGATTTCTAGAATATCGGGATAGCAATGGAACAACCAACACCTTAGTTAGGTGTTCACGGCCAAACAAAGGGAGTTTGGGCCGTGAACTCTAGCTTGGCCGTGAACTCATGTCTTAGACATGAGTTTACTCCCCAATTGGTTCATTTCTCAGTTTCACCCACAAGTTTACTCCCCATTCTCTCTCAACTATCATCCCGTTCTTTGCCCGATCTTCCGAAAACGTAAGTATTTCTCGACTTGATTTGTTGTTATAACCTAATATCTAGTATTTATACATCATTTCATCCATTCATTATTGTTTTACACTTAGATCTTCAAAACACCAAGAACACACACTAATGTTCTTAGACCTTAATCACCCACTCGAGCTTCTATCTTATAAGTACACTTGCCCTAGCTTCTTGTGTGCTTAATATGAACTTGATAACACTTGAAAATCATCAAGAATCATAAGAACAAAGGATTTCATAGCCAAGGATGTTCTTGGGCCGTGAACCCCTCTTAAGGTGGCTAAATGGACCCTAGTTCCTTCCTAAGCCTTGGATGCCAACCTTGATCCTTCCTAAAAGTGTTTTAAGACCTTAAACAACAATCAAAACAAGTCCCCATGAGAGTTTACGGCCATAAACACCTAAGGAAGTGGTCCTTAGGCCGTGAACTCTACAAGGTAGTGTTAGTGTGCCCCCAATGCTTTCCTAAAGCTTGGACTTGATCATCAGATGCTCAATCATGACTTGTAAGACCTTAAAACACAATTTGGCACTTAGTACCATGAGTTTACGGCCATAAACTCTTAGGGAAATGGTCATGGTCCGTGAACTACATAAGGAGTGGTCCTTGGGCCATAAACTCCAATGCCATGTCATACAACCCTTATATGCAACCCGTTGGTACCAATAACACTTGAATCATAGTGTTTCCAAGTCCTTGGGTGTCTTAACTATATTTATTAGTGGTTAAATGTCTAATTAGATACATATATGTTTATTATATGTTAACTAGGATCATTGTGAGTGTGTGTTCAAATCTTCACTTGACACCTAGCAACTTGTTCGACACTTCAGTACAATCCACTCACTACAGGTGAGTTTATACCCTTTAATTAACCTTTGAAATGTTATTAAATGTTTTTAAATGCTTTTATGGGGGGAGAATACAATTTGAATCATGTTACTTATTAGATCAATCACATGTGATTAATAACTAGCATACAAATGGATTTTCTATACTTTAAACTGTTTTACCAAACAAATGACTTCAAACTGCTTATCAAACTATTTTACATGTCAAACTCTTTATCAAATTCACTTTTGTATACTAAACCTTTCTTTTACAGTTTTCCAACTTATATATTGTTAAAACCATGTCTACTACACATATAGTTATATAAATAAAGGTTTGAAGGACTTAGGAGAGATAACCCACTTTATTTTCTGTCCTTGTTTGGTTGTGGACTTAAAGTACCTGGCTGTTTGTCCGAGTGTCGTTGAATCCTTACTTATATATTATGTATATATGTATAGATATAAAGACTTTTATCTCAGTTCAGTACATTCATTCATACAAACAAGTCTACTAACAAACTATAATAGGTATAGTTCAGGGTTATACTACTTACTACTTCTAGTTCAATGAAGCATACAAGAGTCAGTTCATTCATGAGTCATTACTTACTACTACGAGAACTTATACAACTATACTATGATGAGAACATATACAACTATACTATGACGAGAACTTATACAACTATACTAGGATGAGAACATATACAAATATACTATGATGGGAAACCATAAATTCATTACACAAGTACATACATTACCAATAGAAGTATACTATAACATAAATGTGATCCACTATATCGAAACATGCCTTCATCGTCATGGCCAGAGTTGTAACCAGAATCTCTTGGAGGGAGAGTATGAGTTTGCGTATAGATCTATACTGGATTGACTATCCTACACCTTACCGCTAGCTAAAGTGGGACCGGCAGGTCTTCTGGTGCCAAATGTCATACCTTTTGACAACTTACCTTGTTGTGTTTCAATTAATCACATAATACCTTGATATAAATCCGGTTTAAGGTAGTTAGTACAGAAGTAGTTCGTATAATACAACACTACAGTACTACATTAATTTACCCTTTACATTTATTTGGTGATTACTTCACTTAAACATTAATGTACAAACTATATTTTGATAATGATTGTTACACTTGGGAAAATTACACACTTTTACAAGAAACAAACATACAAAACAGTTGTGCCTTGGTAGAAGGCTACTTTTAGTAGAAAATATAGGATTTTCTAGGAGTTACAAACTTTTACAAACACTTTCAAACATATTCATACTTTTACTACAAACGTTTACAAACTCGTACTTCAAACACTGTTTCAAACATTTTGATACAAACCTAGACACTAAATACTTATGAACTCACCAACTTTAATGCTGATAAACTCTTTCAAAATAACTTGTATTCTCAGGTCATCAGTAAACAGGTACCGATGCCAGCTTTTGAGAAGATGGGGCGCATACAAGACTCATCTTATATTTTGATTCATATTTTGGTGTCTTATATACTACAGAACACACTTGTATTAAAATTATATATTTAATGCAATGGATGATGTTGTTCACTTGTTTACTGTTATACTGTGTTGTGATATTGTACATGACGTCCTCCGCCCCAGAACGTTTCCGCCGTTCTTGGTTTTGGGGTGTGACAGATTGGTATCAGAGGATTTTTTATAGTGAATTGAGTATAGCAACCCATACAAGATATACTAACTATAAACCCAATGGGATTAAACATTGTGACCAAGAGTGTATACTTTTAAATAATAAAATATTTAACTAAGTATACAAGCCTGCATTCATACTAAAACCAATGTTACAATGACAAATACAAAGGTATTGTGATTGTTGAATATTACAAGTAAGCTCACGGATGTATGGTCAGTCCTGGGAATGGCATAGCCTGATCAACTATGCTGGTCCGAGGAGTGATTAGCATATGCCCTAGAATGGTTGTGTTATGGCAACAAGTCTAAAAACTTACCAACACTACTATAATGAAAACACTAGAACAGAAAATAAGTCTAAAATACTATAGGAGTATTTTGTGTTGCTATAATTACATATCTGAGAACTAAAAAAAAGGGTCTCTATCAAGTAGGTCAATAGTCATTAAGTGGATACTATAAGGTTATATGAAATTTAGGTGTTATAGACTCAGAATCTGTGACCTTTGCTTTACTTCCTGTCCTTGTTTGGTTGTGGATTTAGAGTTAGGGCCACTTATTCGACGGTCTATCTTGCTTTGACTTCATATAACTGGTATACACTACACAAGTATTGACATAACTGATAAAGATCATCTTAAAATTATCTTAAGTAGTACGTCTATTTATGTAAGATTCTTGTACTCCTTTTCTCGCGTAGATATCATGGCTGGATTTCGTCATGGCGACCCGTACTTACCACCCCACGGCAATGTTGGATGGCTTGAAGAAGAGCTCGAAGATGAGCATCCAATCCCTTTGGATGATCACCTCACAGAAGGCTTCTCGGATGGTTCTGACTCCGAGCCTGAAGTCAACAACCTACCCCAAGTAGGTCAAGCCCCAATTAACAACCCCCGACCCACGTTTCAAGGTCCCACACCCTTGTGGGCAACAAACTTAAATCGTTAGAGCGATGAAGAGGGTCAACCTTTACCCTACAACGGGGACCAAAGCTTTTACAATGTAAGCGAGGGTGGCTCAGCTGACCGAGTCCTGCCTATCATGGTCCGCAGGATTGCTCGAAATATCGAGCAAGGTCGAGCAGCCATCGGCCAAATCGTGGAAATTGATGCCAACTCCGGTGTCAACACAGTTCGTATCCGCCGTCTTGAAGAAGTTATGGAAAGGACCAGGAGAACTAATGATTCTCTGCAGCAACAGTTGGCTGCCTCCCGAGCTGACGTCATAGAACTTCGAGTTCGCCAGAGGGCTCATGAGCGACACCTTCAAGAGTTGGTTCGTCAAGTGGCAGATCTTAGGGTTCGCCCAAGGAATTCCCATAGCCGTTAGAAGATGTATAACACATCTTTTCTTTTTATTAAGGAATAGCCTTTTGTATCTGTGCTCTATGAAGCACTTGTCTGTAAAATATTCCTATCTTTCAGTACACTATCTAGTCTTCTAAGCTGTCAAATATTTTCCCGCATACGGTTTGATGTAAGACCTACTGTTAGGTCGTTTTTCGTAAACTTGTTAGATCAATAATACCAGTAATATTGACAGTTATCTAATCTGTTGAAAAATATGTACTCTTGTGTTTCTCTACTCTCCTACTGTGCTTCTATTTCAAAGCATACACTCACTCAACTGTTGGACTATGGCGATTTAGCCCATGGAACACTCTCACCATGCTCACAATTGATTCTAACCACCATGTCCATCTTTCCTTTAAACTTATAGTCGAAGGATGCCTCCTCGCAGATCAACAAGGCGTAATACTCCGAATACTCAAACTCCAATACCACCACCTCCCCCGCAATTCGATGCGGAAGCTCTGAATGCTACAGTGGCTACGGCTGTGGCTACCGCCATGGCTCAATATCACTCCACTAATGCTAGCAGAGGTGGAACCCCTTGTGCGCTCGAGAGAGTACTCCTACAAGGACTTCACTAACTGCAAGCCAAAGTCCTTCAAAGGGACTGGCGGAGTCATTGCCCTCTCGCAATGGTTCGAAAAGACGGAGTCAATCTTCGAGATTTGCTCCTGCCCTGCCTCGAGCAAAGTTAAATTTGTTGCGTGTACCTTCGAAGAGAAAGCCCTGACATGGTAGAATATCCATGTCAAGTCACTAACTCTTATAGTGGCAAACGACATGGGCTGGGAAACTATGAAAGACCTCATGATTGAGCAGTACTGCCCGAGGGGCGAGATCTAGAAGTTGGAACAGGAGCTGTGGAGCCTGACCATGAGGGGCTCCAACATAGTCGCATATACCGCCAGATTCAGTGAACTAGTGGCCCTCTGTCCCAACATGGTTCCCACTGAGGGGAAAAAGGTCGAAAGGTACATCTGGGGGCTGGTGCCTCCGTACCAGGGAAATGTCCTATCTTCACACCCTACTACCTTCGACAGTGCCAAGCGATTGGCACAACGACTCAACGATCATGGAGTCCAATCCCCATCATCAACAACAGCCATGGCCATCCCAGAACCCTCCAAACCCGCTGACAACAAGCGGAAGTTCTGGGATGACAAGAAGAAACAGAAAGCTGCCAAAAAGCAGCAGATTGTGGCGGTTCATGCCGTGATAGCACCCGCCGCTACTGCTCTGGTCAAGCAGTACGCTGGAAGTTTGCCAAAGTGCAATAAATGCAACTTCCACCACAACGGCCCCTGCCGGGATATGCAGTGCTCCAACTGCAACAAGAAAGGACACACTGTTCGTTTCTGCAAATCTCCGGCAAGGCTGATCACCCAAGTTCCCGGCGCTGCCGTGGGCCAGGCTTGCTATGGATGTGGCGAGGTGGGCCACTATAAAAGGGACTGCCCCAAAGCAAGAACTGTTGGTGGAGCAGGAAGAGTTCTGGCTATAGGCCAAGGGGAAGTAGTTGCTGACCCTACGGTGGTGACTGGTACGTTTCTCCTTGAAAACTCTTATGCATGCAGATTGTTTGATAGTGGAGCGGAGAGAAGCTTCGTAAATCATAAATTTGCTCGCCTACTTAAACAAAAACCACGCACACTTAAGGAACCATTCACTGTAGAAATGGCTAATGGGAAAACAGAGAGCACTAATAGCATATACATAGGATGTACCCTAACTCTAGATAGCCATTCATTTCAATTCGACCTCATGCCGGTCTCGATTAAAAGTTTCGATGTCATCATCTGCATGGATTGGTTGAGTCTTCATCGTGCTGACATTATGTGTTACGAAAAGGCTGTACGCCTTAATCTTCTGTCTAACGAAACTCTCTTTATCTATGGCGACAAACCTAGTACGAGTCTTCGTATCATCTCAAGTATTCAAGCACAGAAGTATCTACGTAAGGAATATCGTGCATTCCTTACTCACGTTGTCGATACGAGCCTAGAAATGAAAGAACTAAACAACATTCCGGTAGTGAACGACTCTCCCGACATCTTTCCAGAAGAACTGTCAGGATTACCTCCGCAACGAAAAGTCGAGTTCAGAATTGACTTAGTTCCAGGAGCTACCCCAATAGCCAAATCTCCTTACCGATTAGCACCAGCAGAGACGCAGGAACTATCTAGTCAACTTAAGGAACTGCTCAGCAAGGGCTTTATTAGACCAAGCTTCTCACCCTGGGGAGCACTGGTCTTGTTTGTTAAGAAAAAAGACAGATCATTACGTATGTGTATCGACTACAGAGAACTCAACAAACTGACGGTCAAAAATCGTTACCCTCTGTCTCGCATAGACGATTTATTTGACCAACTGCAAGGGGCGAGTTACTTTTCCAAAATTGATCTAACATCCGGATATCACCAGTTACGAGTGCTAGAGGAGGATATCCCAAAGACAGCCTTCCGAACTCCTTACGGACATTACGAGTTCGTGGTGATGCCATTCGGATTGACCAATGCGCCGGCAGTATTCATGGACTTGATGAATAAAGTATGTCGACCTTACTTGGATCAATTCGTCATCATCTTCATTGATGACATCCTGATCTAGTCCCGAAGTAAGGAAGAGCATGGCGATCACCTGCGAGAAGTTCTAGGAACTTTACGAACAGAGAAGCTCTATGCGAAGTTCTCTAAATGTGAATTTTGGATCCGAAGAGTCGAATTCTTAGGACACATGGTTAGCGAGCAGGGAATCCACGTTGAACCATCCAAAATTAAATCCATTGAGAATTGATCAGCACCGAAGACACCTACAGAAATTCGTCAACTTTTAGGTCTCATTGGCTACTACCGCACGTTCATACAGAACTTCTCCCGGATTGCGAAACCCCTTACTACACTGACCCAGAAAGGAGTGGCCTTTGACTGGGAAGGGAAACAAGAAAAAGCGTTTCAAACGCTGAAACGAGACTTATGCACCGCATCGATACTATCTCTCCCCGAAGGGATAGAAGAATTCGTTGTATACTGCGATGCATCCAACCAAGGGATTGGTTGTGTTCTAATGCAACGAGGTAAGGTCATCACCTATGCCTCGAGACAGCTGAAGACACACGAAGTCAACTACACCACACACGATCTTGAACTAGGGGCAGTTGTGTTTTCCCTGAAGATCTGGAGACATTACCTGTATGGCACGAAAAGCACGATCTTTACAAACCACAAGAGTTTACAACACATATTCGATCAGAAGGAGCTCAACAAGAGACAACAACGGTGGGTCGAGCTACTCAATGACTACGAATGCAAAATTCGTTATCATCCGGGTAAAGCCAACGTAGTAGCAGACGCCCTAAGTCGGAAAGAATATTCTGGTCAAAGGGTCAAATCGTTGACAATGACTATCCATTCACACTTGTCTACATAAATTCAGGAGGCTCAGCTTGACGCCTTGAAACCTAAAAACGTGGCGGCTAAATCCCTTAGAGGAATGGATAAGAAATTAGAAGCCAAGGGTGGTGGAGCCTTATATTTCCTGGACCGGATCTGGACACCGAAACAAGGTGGCTTCCAAGACTTGGTCATGGCCGAGGTGCACAACACTTGGTATTCCGTCCACCCAGGTTCAGATAAGATGTATTTGGATCTTAAAAAGTTATACTGGCGGCCTAACATGAAAGCAGAAATTGCTACCTTCGTGAGTAAATGATTTACTTGCGCAAAGGTTAAGGTCGAATACCAGAAACCCTCCGGTTTACTACAACAACCTGAGATACCAGAATGGAAGTGGGAGCGGATCACTATGGATTACATAACCAAGTTGCCCAAGACAACGGGTGGACTTGATACCATATGGGTCATTGTCGATAGATTGACCAAGTCTGCACACTTCCTGCCTATCAAAGAAACTGACAAGATGGAAAAGCTTACGAGAACATACATTAGGGAAATCGTACGACTGCATGGTGTTCCTATATCCGTTATCTCTGATAGAGATAGTAGGTTCACTTCAAGGTTCTGGCAGTCACTGCAAAGTTCCCTAGGAACAAGGCTAGACATGATCACAGCCTACCATCCTCAGACCAATGGACAAAGTGAGAGAACCATCCAAACAATGGAAGATATGTTGAGAACCTGTGTGATCGACTTTGGGAAGGCATGGGATACTCACTTACCCATGTCAAATTTTCCTACAATAATAGTTATCACACGAGCATCAAGGCTGCTCCATTTGAAACCCAATATGGCCGGAAGTGCAGAACCCCTCTGTACTGGGCTGAAGTGGGTGACACCCAGTTAGCTAGAGGACTAGTTCCTGATAGCACTCTCACAGGTCCGGAAATCATACAGGAAATGACAGAGAAGATCGTTTAGATTCGTGAACGATTGAAAGCCTCTAGAGACCGACAGAAAAGCTATGCAGACAAGCGAAGGAAACCATTGGAATTCTAGGTGGGAGACCGAGTCCTTTTGAAAGTCTCACCCTGGAAGGGCTTGATACACTTCGGTAAGCATGGGAAGCTCAATCCAAGATACATAGGGCCTTTCGAGATTCTTGCTAGAATCAGCCCTGTAGCTTACAAAACAATCTACCCAACGAACTCAGTAACGTACATTCTACATTTCACGTCTCAAACTAGAAAAAGTGTCTGTTCGACGAGAAACTTGTAATCCCACTCGACGAGATCGAGATCAACGAGAGCCTGACCTTCGTGGAAGAATTGTAACAACGTAAATTTCAAAACAATTTTTCGCATTTTATAAAAACATAATTCATTTATTACTCATAAAAACATCATTGTTTAAAACTCAATTCATAGCATATAACAATCCCAAGATCTCATAGCATAAAGAAAATCCCGTGTGTGTACTGATCAAGCCGACACCTTCCCACGATCCTCACTAGTACCTGAAACACATAACACATAACACTGTAAGCACGAAGCTTAGTGAGTTCCCCAAAATACCACATATAACACATATTAGCCACTCGAGGCTATAACTTTGTGGGTCCGTGCACCCTAACTCTGTGAACCCTCAGGTTCTATCTCTGTGAACCTTCCGGTTCTAACTCTGTAACATGCACAGCATAAATCACATAGAATAATGCAATGCAACACATAACACATATATAGCATACAATACTGTATCACATAACTCTAAAAGTATAGTGAGAAGACTCACCTCAGACTCTCGTAAATCCCTGACTCGGTAGAAGTATTTCCTAGCCTCCGCCTATTCACACAAAGTAAATATCCTCATAAATATAACACTCGAGGCTAGACTAGACCCTCTATTGTCACCCTAAGAAGGGTAAAAGACTATTTTACCCCCTCTTGACTCCAGGACTCCATTGCTGACCAAACCCTAAAAGTCAATAAAAGTCAACGGTCAAACTTTGACCCAACTCGCCGAGTGCACTCCGGTGACTCGGCGAGTACACACATGACTCCTAACTCTTTGTCCCGCTTGGCATGTCAAGCCTCTCCCTAAACTCGACGAGTCACATCAGGCCTGAATCGCGGGGCCACCCCGACTCAACTCGCCGAGTTTCAAGAACAACTCGGCGAGTACAGCCTTGAACTTCAGTCCTCTAATCCCCTTCTGACTCATTGAGTCATCCCCCAACTCAGCAGTCCACTCACTGAATGATTAATGGGCAACCTTCATACTACTCGTCGAGTCTGTTCTTGGGACTTGGGGAGTTCATGCCATGCACACTCTCAAAACAACTTCTGAGGTCAGATCCGTCCCATACAATGATAGATCTGGCCTCCCCAAGCATGATAATCACGTAAAGCTAACATCTTGGTGCTCATGCAAAGGCTTAAAGGCCTTATTTGAAGATATGACCACTAAAATGACATCCAAAGCTCATAACCCCCATTAACACTCATAAAGCTCAAGGGAAAAGGGTCTCTGGACCTCTTTGGGTCCAGATCTACAGCACCAACACGAGAAGGGACCAATTACTCAATAACCTTCCTCTAAAAGGGGCTAAAAAGCCCTAACTCTAGGAATTACACCATAAACTGAAGAAGGGTCGAATGAATACCTCAAAATGAAGTCTCTGGGCCCTGGAATCACTGGATTAGCATCCTCTTCATCCTCCTCTTGTCTTGTTCCTCTTCTATTTGCAAAAACACTAACAAATGATCAAGAAATGGCTCCTTTCCTCTCACAATCGCTCTAGCTCACTTAGCGTTTCTCTCTGGGGTCTAGTAGCCGCAAATGACAACCATAAGGCCCCTTAAATAGGCCCCAAACTCGAGGAATTAGGGTTTCATTAAACATCATGGACTCGCTGAGTCCTTGGGGCGACTCGTCGAGTCCAGCCATCCACCTGGATAATGATTCGCGTCTTTACTCGGCGAGTCTACACACCAACTCGCCGAGTTCTTCCACAAAACTTGAAATACAATGAATAAATATAATACCTAAAATTTCGGATGTTACAATTCTCCCCCACTTGAATCAGACTTCGCCCTCGAAGTCTCATCCCTGAAATAGCTCCGGATGTTGCTCACGCATCTCCCGCTCCGGCTCCCAAGTCAACTCGGATCCTCTCCGATGTTGCCGCTGAACCTGCACCAGAGGCACCTCCTTGTTCCTCAGAACCTTGATCTTCCAATCCATAATCGCAACTGGTCTCTCCGCATAGTTCAGGCTCGCATCCACCTGAATATCCTCTAACGGTACTATTGCCGACTTGTCAGCTATACACTTCCTTAACTGAGACACGTGGAAGGTATTATGAATCCGCTCCAACTCCACAGGTAGTTACAAGCGATACGCTACCCTGCCTACCCTCGCGATCACTCTGAATGGCCCAATATACCGGGGCCCTAGCTTGCCCCTCTTCCTGAATCGAATCACTCCTTTCCAAGGAGATACCTTCAGGAGAACATAATCACCGACCTGGAACTCAAGCTCGGATCGTCGCCTATCCACATAACTCTTCTGGCGACTCTGAGCGGTCAACAATCTCTGCCTGACCCGTTGTATCTGCTCTATCGTCTGAAGCACAATTTCCGTGCTACCCATCACTCGTTGCCCTACCTCTCCCCAACAAATGGGAGTCCGACACCTCCTCCCATACAACAACTCAAAGGGAGGCATACCAATGCTCGAATGATGGTTGTTGTTGTAGGAGAACTCCGCTAAGGGCAAATACGTGTCCCAACTTCCGCCAAAATCCAACACGCATGCTCGAGCATGTCCTCGAGCATCTGAATCGTCCGCTCGCTCTGACTGTCATTCTGTGGGTGGTATGCGGTACTAAAATGCAGCCTCGTACCCAACTCCTCGTGTAATTTCTTCCAAAATCTGGAAGTCAAACGCACATCTCGATCTGACACAATCGAGATCGGCACCCCATGCCGCGATACCACCTCTCTCACATATACCTCTGCTAACTTTTCCGCAGAAGAACTCTCACTAATGGTGAGAAAGTGAGCGCTCTTTGTCAAACGGTCTACTATCACCCAAATCGCATCGACACCCCTCGCCGTTCTCGGCAATTTGGTGATAAAATCCATGGATATCTGCTCCCATTTCCATTTTGGGACTTCCAGTGGCTTCAAGTTACCATGTGGTCTCTGATGTTCGGCCTTAACCCTGCGACAGGTTAGGCACCTCTCAACAAACCACGCTACATCTCTCTTCATACAGGGCCACCAATACTCCCTTTTAAGATCCAGAAACATCTTAGTGGCCCCAGGATGGATCGAGAATCTCCATCTATGCGCCTCCTCCATCAAGATGGTACGCGTTCCTCCAACAAACGGTACCCAAATCCGACCCTGGAAGGTCATAAGCCCTCTGCTATCGGTCACGAACTCTGACACCTATCCGATAACTCGCTCTCTCTTACGGTTCTCCGGTCTTACTGCCTCAGCCTGAGCCCCTCTGATGGTGTCCAACACCGGGGTCATCACCATCAATCTCATACAAATATCCCGAATCGGGGCGCTCTCTGCCCTATGACTCAGGGCGTCGGCTACCACATTAGCCTTGCCTGGGTGGTACAGGATCTCGCAGTCATAATCCTTTACTACATCCAACCATGTCCTCTGACGCATGTTCAGGTTTGGCTGATCCATCAAATACTTCAAACTCTTGTGGTCCGTGTATATCGTACACCGAACCCCATACAGATAACGGCGCCAAATCTTGAAGGCGAACACCACAGCCCCCAACTCTAGATCGTGAGTGGGATACCTTGCCTCATGGGGCTTCAGCTGCCTCGATGCGTACGCGATCACATGCCCCCTCTTCATCAACACCGTGCCCAACCCAGATATCGATGCGTCACAATACACCACGAAGTCCTCCATTCCCTCTGGAAGAGCCAACACCGGGGCTTCGCACAATCTCTGGCGAAGAGTCTCAAATGAGGCCTGCTGCTCTGGGCCCCAGCTGAACACCACACCCTTCCGGGTCAACCTGGTGAGAGGAACAACAATCTTGGAGAAATCCCTGATGAACCTCCGATAATAGCCGGCCAACCGTAGAAAACTCTTCATCTCGGAAGGAGATTTCGGCACCTCCCAACTCAACACCACCTCGATCTTGGCCGGATCGACCAAAATCCCCTTTTGGTTAACGAGGTGACCAAGGAATTGCACCTCTTGTAACCAAAAATCACACTTGGAGAATTTGGCATAAAGCCTCTCCGATCTCAGCACACTGAGGATTTCTTGCAAATGCTCCTCATGCTGCTCCCTGGATCTCGAATATACCAAAATGTCGTCAATGAACACAATCACTGATCGATCCAACATCGGTCTGCATACCCTGTTCATGAGATCCATGAACGCTGCAGGCGCATTGGTGAGCCCGAATGGAATCACCACGAACTCGTAATGCCCATAACGAGTCCTGAACGCGGTCTTCTGGATATCCTCCTCGTGCATCCTCATCTGATGATATCCAGATCTCAGATCAATCTTGGAAAACCAAGATGCTCCCTGCAGCTGATCGAACAAATCATTGATCCTCGGCAAAGGATAACGGTTCTTGACCGTTAACTTGTTCAGCTCTCGATAATCTATGCACATTCGGTGCGAACCATCCTTTTTCTTCACAAAAAGGATCGGTGCTCCCCACGGCGAGCTGCTTGGCCGAATAAACCCCTTCCCCAGCAGCTCCTGAAGCTGTGAGGATAACTCATGCATCTCTGGAGGTGCAAGGCGATAGGGCGCCTTGGTAATAGGTGCTGCCCCCGGAATCAAATCAATGTGAAACTCAACCTGCCTCTCGGGAGGCACACCCGGTAACTCCTCGGGAAACACATCCGGGAATTCCCTCACTATCGGAACCTCCTCAACCGTACTCGGTCTCTCTACACCAACTCTTGTATCCATAACATACGCTACAAAATCACTACGGCCCTGATGTAGACTCTGTCTCGCTCTAGCAGCCGAACAAAATGCTGAATCGGGACGGGCACCCTCTCCGTACACCGTAAGAACTCCCCCACTTGGGTCTCGTATAGTCACCAGCTGCCGCTCGCAATCGATAACGGCTCCAAATCTGCTCAACCAATCCATGCCCACGATGACACAGACGTCCTTCATCGTAATCGGGACCAAATCAATAGGAAACTCTACACCGAAGATCTTGAGTACACATCCTCGAATCACCTCTATGGCATACATTGCTCTCTCGTCGGCGATGGAGACTCTCAGAGGTCGACTCAACGCCTCTCGACTAATACTGATGTGCTGACTAAAAGCCAACGATATAAAAGATCGACTCGCACCCGAGTCAAATAACACCCAAGCAGGTACAGAACTCACAAGAAAATTACCTACGCATATCATAGTATAAGCACAAAATCTCAAACATTAAAATAAATACATGAAAGAATACATACCAGCCACGACATCAAGCGTTGCGCGGACCTCTTCCACAGTCAACTGGAAGGCTCTCCCCCGAGCCTTCGGCGTCTCGGTCTTCACCGGCCGACTATCAGAAGCTCTAATAGCAGCAGGGGCAGACCTCTGAGAAGCTCCCTGTGCTGACCCTCGCAGCAGCAGACACTCGGCCTTCCGGTGTCCGGTCTGGTTGCAGTGGAAACACACTGCAAACCCCTTGGGGCAGTCCTTGGCCATATGCCCCTCCTTGCCACACTTGTAGCAAGATCCAGCTCTACAAACTCCATCATGACCCTTGCCGCACTTTCCCCAAGTTTGGCCCTTCTGGCTCCCTGCTCTGGGATCAGCGGGCTTGGCCCGCTTGGCTTCCGGCTGGGACTGTGCCGGTCGCCGATCCCTCCCCTGAGACTCCGCCTCCTCCCTAGCCTGAGTCTCTAGCTCCATCTCCCTCTTCCGGGCATTTGCCTGAAGCTCGGTAAATGTCTGGTACGAGGAGTTCGCCACGAAATCCCGAATATCTCTCCTCAAAATACTCAAATAACGGCTCATACGTGCCTGCTCAAAAGACACGTGCTCAGGGCAGAACATCGCCCTCTCATGAAACATCCTGGTAATAACCGTAACAGACTTCGTACCCTGCTTGAGGGTCAAAAACTCTTGTGCCAACCGATCCCGTTCCACCGGGGGAACGTACTCATCACGAAACATGGCGGTGAACCTCTCCCAGGTCACCGCAGCAAGCTCTGTTGGAGAATAGTGTGTTGTCGTGAACTTCCACCAATCCTTCGCCCCCAGGCGAAGCTGGTTCAGCGCAAACCGAACCCTCAAGTGCTCCGGGCATGAGCATGAATAGAAACACCCCTCAATGTCAGATACCCATCTCATCGCTGCAATCGGATCCTGCGTCCCATCAAACTCGGGTGGCTTCGTGTTGCTGAACTCCCTGAACAACAACGAGTCACCCCCTTGCGGCCTAGCGGCAGCGACGGCTGCGGTGGCCGCTGCAACAGCAGCCTCAGAAAGAGCGACATAACGCTCGTCAAAAGTCTCAATCAGCGTGGTCTTGATAGACCCGAACATCTCTGGTATCTCTGCCCTGATGGCCACATCCACCTCCTCATGGATGATCCGGCGGATCTCCTCATCACTAGCCTCGCTGCTCTCTGGCGCATGATGTGTCCTCACCATGATCTACCTCTGAAATACAACATATGATATATTAGAAACTCACTCGAGCATACTCGCACTCGATAACTCATCCCTCCTTGATCCTTGGCATTCCAAAGATTCTTACTTCAACTGTACACCATCCCGGTGTTTTCAGTAGTACGGGCCCAATACTACTGTCCACATCGCGTCAGTATACACCCCAAGTCCTCCTCCTAGGATCCCAAGTCCCAAGTACTCTATTATGCATGATCCACTCTCTAACAGATCTCTAATAAGCTCCTCACTGCTACCTACTCACTCTCAAGCATCTTATAGCAGCTCACCTCCCTCTAGGCTAAGGCATCACAAATCGGGCCACTCTAGTCCTAATAGGAATACCTAGCCCACTCTAGCACGAGAATACATCATATCAATCTCATAAGCATATAACATAAGGGTATTTTGGGAAATCACCGTTCAGGTGCTGACTGATCGTACACACGACTCTACTCTGCGTTATCCAAAAATCTTTTAATCTTTTTAGAAAACTTGGTTCTCTTTTGAAAATATTTCTCAAGTCCTCAATTTGAGTTCAAATACGCCCGAAGGTGTACTCGAATCCCTCAAACCAAGGCTCTGATACCAACTTGTAACACCGTAAATTTCAAAACAATTTTTTGCATTTTATAGAAACATAATTCATTTATTACTCATAAAAACATCATTGTTTAAAACTCAATTCATAGCATATAACAATCCCAAGATCTCATAGCATAAAGAAAATCCCGAGTGTGTACTGATCAAGCCGACGCCTTCCCGCGATCCTCACTATTACCTGAAACACATAACACATAACATTGTAAGCACGAAGCTTAGTGAGTTCCCTAAAATACCACATATAACACATCTTAGCCACTCGAGGCTATAACTCTGTGGGTCCATGCACCCTAACTCTGTAAACCCTCAGGTTCTATCTCTGTGAACCTTCCAGTTCTAACTCTGTAACATGCACAGCATAAATCACATAGAATAATGCAATGCAACACATAACACATATATAGCATACAACACTGTATCACATAACTCTGAAAGTATAGTGAGAAGACTCACCTCAAACTCTCGTAAATCCCTGACTCGGTAGAAGTATTGCCTAGCCTCCGCCTATTCACACAAAGTAAATATCCTCATAAATATAACACTCGAGGCTATACTTGACCCTCTATTGTCACCCTCAGAAGGGTAAAAGACTATTTTACCCCCCTCTTGACTCCAGGACTCCATTGTTGACCAAACCCTAAAAGTCAACAAAAGTCAACGGTCAAACTTTGACCCAACTCGCCGAGTGCACTCCGGTGACTCGGCGAGTACACACATGACTCCTAACTCTTTGTCCCGCTTGGCACGTCGAGTCCCTCCCTAAACTCGACGAGTCACATCAGGCCTGAATTGTGGGGCCACCCCGACTCAACTCGCCGAGTTTCAAGAACAACTCGGCGAGTATAGCCTTAAACTTCAGTCCTCTAATCCACTTCTGACTAACTGAGTCTTCCCCCAACTCGGCAGTCCACTCACTGAATGATTAATGGGTAACCTTCATACTACTCGCCGAGTCTGTTCTTAGGACTCGGCGAGTTCATGCCATGCACACTCTCAAAACAACTTCTGAGGTCAGATCCGTCCCATACAATCATAGATCTGGCCTCCCCAAGCATGATAATCATGTAAAGCTAACATCTTAGTGCTCATGCAAAGGCTTAAAGGCCTTATTTGAAGATATGACCACTAAAATGACATCCAAAGCTCATAACCCCCATTAACACTCATAAAGCTCAAGGGAAAAGGGTCTCTGGACCTCTTTGGGTCCAGATCTACAGCACCAACAAGAGAAGGGACCAATTACTCAATAACCTTCCTCTAAAAGGGGCTAAAAAGCCCTAACTCTAGGAATTACACCAGAAACTGAAGAAGGGTCAAATGAATACCTCAAAATGAAGTCTTTGAGCCCTGGAATCACTGGATTAGCACCCTCTTCATCCTCCTCTTGTCTTGGTCCTCTTCTATTTTCAAAAAACACTAACAAATGATCAAGAAATGGCTCCTTTCCTCTCAGAATCGCTCTAGCTCACTTAGGGTTTCTCTCTGGGGTCTGGTAGCCGCAAATGACGGCCATAAGGCCCCTTAAATAGGCCCCAAACCTGAGGAATTATGGTTTCATTAAACAGCATGGACTTGCCGAGTCCTCGGGGCGACTCGCCGAGTCCAACCATCCACCCGGATAATGATTCGCATCTCTACTCGGCGAGTCTATGCACCAACTCGCCGAGTTCTTCCACAAAACTTGAAATACAATGAAGAAATATAATACCTGAAATTTTGGATATTACAAGAACCTGTAGAGATCATGGATCGTGAGGTCAAGCAGACGTAGCAAAGCCGCATCCCGATTGTGAAGGTTCGCTGGAACGCCAAGCGAGGACCTGAATTCACATGGGAGCATGAGGATCAAATGAAATTGAAATATCCTGATCTATTCGCTTAGTTATTTGTAACTACTTTATTTGTTTACACTTTAATTTGGGGACGAAATTCCCTTTAACGGGGGGATGATGTGACAACCCAAAATTTTCATTTGTACAAACTCTAAAGTCAATTACTTCAATTAAAAGTCAATTACATTTCTGCTAATTTTTAGCTGGTTTTAAGTCCGTTTGAGTAGTTTTATTAATTATTCATGAACCGAACGGATAAAAGGAAGTGATTTCTAGAATATCGAGATAGCAATGGAACAACCAACACCTTAGTTAGGTGTTCACAGACAAACAAATGGAGTTTGGGCCGTGAACTCTAGCTTGGCCGTGAACTCATGGCTTAGACATGAGGTTACTCCCCAATTGCTTCATTTCTCACTTTCACCCTTATGTTTACTCCCCATTCTCCTCAACTATCATCCCGTTCTTCGCCCGATCTTCCAAAAACGTAAGTATTTCTCGACTTGATTAGTTGTTATAACCTAATATCTAGTAGTTATACATAATTTCATCCATTCATTATTGTTTTTCACTTAGATCTTCCAAACACCAAGAACACACACTAGTGTTCTTGGACCTTAATCACCCAATCGAGCTTCTATCTTGTAGGTACACTTTCCCTAGCTTCTTGTGTGCTTAATATGAACTTGATAACACTTGAAAATCATCAAGAATCATAAGAAAAAAGGATTTCACGGCCAAGGATGTTCTTGGGCCGTGAACCCCTCTTAAGGTGGCTAAATTGACCCTAGTTCCTTCCTAAGCCTTGGATACCACCCTTGATCCTTCCTAGAAGTGTTTAAGACCTTAAACAACAATCAAAACAAGTCCACATGAGATTTTACGGCCGTAAACACCTCAGTAAGTTGTCCTTAGGCTGTGAACTCAACAAGGTAGTGTTAGTGTGCCCCTAATGCTTTCCTAAGGCTTGGACTTGACCATCGGATGCTCAATCATGACTTGTAAGACCTTAGAACACAATTTGGCACTTATTACCATGAGTTTACGGCCATAAACTCATGGGGAAATGGTCATGGGCCGTGAACCCCATAAGGAGTGGTCCTTGGGCCATAAAGTCCAATGCCATGCCATACAACCCTTATATGCAACCCGTTGGTACCAATAACACTTGAATCAAAGTGTTTCCATGTCCTCGGGTGTCTTAACTTGATTTATTAGTGGTTAAATGTCTAATTAGATACATATATGTTTATTATATGTTAAATAGGATCATTGTGCGAGTGTTCAAGTCTTCACTTGACACCTAGCACCTTGTCCGACACTTCAATACAATCCACTCACTACAGGTGAGTTTATACCCCTTAATTAACCTTTGAAATGTTATTAAATGTTTTTAAATGCTTTTATGGGGGGGAATACAAGTTGAATCATGTTAGTTATTAGATCAATCACATGTGATTAATAACTAGCATACAAATGGATTTTCTATACATTAAACTGTTTTACCATACAAATGACTTCAAACTGCTTATCAAACTATTTTACATGTCAAACTCTTTATCAAATTCACTTTTGTATACAAAGCCTTTCTTTTATAGTTTTCCAACTTATATATTGTTAAAACCATGTCTACTACACATATAGTTATATAAATAAGGTTTGAAGGACTTAGGAGAGATAACCCACTTTATTTCCTATCCTTGTTTGGTTGTGGACTTAAAGTACCCGGTTGTTTGTCCGAGTGTCGTTGAATCCTTACTTATATATTATCTATATATGTATAGATATAAAGACTTTTATCTCAGTTCAGTACATTCAGTCATACAAGCAAGTCCACTAATAAACTATAATAGGTATAGTTTAGGGTTATACTACTTACTACTTCTAGTTCAATGAAGCATACAAGAGTCATTTCATTCATGAGTCATTACTTACTACTACGAGAACTTATACAACTATACTATGATGAGAACATATACAACGATACTATGACGAGAACTTATACAGCTATACTAGGATGAGAACATATACAAATATACTATGATGGGAAACCATACATTCATTACACAAGTACATACATTACCAATAGAAGTATACTATAACATAAATGTGATCCACTATATCTGTAACATCTGGAATTTCAGGTATTATATTTATTCATTGTATTTAAATTTTGTGGAAGAACTCGGCGAGTTGGTGCATAGACTCGCCAAGTAGAGACGGGAATCATTATCCGGGTGGATGGGTGGACTCGACGAGTCGCCCCGAGGACTCGGTGAGTCCATGCTGTTTAATGAAACCCTAATTCCTCGGGTTTGGGGCCTATTTAAGGGGACTTACGGCCGTCATTTGCGGCTACCAGACCCCAGAGAGAAACCCTAAGTGAGCTAGAGCGATTGTGAGAGGAAAGGAGCCATTTCTTGATCATTTGTTAGTGTTTTTGCAAATAGAAGAGGACCAAGACAAGAGGAGGATGAAGAGGGTGCTAATCCAGTGATTCCAGGGCTCAAAGACTTCATTTTGTGGTATTCATTCGACCCTTCTTTAGTTTATGGTGTAATTCCTAGAGTTAGGGCTTTTTAGCCCCTTTTAGAGGAAGGTTATTGAGTAATTGGTCCCTTCCCTTGTTGGTGCTGTAGATCTGGACCCAAAGAGGTCCAGAGACCCTTTTCCCTTGAGCTTTATGAGTGTTAATGGGGGTTATGAGCTTTGGATGTCATTTTAGTGGTCATATCTTCAAATAAGGCCTTTAAGCCTTTGCATGAGCACCAAGATGTTAGCTTTACATGATTATCATGCGTGGGGAGGCCAGATCTATGATTGTATGGGACAGATCTGACCTCAGAAGTTGTTTTGAGAGTGTGCATGGCATGAACTCGCCGAGTCCCAAGAACAGACTCGGTGAGTAGTATGAAGGTTGCTCATTAATCATTCAGTGAGTGGACTGTCGAGTTGGGGGATGACTCAATGAGTCAGAAGGAGATTAGAGGACTGAAGTTCAAGGTTGTACTCGCCGAGTTGTTCTTGAAACTCGGCAAGTTGAGTCGGGGTGGCCCCGCGATTCAGGCCTGATGTGACTCGTCGAGTTTAGGGAGGGACTCGACGTGCCAAGCGAGACAAAGAGTTAGGAGTCATGTGTGTACTTGCCGAGTCACCGGAGTGCACTCAGCGAGTTGGGTCAAAGTTTGACCGTTGACTTTTGTTGACTTTTAGGGTTGTGTCAGCAATGGAGTCCTGGAGTCAAGAGGGGGGTAAAATAGTCTTTTACCCTTCTGAGGGTGACAATAGAGGGTCGAGTCTATCCTCGAATGTTATATTTATGAGGATATTTACTTTGTGTGAATAGGCAAAGGCTAGGCAATACTTCTACCGAGTCAGGGATTTACAAGAGTCTGAGGTGAGTCTTCTCACTATACTTTCAGAGTTATGTGATACAGTGTTGTATGCTATATATGTGTTATGTGTTGCATTGCATTATTCAATGTGATTTATGTTGTGCATGTTACAGAGTTAGAACCAGAAGGTTCACAGAGATAGAACCTGAGGGTTCACAGAGTTAGGGTGCACGGACCCACAGAGTTATAGCCTCAAGTGGCTAATATGTGTTATATGTGGTATTTTGGGGAACTCACTAAGCTTCGTGCTTACAGTGTTATGTGTTATGTGTTTCAGTTACTAGTGGGGATCGCGGGAAGGCGTCGGCTTGATCAGTACACACACAAGATTTTCTTTATGCTATGAGATCTTGGGATTGTTATATGCTATGAATTGAGTTTTAAACAATGATGTTTTTATGAGTAATAAATGAATTATGTTTTTATGAAATGCGAAAAATTGTTTTGAAATTTACGGTGTTACAGTATCGAAGCATGCCTTCATCGTTATGGCTCGAGTTGTAACCAGAATCTCTTCGAGGGAGAGCATGAGTTTGCGTATAGATCTATATTGGATTAACTATCCTACACCTTACTGGTAGCTACAGTGGGACCGGCAGGTCTTCGGGTGCCAAATGTCATACCTTTTGACGACTTACCTTGTCGTGTTTCATAGTCGATAGTATGGTACAATTAATCACATAATACCTTGATATAAATTCGGTTTAAGGAAGGTTACCAGCATACCTAGTGATAACTGCACCTGTTGCACCAAGGAAGGTTACCAGCATACCTAGTGATAGGTGCTTGAGTTGTATAGACAGCAACAGGAGTAGTGGCAGCTTAAACTGCCACAGTTTCATGCCTCTTGGAGGGTCCTTGGGAACTCTGACCCTTTCGCTTTTTCCAGATAACCTTATTACTCTCATCACACTCATTCTGTAGCTCCTAAACATTTTCATGGTTTTGAGGGTAGGTGCTATATCCTGGTCCACCGAACCTGTCAGGGCACAATAGCTTCATTGTAGCCGTCACTGCGGCAGAAACGGCCAACTGGAATATCACAGGGTCGAATTGAGAAGGAGGTAGTGACGGAGGGTCGTTGTTCCTTGAGTTGGGTCCTTTCTTTGGAGACATTTCTATCTAAAATGATTAGGAAAAATAGGTAGTAAATCCTCTAAATTAAATCAAGATATATGAAACAAGGGATATCTCTTTATGACAGACATATAATTCTATTAAGCGATAAAGCGGGAATGAATTATCAAGGCAGATAA
The DNA here is from genome assembly GCF_051521515.1 of Lactuca serriola. Lineage (NCBI taxonomy): Eukaryota > Viridiplantae > Streptophyta > Magnoliopsida > Asterales > Asteraceae > Lactuca > Lactuca serriola. Next base: position 116,483,559 of record NC_136412.1, read on the forward strand.
ACTATCGCTAAAGGAATGATCGAGGGGCAACGCCTGGATGAGGATTTTCTACAACAAAGTTAGATCTAGAAATACTCCCATAGTATTTCATGATTTACTGCGACGACGGCTCGTTGTTTGGGGTATTTGGGTAAGTTTTAGGCATGCTGGACACCACAGTCACTCCCAGGCACATGTTGGCTATGTCTCGAATGAATATAGTTGATCAGGCTATACTGACCTAGACACGACTACATAACTGCCCAGGTTTAACCGCAGCGTACAACACCCATTTACTTATGTTTTGTTCTACTTGTAGTTACGAATCTCGACGGGTAGGTATACTTGTATACTTTTGAAAATACTTATATTTTAAAGTATACTTTTAGTTCAGAGCACTTAGGCCCCTTAGTGTTTATAGTCTTATACCATGTAAGGTTTGGTATACTAGTTCACTATAAACAAGGGCTCTGATACCAATCTGTCATACCCCGAAACCGAAGGCGGAAACGTTCTGGGGCGGAGGACATCATGAATATCACAACCAATGTACATAGTAAGCATAGTAAACACAAAGCAATACATTACATAGATTCATTACATTTGTTTATAAGTAAAATGTTACCAGTTTCATAGATACATAAGTTCAAACAAAAGATAGACGTGACCCCATATGCTCCGTCTTCTACAAAAGAACGCGGGATACCTGTCTAAGGAGAACCTGAGAATACAAGCAGTTTAAAAATCAGCATAAAGCTGGTGAGTTCGTAAGCGGTTTGTTTTGTGAAAATGATTAAAGATTCCTTTTGTTTTCTGAAAAAGTGGTTATCCAAGAAAATCCCATATTTTCTTAAAAGTAATGTTTAGTTTTCCATTATGTTACACAATTCTGGTTATGAATAACTGTTATCCCAGGAAAATCCTATATTTTCCTAAAAAGTTTGTGATTAGTTACCAAGTCTGAATGTAATGTACAAGTATCTACCATACTTAAAATGTTTATGTAATGTTTCCTGAAAGTTGATTACCAATCCGAAATGTAATGTAAAAGATGTATACTGAAAACCTGATTATCCTTGTGAAGTGTATGTTAGTTTTAACACGTATATAAAACTATCATCATAGTAAACTAATTTCAAAGGTTATTAATTTACTATATTCATTATTACTAACAAGTAAATCTCTGTTATCCAAATTGTGAATTCTATAACCATACTAAAGTCTAGATATGGCAAAGGAAGGCCAGTATCAATTATGACTTTCTTCACCCTTGAACCTTTCGGTTCGGCTGTAGCTAGCAGCCAGGTGCGGGGTAATCAGCCCCGTATAGATCTATACACTCAAGTCATGCTCCCTCACAAAGAGATTCTGGTTACAGAGGCGGTCCTCCACTCACGTATCTCTGTGGAGTGTTCTCCGAGGACGTGTCTCCAATTTATAGGAATAACAAATCTACAAGTAATAATGCGGAAAAATACTATTTAAATGCTATTTTCAAATACGATCCTCCACTCGCGTATCTCTGCGGAGTGTTACCGAGGACAAAACAATTGTACTAATCTAATGCTTTTAACAATCATGATATGGAACAATTCATTTGTGAAATATATATAATATAACATTATATAATAATATATGAAATCGGTTTGTAAACTGATTCTGCAAATCAAACAGTTGGTTAATACGGTTTCAATTGTTAAAAGCAAGTGGAATATGAAACAATTCAATTGACATAATAAATTTAAGCACAAGATATTCTTGTACTTTTGCTTGTATTCCCCCCCTGAAAACATTGAAAAACATTGAAAAAGGGTAGGGGTATGAACTCACCGGACAAGGATTGTGTCGGTTTGGATACTAAACGTCGGTTTGAGGCATGAGAATGCATGAGGTTCCTATGTAATATGAAATGATACACAAATGTATCTAATTAGACTTTAAATCACTAATTAGATATGCTTATACACTCCAAGACACGAAAACACTTTAATTTAAGTGTTAGGAGTGGTCCGGGTAGCATCTAAGGGTGTGTAGGGCCTAGATAAAGAGTTTACTCTTCAAGAGTAAACTCTCAAGAGAGTTTACGGTCCAAATGACCAACTCCACATGAGTTTACGGCTATAAACTCATGGTGAGGGTGCTCTTGGATGCTAAATGGTCTTACAATGCATAAAGGAAGGTTCTAGGGTTGATTCTATGGCTTAGGAAGTGATCGGGACTTGAAATGGCCTTGGAAAAGGAGTTTACAGTTTATGAAGATGTTCTTGGGGATTTTACTACCTTAAACACATGAGTTTACTACCTTAAACTCATGTTTGTCCATGAATCATGCGTTTTTGTGATTGTAGGTTAATCACATGTGATTCTAGTCCAACAGACAAGCCATTCAAGGTGTTAAGGGCACTTTAACACCCATTTGAAGCGTTTATGGTCTAAGGAGATGAGTTTACGGTATAAGAATGTTCTTGGACCGTAAAATCAAGTTTGATCCATTTACATATGTTTTGGTGCATCACATGAAGGATTATAAGGTTCTACACTCTCATGGAAGCATTTGGAGGTGTTTGGGGGCATTTTGACACTTTAAAAGGAGTTTATGGTCCATGAATGTGGGTTTATGGTCCAAGCATGTTCTTGGACCGTAAACTCATGTCCAATACTCAAATGGCACGAATTTGGGGTCCTAAGCTCATGCATGCAAGTTTCTAAGCCATTTCTAAGCACTAGAAGGAGTTTGGAGGGGTCTTGGGGCTTCAAAACCCTCTCAAGGGGTGTTCATGTCACACCCCGAAAGCCAAAGGCGGAAACATTTCCGGGGCGGACTCCACGTTGAGTATCAAATCCAATGCACATAGTAAGAAAAGTAGACAACCATTACATTACATATATAAAAGTTTACATTTGTTTTAAAAGTAAATTGTACAAGTGTGATATATAGTATATGAACAAAATGAGACGAGTCTTCTACGCACTCCGTCTTCGCCAAAAGAGATCGTCAGGTACCTGTCTAATGCGGACCTAAGAATACAAGTGGTTTGAAAATCAGCATAAAGTTGGTGAGTTCATAAGCGGTTAGTTTTCTGAAAATGTACGAGTTCTTTAGTTTCCTGAAAAAGTGGTTATCCAAGAAAACCCCATATTTTCTTAAAAGTTGGTTACCAAATCCAAAATGTAATGTAAAAGATGTACACTGAAAACATGATTGTTCTTGTGAATTGTAAAGTTTGGTTACCTAACTTGTTACATTTTTCTGGTTGCGTACTACTGTTACTCAGGAAAATCCTATATTTTCCTATATGTGTGTGTGTGGTGAACTGTTACCAATTTTGATTATGTTCAATGTTATCCCCAAGAAAATCCCATATTTTCCTGAATGTGTGTGTGTGTGTGAATTCTCCTAAAAGTCTGATTATCCTTAAATGTACATTAGTTTTATTACGTACATAAAACTAATAATTAAGTGTGAAGTGTTCATAATCTTGATTGCGATTTCCATAACCATACTTCAGACCAGATATGACTCGAGTCGGGGCCAGTATCCTTTTTATGACTTTCGTCACCCTTGAACCTTTCGGTTCGGTTGTAGCTAGCAGCCAGGTGCAGGATTGTCAGTCCCGTATAGATCTATACACTCAAGTCACGCTCCCTATCTAAGAGATTCTGGTTACGGGTGCGGTCCTCCACTCGCGTATCTCTGTGGAGTGTTCACCGAGGACGTGTCTCCAATCTTTAAGATTACTCTTTACTCTCGTGCCCTGGGGGAGTAGTATCTATGACTGACTAAGTTCTAATGGTGCATGTCCTTTACACTGGATCCTAGGTGTTTTGCTAAGGACATTACAAATATTTTATGATCTCTATTAATATAAGTGTGAACAATCAATTGTGCAACATAACAATATATAATAAGAATTGAAATCGTTTAAACAAACAACTCTGCAAGTTAAAACAGTTTGTTAGTAGGTTCTCAATTCTTAAAAGCGTGCGAAATATGAAACCATTTAAATGAAATAATTAATTTAAGTACAAGGTATTCTTGTACTTTTGCTTGTATTCCCCCCCCCCCCTGAAAACATTGAAAAACCATTAAAAAAGGGTAGGGGTATGAACTCACCAGACGAGAAAACATGTTGGTTCGGATGCTAAGTGTCGGTTCGGGGCTTGATAACGCGCGAGGTTCCTATGTAATTTGAAATGATATACAAATATATCTAATTAGACTTTGAACCACTAATTAGACATGAATATGCACTCCAAGACGTGAAAACACTTCAATTCAAGTGTTAGGAGTGATCCGGATAGCATCTAAAGGTGTGTAGGATCTAAATATGGATTTTACTCTTCAAGAGTAATCTCCTTGAGGATTTTACGGCCCATTGACCATATCCCCATGAGTTTACAGTGGGTTCTTGGATGCCAAATGGAAAGGTCATGCACACGGGAAGGTTCTAGGGTCGATTCCATGGCTTAGGAAGTGATCGGGACTTGAAATGGCCTTGGGAATGGAGTTTACGGTCTATGAAGGTGTTCTTGGGGAGTTTACTACCTTAAACACATGAGTTTATGTAACATCCCGGAGTATCAAGAGTAAAGTTGAAGGGCTAAAAGAGTAAATTGGGAAGGGGAACTCGGCGAGTCCATGGGGGGGGGGACTCGGCGAGTAGGCTCGCGACTTTGGTCGCGTGTTAAGTGGCCGACTCGGCGAGCCAGCGGATGGACTCGGCGAGTAGGCGCTGAGTGGAGAAAACCCTAAACCTGGAGGATGAGCCCTATTTAAAGGACATTATACCCTCTCCCCAGCCTCTTTACCCCCTGTAGAAGTCCAGAAAGCCCTGAGGCACGATTTTGAGGGATTAGAGTGCATTTGGAGCTTGGAGAAGTGATTGTGGAAGAAATCTTGAAGGAGAAGAGACTTGGGTCAAAGGGCTTTGCAAGGATTCGGATTAATCTTCTCTTGGAGCTTCCTTTTGAGGTATTATTTTATTGTTTGAGCTGCAATTATCTAGATTCATCATTTTGGAGGTGTTAGAGATCATATCTTTTGATGTATTGGAGTTTAGAGGTTAGATCTGAGGTTGCTACCTCAGATCTGGAATGGAGAAGGGTTAGAATGCATAAAAGTCCCTGTTTTTGAGTGATTGAAGGAGCTATCTTGTCCCAAACCCAAACCCTAGAGTGGAAATGCCTAGATCTCCTTGGATTCACGTAAAGTTTGCCACTTTACGTGATGGATGGCCTTAGGAAGGGTAGATCTATGGTTTGGATCATCTGCATGGCTTGGAAAGCCTCGGTATGGATTCAGACCTGGTGGTACTCAGCGAGTCACTTAGGTAGACTCGGCGAGTTGTTTGAAGATAAGATGGAACTCGGCGAGTTGGAAGAACAACTCGGCGAGTTGGATGAAGATGGCCTGGAACTCGGCGAGTTGGAAGAACAACTCGGCGAGTTGGATGAAGATAGCCTTAGACTCGACGAGTCTGTTCTTGGACTCGGCGAGTCTTGTCGAAGAGTCCCAATCTTTTCTGGTTGAGCCGTGAATCGGTGAGTCAAGGGGTGACTTGGTGAGTTGTGTGCGAGTGGACTCAGAGTTGTTGAACTCGGCGAGTCTCGGGGTGACTCGGCGAGTTGGGTCGCGGATCAAAGGAAATGTTGAGCATAGGGACTCGGCCAGTCATCGGGTTGACTCGGCGAGTAGAGTCAGTCAAGGGTTGACCTTGACTTTGACCAAAGGTTGACCAGTTGTCTTCCAGGGGTATTTTGGTAATTATTGAGTTCAGTGCTTTGGTGTTGTTCAATGGAGGAGTTTGTGTCGGAGTTTGGAGCAGCAGGATCTTATCTTTTCAGTTGGCAGTTTCGAGGTGAGTTATCTGCACTATATCGATAGGGTCTAAGGCACCAAGGCCGGCCCTTTATCGGATTGAGATCCGGGTATTTGTTGTTATGTTATTGTTTTGATATGTTTGCATCCTGGTAGCTAGGATGGTATATGTTAGAGACCTGGTTAAGGTCGGTTCCCTGATATGTAGGGTGATGATATGCTAGTGACTGGTTAGGTCGGTATCCTGATTAGGATGATGGTGTATTATGTGATCTGTTTGATCGGCTTGTTTTCTGTGAATTGTTATATGATTGTATGTTTATGTGCACATGGTTGTTTGGATTGGAGTTGGGTTGAGGCGGGTCCTGCTTTGTGATGTAGGCCAAGATACCCAGGGCGGACCGGTAGTCCCGAAGGCCCAGCGAGCGGTCCGGATAGGCTGTAGGGCCCAAGAGGGCGGACCAGACGTGCCGAGGCTCGGAGAGTGGACCAGGTGCACTGAAGGCCCGGTGCGGGCAGGCCAGTCATACTGTAGACTCAGAGAGTGGACCGGGCCGACTGAAGGCCTGGTGCGGGCGGACCAGTCATACTGTAGATTCAGAGAGTTGACCAGGTGGATTGAAGGCCCGGTGCGGGCGGACCAATCACACTGCAGACTCAATGTATATGGCTAGACTCGGAGGGTGGACCAGGTGGACTGTTGGCCGGTGCGGCGGACCAGTCACACAGTAGACCCGAAGTGCATGGCTGTTTTGTGATCGGATATGTTATGGCATGTTATGCGTGTATGGTATATGTGGTTAGTATTTTGGGGATATCTCACTAAGCTTTCGGGCTTACAGTTGTGGTTTAATGTTTTTCAGGTTCTTCAGGAGACCGTGGCAAGGCGAAGGCGTGATCATACCGCTCCTCATGTTTATGTTGTGATGTGATTCTTGGAATACTCTATATAAATTGTATTGCAAACCTTTTAGTAATAATTTAATGAAATCGGGTTGTTTTTGGAAAGTTTAATTGGTTGGAATTTTTCGGTCGTTACAGTTTACAACCTTAAACTCATGTTTGTCCAAGATCCATGGGTGTTGGTGTTTGTAGGTTAATCACATGTGATTCTAGTCCAACTTACAAGTTATTCAAGGTGATAAGGGCACTTAAACACCCATTTGAAGAGTTTATGGTCTAAGTAGATGAGTTTACGGTCTAAGAATGTTCTTGGACCGTAAACTCTAGTTTGTCTCATTTATGGATGTTTTGGTGCATTTCTTGAAGGGTTATAAGGTTATATGCACTCATGGAAGTTCATTGAAGGTGTTTAGGGGCAAACTAACACCCAAAATGGTGTTTAAGGTTTAAGATTGAGGGTTTACTGTCCAAGCATGTTCTTGGACCGTAAACTCATGTTTGGTCCCTTCTTGTATGATTTGGTGCTTCAAATGATGAAGTAGAAGGTCCTCGACACGTTTGGAAGCTTGTGGTGGTGTTTAAGGGCATTTTTAACACCTTAAGAGGTGTTTATGGTTCATGCATGGGGGTTTACGGTCCAAGAAGGTTCTTGGGCCGTAAACTCATGTTCATACATCAAATGTCATGATTTTTGGGTCCTTATTCCATGCATGCAAGTTTCTAGGTCGAATCTAGGCCCTAGAAGTGTTTTGGAGGGGTTTTGAGGCTTCAAAACCCTCATATGAGGTGTTCACGGGTGATTCCATAAACACATGTTCATATGTGTTTTGGGTGATTCCAACATGAATTTTCAAACCAATTAAGTTAGATAACAAGTTTAGGATGGATTTCTTACCAAATGATGCTTGAAATGGGGTTTTTGAGCCAATTCGAGTTCTAGAGAGAGAGAGTAGTGAGAGAAAGTTTTTAGAGAGAGGGAAAAATCCTCAAAATGATGTCACTCAATCCCTTATATAGGGGTTGAGTTTGTGGCCCGGTGGAATTCTACCCGATACTGCCGATAGACGGTGCTTTTGGTCGCACCCGGTAAAGTTGCCGTAATTAAGACTTGGTCGGAATTAAAATTTTTAAAATGTATATTTTAACATTTTTCTAATGTTTTCCAACACTAGAAGTCAAAATAAAATTAAATTGATCAAAAGATAACGGAAAGATTTTTAAATAATAAATAAAAATAATCCTTATTAACGGAAACGGTTACGGCAACGGGTTAAACTTCGGGTTGTCACATTATCCCCCCGTTAGAGGGAATTTCGTCCCGAAATTCAGAATTAAGAAACAAATCATGGATCTGGAAAGAGATGCGGATACTTTTGTTTCATCGAGTCTTCACGCCCCCAAGTGAATTCCAGTCCCCGCTTGGCATTCCAGCGAACCTTCACTATCGGGATGCGGCTTTGCTTTCTACGATTAACCTCTCAATACATGATATCAATTGATTCTTCCATGGAGGTTCGGACTTCCGTTTATTTCGATCTCATCAAAGGGATTACTAGGGTTTCGTCGGGTCGGCACTCCTTATGAACAAAGATGTGGAATACCAGATGGTTGCTGCTGAGTTCTGAAGATAGCTCGGAGAGGGCTACGGAATCGATTCCTAACGAGGATCTTGAAGGGTCTAATGTACCACGAGTTTAGTTTTCTGCACTTCCCAAGGTGTACTATGTCTTTCTAGAGTAAGACTTCCAACAAGAGAGTACATCTTCATGTGGCAGAGTAGCTAAGGGTCTGATGGTTATAAAGGAAATTTCTAGGTGGGTCTGCGATAATAGCCGGCGGGACCCAAGAATTGACGGGTTTCTATGGGTATCTCCGATGCCGACAAATTCTTTATTGCCTTAGTTTTTGGAAAGGTCTACGAGTATGACTGCCTTGCTTAACTACACGACCAGGAAAATGGTTTGACCGAAGGGCACCACTACTATCTCGTAGTGATCATATCAAGCCCTAGCTGTTGTCTTGGATACATCATCCTCACTGACGTTTTGACTACGAGGTAATTCCAGGGATTAGGTCGATGCGAGACTTGACTACACGTTCGGAAAGAATTCTAAGGAAAACTTCGGAAAAGGCATCGGGGAAAGAGTTGCAGACTTCTCATTTTCCGATGATCACACGGACGAGGAGTACATGGGGAAACTTTTTAAGCTTTGATGCATCAAGATCATGAGAGTCGGGTCAGAGGAAGGTTAAGACAGACGGCTTTCTCGAAACCAAGAATAACAGCATGAATGAGGCTCAGTCATTACATGCCAAAGATGGCATCAAAGCATTTCATGAAAAGTTTGCCATTAGATCGAATGAAAAAAAAATGTTCGGTTGAGGATACAATCTACGGATATGACGTTAGCGTTCTCATTCTCACTTGATAACCATCTCGACGGTATATGTTTTCGATTACTCACAAACGACAGGGTTTAAAAGATGTTCAAATGGATGGTTAGCGAATTTCTTTCGGTAATAAAATCGAAAAGAATCACAGGCATAAGATTCAACGAGGGGAATTATACCTATGGCAACGGTAGGATCGGTGGTTGTCTCCGCTTGTCCTATCGCTAGAACTCTTCCGGTGTTGCCAGATGTTACTTCTTGGGGCAGTTTCGCTTGTAATGTCCAACTTCTCCACAACCATAGCAGGCCCGACCAATGCCCGCTCCGGAAGCTTGACTCGTTGGTTGAGTTGGTGTCTTACAGTTTTTCGCCATGTGACCTTTTATACCACAACTGTTGCAAATCACCTCTATACATGGACTGGAAGGAAGGTGATGGTAGTTGCACTTGTCACAACTAGGAAGGGTTCCAGCATACCTACTGGCTGGTTTTCGAGTTGAGGATCCAACAATAGAAACAGTTGCAGGGGAAGTGGCAGCGTGCACTGCCACCGTTTGCTGCCTCTTCGAAGACTCTTGCGATGTCTGACTTTTCTCCTTCTTCCCAATCTTTCTTTTCTCACCACTCCTCTCTGTCGGCTCAGGAGTGGTAGCTGTCTCCTCAGGGTCATCACTATGATCTATTAAGATTTGTGCTAAGCGTTTGGCGTTGTCATATGTATCCGGCCTCGCAGCTATGACGTTTCCTTTCGTTGGCTGGGTCAGCCCCCCAGATGAACCTCTCTATCTTCTTACTCTCTGGGGTAACCATCCGCGGGCAGAGTAATGCTAAGTCATCGAACCTGGAAGTGTAAGCGATGATATCGGAACCCTTCATCTTCAGGTTCCAGAGTTCGTGTTCTAACTTCTGCATTTCGCCCCGAGGGCGGTACTCAGCCAACAGAAGTTCCTTCATGGCTTCCCATCCCATGTCGTTGGCTAAAGGTAAGGTTAGGAATTTGACTCAGTTGTCCACCAAGTCAGGGCTTTGTCGATAAAGGTACAGGCGGCAAACTACACCTTGTCAGATTCTGAGCAGGCGCAAATTTCAAAGATGGATTCGATCTTCTCGAACCAGCGGGTGAGGGAAATGACACCTCCAGTGCCATCAAAGGACATGGGTTTTGCGTTCATGAAATCTTTATAGGAACCCTCTTTTCGGTGTCCTTGATTGCTTTCATGGTTTTGGGTTTCGGAACCACCTCCCGAATCACCGGAACCGGCAGAGTTCCGTTGAGACATGGCAGCTGCCACTGCGGCTGTAACAGTTGCCTGGAATACTACATGATCAATTTGGGGAGGTGGTGGTGGCGGAGGGTTGTTGGTCTTGGAGTTGGGTGTCTTTCTTGGAGGCGTCTTGATCTAATAAGATCAAGAATGAGAGGATGATAAGTCCTCTGAACTGAATCAAGAGATATGACAGATATATTCTGAATAAGCGATAAAGCAGGAAAGAGTTATCTAAGCAGGAAAATTATCGCTAAGGGAATGATCAAAGAACAATGCATGAACGAGGATTTCTACCAAGGATTAGCTCGAGAAATACTCCCATAGTATTTCATGATTCGCTACGACACTAGCTCGATGTTTGTGGTATTAGGGTAAGTTTTAGGCATGTCGCAGACCACAGTCACTCCCAAGCACATGTTGGCCGTGTCTCGAATGAATATAGTTGGCCAGGCTATATTGATCCTAGACACGACTACATAACTGCCCAGGTTTAACCGCAGTACACAACACCCATTTACTTATGTTTTGTTCTACTTGTAGTTATGGATCTCGACAGTTCGGTATACTTGTATATTTTTTAAAATACTTATATTTTGAAGGATACTTTTAGTTTAGAGCACTTAGGCCCTTTAGTGTTTATAGTTTTATACCATGTAAGGTTTGGTATAATTTATTCACTATAAACAAGGGCTTTGATACCAATCTGTCACACCCCGAAAACCAAAGGCGGAAACATTTCCGGGGCAGACTCCACGTTGAGTATCAAATCCAATGCACATAGTACGCAAAGTAGACAACCATTACATTACATATATAAAAGTTTACATTTGTTTTAAAAGTAAATTGTACAAGTGTGATACATAGTATATATGAACAAAATGAGACGAGTCTTCTACGCACTCCGTCTTCGCCAAAAGAGATCGTCGGGTACCTGTCTAATGCGGACCTGAGAATACAAGCGGTTTGAAAATCAGCATAAAGCTGGTGAGTTCATAAGCGGTTAGTTTTCTGAAAATGTACGAGTTCCTTTAGTTTCCTGAAAAAGTGGTTATCCAAGAAAATCCCATATTTTCTTAAAAGTTGGTTACCAAATCCAAAATGTAATGTAAAAGATGTACACTGAAAACATGATTGTTCTTGTGAATTGTAAAGTTTGGTTACCAAACTTGTTACACTTTTCTGGTTACGTACTACTGTTACTCAGGAAAATCCTATATTTTCCTACATGTGTGTGTGTGGTGAACTGTTACCAATTCTGATTATGTTCAATGTTATCCCCAGGAAAATCCCATATTTTCCTGAATGTGTGTGTGTGCGAATTCTCCTGAAAGTCTGATTATCCTTAAATGTACATTAGTTTTATTACGTACATAAAACTAATAATTAAGTGTGACGTGTTCATAATCTTGATTGCGAGTTCCATAACCATACTTCAGACCAGATATGACTCGGGTCGGGGCCAGTATCCTTTTTATGACTTTCGTCACCCTTGAACCTTTCGGTTCGGCTGTAGCTAGCAGCTAGGTGCAGGATTGTCAGTCCCGTATAGATCTATACACTCAAGTCACGCTCCCTATCTAAGAGATTCTGGTTACGGGTGCGGTCCTCCACTCGCGTATCTCTGTGGAGTGTTCACCGAGGACGTGTCTCCAATCTTTAAGATTACTCTTTACTCTCGTGCCCTGGGGGAGTAGTATCTATGACTGACTAAGTTCTAATGGTGCATGTCCTTTACACTGGATCCTAGGTGTTTTGCTAAGGACATTACAAATATTTTATGATCTCTATTAATATAAGTGTGAACAATCAATTGTGCAACATAACAATATATAATAAGAATTGAAATCGTTTAAACAAACAACTCTGCAAGTTAAAACAGTTTGTTAGTAGGTTCTCAATTCTTAAAAGTGTGCGAAATATGAAACCATTCAAATGAAATAATTAATTTAAGTACAAGGTATTCTTGTACTTTTGCTTGTATTCCCCCCCCCCCCCTGAAAACATTGAAAAACCATTAAAAAGGGTAGGGGTATGAACTCACCAGACGAGAAAACGTGTTGGTTCGGATGCTAAGTGTCGGTTCGGGGCTTGATAACGCGCGAGGTTCCTATGTAATTTGAAATGATATATATAGAAATATATCTAATTAGACTTTGAACCACTAATTAGACATGAATATGCACTCCAAGACGTGAAAACACTTCAATTCAAGTGTTAGGAGTGATCCGGATAGCATCTAAAGGTGTGTAGGGTCTAAATATGGAGTTTACTCTTCAAGAGTAATCTCCTTGAGGATTTTACGGCCCATTGACCATGTCACACCCCCGAACCAGACGGCGGAAACGTCCGGGGGCTGCTGTGACTCAATTGAATACCATCACAATGAACATATGTGAAACATAACATCATTCATCACCAACATTTAAATATTACAACTGATAGTGTTTACATCCATTACATTATCTCAAAACATTACATTCACAAAAGTAGATTGTTTGATTCGTACATCAATAAACTGCAAACCATCACCGAATACGATTTCCTTTGTATCACTGGTTCCCTGAGAATACAAGTATTTTGAAAAACGTCAACATATGAAATGTTGGTGAGTTCATAAGCGGTATTTGAAGAAAAAAAAATGTTCGTATCATTTGAAAACCACCAGGAAATCCGATATTTTCTTAAATGAAAAGCTTTTGAAAAGTTTGTGAAGATCCATAGGTATGCTTGTTTGTTTCTATACTTGTAAAAATTGTTCATTAAAGTTGTATACATTTCGAGTCCGTATGTATTGAAAAACCCTAGGAAAACCCGATGTTTTCCTAATCCTTTGAATTCCATGAAGTTACGTTGAAACCATTGCAAAACGTGTAGTGTCATTCCCAGGCGACGTTGGATTATTTTTGAGCATGATTAATTGCTACAAACACGCATTACACAAACGACCAGTTTATAGCTATACTAACGATCCCGTAGGCGTCGTCCGTACTAATCACGTTATCCAACCGCCCTGACTATGTGTAGTCCCACATCCGAAGAGAAAGAGGACACGAAGACCTCGATGACTCCATTAACCGGTTGGGGATAAAAAAAATGTACGAGGGGTCCCCGACCCGCCTCGCATGAAATGTAGACTTTACTAGCAATACCAAAGGACCCTTGGGGACCAGTAGTATACAAGCCATTGAAAGTCCTTCTACGTGGTGCCAAGTCGGTAAAACCCAACACTTCGTAGGATAAAGGTCTTCGGGCCTTAAGATCAGGTCATTGGGCTAGCTAGGCCCAACAAACAAGATTTTACACTTTTGGGGCCCAAAGATGGTGCGTAGACGTCTGTGCACACTCGCATGTATATTGAATTCCCAAACGTTACTTGTATGAATCGTAGTGTCGTAGTGTCGTCATGTTAGTAGTTTCAGGTTTTTATTGGTTCGAGACCGAACCAATTCGTTTCACAACGATTTTTGGTATTGTAGCGTATTGTATTTCGTCGATAGTCGCGGTGCCAATATTTGATCAAATTGCGTGTGTCGAATTAGCCTTGAAAGTTTTCTGTTTTCAGCCCCTCATTGTTTGTAAAATTTACTTTTTCAACCCTTTAATTGAATACTTTCCGGTTTGGTCCTTAAATCAATTTTCTTGACATTTTAACACCAAAAATTATTGAAATTACTATTTTTCAGCATATTTTTCATAGAAAACAGTTTAAGTCCCTGAAAATGCAGTTTTCTCGGTTATAACCCTTCTTTTTCGCAACTTTGGCAATTTTGGCCCAAATTGTAAAATTTTTGCAACTTTGGTCCTTTTTAAATTTAAAAAGCATTTTAAACCTTTGAAAAGGACTTGGAACACTTATAGTCCACTGTTTTACAGAAAAACACAGTTTTGGCCCTCCAAAACAGAAAATCTCGCATAATGGGCCTCATTGGGCCGAAAATGTCATTTTTAGCCCATTAAGCTTGAAATTTATGTTTTTAATCCTCCAAATGAGTATATTTCCAGAAATTGTTTTATTGAAACTGTTTTGACACACCTCATCCATCAGAATTCGTGATATGTCAATTTGGGCCCTTAATTTTGTATTTTTCACATTTTAGGTCCAAAAATTTGCGTTTTTAGCCCAAAGAAATTATTACTAAACCATTTAGCCATTTTTCTAGAAATACCTTGTATGTAGAAATATATTTGATGCTAAAATCATTTAACATGAAGTATATCTCGGTTTTGAGGGCTTTTATGGCTAGATCCAACATTATAACACACAAAAGTACACATATAAGCATGGAAATCATACAAAGCATACAAAACACATATAGATCTACACTTTCACTTGTATTCCCTCCCCCCCCCCCCCCACAAAACTCATAAAAACAGAAAATAGGGGGTATGAAGCTCACCTTGTTTGAAGCTTTCGGTTTTTGAGGAAAAGATGGAAGAAAACTTGGTGATTTTTGGCCTTAGCACTCTTTCCTTGAAGATCTCGAGTTTGAGGTATTTCTAGGATGTAAGATCACGATTTTTGCATGGATTAGGAAAAGATTTTGATAACAAAAAGAATCTAAGTCATAGATCCAAGCATAATCTTACCTTAGATGAAGAATTTTGTGGAAATTTCCTCTTGAATGCTTCCTAAATTCCGAGATCTTTAAGTGGAGAGGGAGGAGTGTTCTTGAGTGTTCTTGAGAGAGTTTGAGAGATTTTTGTGGTGTGTGTGTGTGTGCTTGTGGCCGAGAGTGAGAGAGAGAAGAGAAGTGAAGTGATTTTGAGGTGATGTTGCATGGAAGAATGAGATATAATGCATGGATACCCTTTGGTTAATAATGAGGTGGCAAACCAAAGTCAACTCTCTTCCTTTTCTTGGGTTTGGGCCTTGGGCCGAGATTTTGGAAGGGGAAAAGAAAATTTTGGGCTTTTTCCCTTAAGCCCAACATTAGAGTTAGTTAGGGTATGTTTTAAGCCTAAAAGAATGTAGTATGATTTTTTTCCATTTTTGTTGGACTAGTTTAGGTTATTCATGTATCAAGGCTTTTAATTCATTTCATTCTAGGCCCAACATGGCCCAAAATGTTTGAAATAAATTAATGTGGGTCCAATTAGAGCCCAATTAGGGTTCTAAGCCCATGATAGTCTAATTGGAAGCTTATTGGTCCATTTGGATCCAATAAGGGAGTCCTAGTCCAAAATGGACTTAAACAAGGACTTCTAGGGTCTCCAATTGTTTGATGACTATTTGTAGTACTTGTATGATGCATTGGATTTAAGTTCTTGAAGTCGGAATCATAGGTGTTACACATGTTCTTAAGTTTTTGATTCACATTAGCTTGAATGTATAGATTACATGACACAAAATTTCCAGTTGTGACATCATCCCCCCGTTAGAGGGAATTTCGTCCCGAAATTCTGTTTGAAAACTAGATTTGAGAATGCTAGAATAGGTGAGGGTACTTTTGCTTCATTTGATCTTCGCGTTCCCACGTGAATTCTGGCCCACGCTTTGCGTTCCACCGTACCTTCACGATCGGGATGCGACTCTGCTTAGTACTCTTCACCTCCCTGTCCATGATTTCGATTGGTTCTTCGACGAACAGGAGATTCTCATTGATTTCGATTTCGTCAAGAGGAATGACAAGGGTTTCATCTGATAGGCACTTCTTCAGATTAGAGACATGAAACACGGGGTGTACACCGTTTAGCTCCGCGGGTAGTTGTAGTCTGTATGCTATTGGGCCTATTCGGGCGACGATTTCGAAAGGTCCAATGTATCGCGGGTTCAGTTTTCCCCGTTTTCCGAAACGTATAACCCCTTTCCAGGGTGAGACTTTCAACAGTACTCGATCACCGACCTGGAATTCTAAGGGCTTTCGCCGTTTATCGGCGTAGCTCTTTTGTCGGTCACGCGATGCTTGTAATCGGGCTCTGATCTGGACGATCTTTTCTGTGGTTTCGCGAATGATCTCCGGTCCCGTTAGTGCCCTGTCCGACGTATGTGTTCTTGCTAGCTGGGTATCACCTACTTCAGCCCAACATAACGGTGATCTACACTTACGCCCGTACAGTGCTTCGAAAGGAGCCACCTTGATGCTCGAATGGTAACTATTGTTATATGAGAACTCGATCAACGGTAGGTGGGTATCCCAAGACTTTCCAAAGTCTATCACACATGCACGAAGCATGTCTTCAAGTGTTTGAATGGTTCGTTCGCTTTGACCATCTGTTTGTGGGTGATATGCGGTGCTCATGTCGAGATGAGTTCCCATTGCCTTGTGGAGTGATTGCCAAAAGCGCGATGTGAACCTACTGTCCCTATCCGAGATGATAGATTTTGGCACTCCATGGAGTCTTACGGTTTCTCGTAGGTACAAACGTGTCAGTCTCTCCATCTTGTAGGATTCTTTGATTGGCAGGAAATGGGCAGATTTCGTCAGTCGGTCGATTATTACCCATATGGTGTCCAGTCCGTCCGACGTCTTGGGCAGCTTGGTCACGAAATCCATAGAAATCCCCTCCCATTTCCATTCAGGGATTGCTGGTTGCTGTAACAATCCGGAAGGTTTTTGGTACTCCACCTTTACTTTGGCGCACGTAAGGCACTTACTAACATAGGTCGCGATTTCCGCCTTCATGTTAGGCCACCAATAGCGTTGTTTAATGTCCAAATACATCTTGTCCGAACCGGGATGAATGGAGTATCGTGTCTTGTGGGCTTCCTTCATAACGGTCTCCCTAAATCCTCCGATTTTTGGGACCCAAATACGGTTCATGAAGTAGTATACCCCATTCTCCCTTGATTCTAGGTTCTTCTCCATCCCGCGCAATGCCTCGCTAGTTCTATTTTCCGCTTTCATAGCCTCTGACTGGACTGATGCAATTTGAGTGGCCAGATGAGATTGAATGATTATCGAGTGCGTTTTCGTACGGCGATTAGTGTACTCCTTCCGACTTAATGCATCAGCTACCACGTTGGCCTTGCCTGGGTGGTACTTGATCTCGCATTCGTAGTCGTTTAGCAATTCCACCCATCTTCGTTGTCTCATGTTCAGCTCCTTCTGATTCAAGATGTGCTGGAGGCTCTTGTGATCCGTGAAGATGGTGCACTTTGTACCGTACAGGTAGTGCCTCCAAATTTTCAGAGCGAAGACCACGGCTCCCAGTTCTAGGTCATGGATCGTGTAATTCACTTCGTGCATCTTTAGTTGGCGGGACGCATATGCTATCACTCTTCCACGTTGCATGAGAACGCAACCTAAGCCCTGATTCGACGCGTCACAGTAGACTACAAAATCTTCTGTTCCTTCAGGTAGAGATAGTACAGGGGCGCTACAGAGAGCTTGCTTCAAGGTTCAAAATGCAATCTCTTGTCGGTCTGTCCACTTGAATGGCACGCCCTTTTGCATAAGCAAGGTAAGCGGCTTGGCGATCTTAGAGAAGTTTTGGATGAATCTCCTATAGTAGCCTGCTAGGCCTAAGAACTGACGAATTTCTGTGGGCGTAGTCGGAGTTGCCCATCCCTCCACAGCTTTGACTTTAGAGGGATCCACATGAATTCCGTCTTGGCTAACTACGTGGCCTAGGAAATTCACACTCCGGAGCCAGAACTCGCACTTGGAGAGTTTGGCGTAAAGCTTTTCCGTTCGCAGAGTTTCTAGGACTTGTCGGAGATGTTGGCCATGCTCCTCTTTGCTTCGAGAATAGACGAGGATGTCATCGATAAACACAATGACGAAATTGTCAAGGAATGGTCGACAGATTCGATTCATTACGTCCATAAATGCGGCAGGTGCATTTGTTAGACCGAAGGGCATTACGACGAATTCATAATGTCCGTAGCGGGTTCGGAATGTGGTTTTAGGAATATCCTCTTCTCGGACTTTGAGTTGATGGTATCCGGACCGTAGATCTATTTTAGAAAAATAACTAGCTCCTTGGAGCTGGTCGAATATATCATCGATTCGTGGGAGTGGGTAGCGGTTTTTAACAGTGAGTTTATTTAACTCTCTGTAATCGATGCACATTCTGAAAGATCCGTCCTTCTTTTTGACAAAGAGCACCGGAGCTCCCCATGGCGAGTAGCTAGGTCGGATAAATCCCTTGTCCAGAAGCTCACTGAGTTGGCTGGACAATTCCTGCATTTCAGCAGGAGCCAACCGATATGGCGATTTAGCGAGAGGAGTTGCTCCTGGAACGAGGTCGATTCGGAACTCAACCTATCTCTCTGGGGTACTCCTGGAAGATCTTCAGGAAACACGTCCGGAAATTCACACGCTACCGGAATATCTTGGATGTTAGTTTCTTCTTTGGTCTGGTCCACTATGTGAGCCAAGAACGCCAAATTGTTCTTTCGCAGATGTTTTTGTGCTTTGATGCACGAGATGAGACGAAGATTCGTACTGGGTTTGTCTCCGTAAATTACTAGGGTTTCGTGATTTGGGAGACGAAGACGGACGGCCTTTTCGTGGCACATAATCTCAGCATGGTGGGGGCTTAACCAATCCATGCCGATAATCACATCGAAACTCCTAATTGATACTGGCATTAGGTCTATTCGAAAAACGTGTTGGTTGAGGGTTAGGGTACATCCGATATAGATCTCCCTGGTGGATTCGGTTTTCCCATTGGCCATCTCCACCGTATAGGTTTCATTTAGCTTCTGGGGTTGTTGTTTTAATAAATGTTTAAACTTCTCGCTTACGAAACTTCGCTCCGCTCCGGTATCAAATAAGATGCATGCATAAGTGTGGTTTAGAAGGAACGTACCGGTCACAACTGCGGGGTCCTGAACTGCATCACTCTGACCCATAGTCAGCATTCTTCCTGCTCCTCTGTTTCCTGAGTTGTTGTTAGGGCAATCTCGACGGAAATGCCCCGTCCTTCCACACCCGAAGCAGGTGTGGCTAGGCCCTGCATTGTTGCCGCCGGCATTGGTGTTGTTGTTATTGCGGTGGTTGTAGTTGTTGTTGTGGTTGTTTCCCTGACTTTGGTTCTGAGGAGGGTAAGTCCTGCAGAACCTTGCAGTGTGTCCCCTTCGGTTGCAACTGGTGCAATGGAACTCCTTGCATTCTCCATGGTGATGGAAACCGCACTTGTTGCACTTGGGAAAATTACCGGAATAGGGTCTTGAAGCATTTGAAGCAGCTGAGGCTGGAGCATGTGGTGTGGCTGGGACCGGCACGGTGACAACGTTAACTGCCACTGTCTGCTGCTTTTTAGAGGTCTCGGGGCCCTGACGCCCCTTTCTCTTGTTGTTCCTCCCTTTCTTGCCATCACCCTCCTTTTTCTTCTCAGCCTCCACTGGCTTCTCGCCCTTTTTGTTGTTATGATCATACAACCTCTTCGCCAATCTCTTTGCACTGTCAAACGTTGCAGGGTTCGCAGCTATCACATTCCCTTGAATGGGAGGTGCCAGTCCCCAGATGAATTGCTCAATCTTCTTTCCTTCGGATGTGATCATACCCGGGCACAGCAGAGATAGTTCGCTAAATCTCGATATATAGGCATCGATGTTCGCATTCTGCACAGTGAGATTCCATAACTCTTGCTCCATCTTCTGTATTTCGCCTCGGGGGCAGTACTCAGCCATTAACATTTCTTTCATTTCTGCCCATGGGATAGAGTTGGCTACAGGGAGCGTCATAGCTTCCACGTGTCCGTTCTACCAAGTGAGTGCTTGGTCCACAAAAGTACAGGCCGCGAACTTCACCTTCATCTGCTCGGGGCAATCGCATATCTCGAATACCGACTCTACCTTCTCGATCCATCGCTTTAGAGTGATCACTCCTCCAGTGCCGTTGAAAGTTCGTGGTTTAGCGTTTGTGAAGTCCTTGTAGGTGCACGTTTTAGTGGGTCCTTGATTCGTCCCGTTTTTCGAACTTCCGGATCCTTGCCCGTTGCCTCCTCCGTTGTTCCCTCGGTGAAGTTGTGCCATAGCTGCTGTGACCGCAGCAGACACGGCTACCTGAAAAGCAGTGGTGTCGACTTCGGGCGGAGTTGGTTCGGGATTTCCGCGAGTAGCTCGGCAAGGCATCTTTCTGTCAGGAAACGGAAAGATGTTGAGTGTATGTGGTTTCTGTGAGGTTGTGATCCTACTAACTAGGTGTATGGTACGAGCCTAAACATTACTACCATCGGGCATACAATCATAACGTCTCAACACATAACAACTGGTAATATCATTGCAAAACACACAAGAGTTCATTAATATTATCCGCATTTAATACAAGAAAATTTGCTCGTAAGAGCATACATAAGTGACACTAATCCGACAGCATAACGGCTCCATGAGTAGTGTAGTCACTTAAACATAGAGCCGGAGTACATAGCATAGTTCCTAATGACCTACTATGATAAGTCTATCCCTAACCACGATGAGCTGCGTCAGGAGGTGGTGCCGAAGTCACATGCCGAAATGTTGCGCCAGTAACTGCGCCATCTCTGCCATGTCTCCAATAACCTCATCCCTCTCACGCTCTGCTCGCACTACCCGAGCTTCCATAGCATACAGCTGTTGTCACAGTGCGGCGATCTCAGCTTCGAGGGAACGGTTCTCTCTTGGGGGGTTCACTGGTGGAGCGGGGTGATCGGGTTGTGTCACGTCCTCATATGGCGGGACGGGGTCCTGGTCCCCGACCTGACCTTCCTCATCGTCGTCGTCGATCTCTCAAAATTCATAGTCAGTGTCTACGTATGTGTCGGGTCCGACGTCGTGTGCTTCCCCTGGATTCTCTCCTGGTTCACCCTCAAGCATCCCGTGGGCCACTAGGGCCTGATGAAACTAGATACCCTGCTGTTCTCCCTCAGGCTCCTCCTCCTCTAGCCACCCATTGTTTCCCTGATTAGGGAAATAGGGGTCTCCAGGGTGATGAAAACCAGCCATGCTGTCTGCGCGAGTACGTAAATATGCTAACATTATTCCTAGGGTACTATGACTATTATACAGACTAAGCGAACGTTCTCTTTTTGGTGATAAGGGTATAGTTTTAGGTTCCCTAGCTATCCCGATCTCATCAAGACGTGTGTTAGTTTTACTTTGGAGAGAATGTAGTTGATCAGGCTACATTCACTCCTTGGTATCACTAAGAACAGTCTCGAATTAACCGAGATACCAGCATTATTGTGTTTGATTCAGCGTTAGGTCCTTATTCCTAATGCAAGCAAGTGTGTTTTATTTACTTGTTTTGTTCAGAGTTATGTTAGTCCCTCTTTTGGTTTATAGTTGCATATCAATGTGTGGCTTGACATGCTAGTTCACTATAAACAAAGCTCTGATACCAACCTGTCACACCCCCGAACCAGACGGCGGAAACGTCCGGGGGCTGCTGTGACTCAATTGAATACCATCACAATGAACATATGTGAAACATAACATCATTCATCACCAACATTTAAATATTACAACTGATAGTGTTTACATCCATTACATTATCTCAAAACATTACATTCACAAAAGTAGATTGTTTGATTCGTACATCAATAAACTGCAAACCATCACCGAATACGATTTCCTTTGTATCACTGGTTCCCTGAGAATACAAGTATTTTGAAAAACGTCAACATATGAAATGTTGGTGAGTTCATAAGCGGTATTTGAAGAAAAACAATGTCCGTATCGTTTGAAAACCACCAGAAAATCCGATATTTTCTTAAATGAAAAGCTTTTGAAAAGTTTGTGAAGATCCATAGGTATGCTTGTTTGTTTCTATACTTGTAAAAATTGTTCATTAAAGTTGTATACATTTCGAGTCCGTATGTATTGAAAAACCCTAGGAAAACCCGATGTTTTCCTAATCCTTTGAATTCCATGAAGTTACGTTGAAACCATTGCAAAACGTGTAGTGTCATTCCCAGGCGACGTTGGATTATTTTTGAGCATGATTAATTGCTACAAACACGCATTACACAAACGACCAGTTTATAGCTATACTAACGATCCCGTAGGCGTCGTCCGTACTAATCACGTTATCCAACCGCCCTGACTATGTGTAGTCCCACATCCGAAGAGAAAGAGGACACGAAGACCTCGATGACTCCATTAACCGGTTGGGGATAAAAAAAATGTACGAGGGGTCCCCGACCCGCCTCGCATGAAATGTAGACTTTACTAGCAATACCAAAGGACCCTTGGGGACCAGTAGTATACAAGCCATTGAAAGTCCTTCTACGTGGTGCCAAGTCGGTAAAACCCAATACTTCGTAGGATAAAGGTCTTCGGGCCTTAAGATCAGGTCATTGGGCTAGCTAGGCCCAACAAACAAGATTTTACACTTTTGGGGCCCAAAGATGGTGCGTAGACGTCTGTGCACACTCGCATGTATATTAAATTCCCAAACGTTACTTGTATGAATCGTAGTGTCGTAGTGTCGTCGTGTTAGTAGTTTCAGGTTTTTATTGGTTCGAGACCAAACCAATTCGTTTCACAACGATTTTTGGTATTGTAGCGTATTGTATTTCGTCGATAGTCGCGGTGCCAATATTTGATCAAATTGCGTGTGTCGAATTAGCCTTGAAAGTTTTCTGTTTTCAGCCCCTCATTGTTTGTAAAATTTACTTTTTCAACCCTTTAATTGAATACTTTCCGGTTTGGTCCTTAAATCAATTTTCTTGACATTTTAACACCAAAAATTATTGAAATTACTATTTTTCAGCATATTTTTCATAGAAAACAGTTTAAGTCCCTGAAAATACAGTTTTCTCGGTTATAACCCTTCTTTTTCGCAACTTTGGCAATTTTGGCCCAAATTGTAAAATTTTTGCAACTTTGGTCCTTTTTAAATTTAAAAAGCATTTTAAACCTTTGAAAAGGACTTGGAACACTTATAGTCCACTGTTTTACAGAAAAACACAGTTTTGGCCCTCCAAAACAGAAAATCTCGCATAATGGGCCTCATTGGGCCGAAAATGTCATTTTTAGCCCATTAAGCTTGAAATTTATGTTTTTAATCCTCCAAATGAGTATATTTCCAGAAATTGTTTTATTGAAACTGTTTTGACACACCTCATCCATCAGAATTCGTGATATGTCAATTTGGGCCCTTAATTTTGTATTTTTCACATTTTAGGTCCAAAAATTTGCGTTTTTAGCCCAAAGAAATTATTACTAAACCATTTAGCCATTTTTCTAGAAATACCTTGTATGTAGAAATATATTTGATGCTAAAATCATTTAACATGAAGTATATCTCGGTTTTGAGGGGTTTTATGGCTAGATCCAACATTATAACACACAAAAGTACACATATAAGCATGGAAATCATACAAAGCATACAAAACACATATAGATCTACACTTTCACTTGTATTCCCTCCCCCCCCCCCCCCCCCCCACAAAACTCATAAAAATAGAAAATAGGGGGTATGAAGCTCACCTTGTTTGAAGCTTTCGGTTTTTGAGGAAAAGATGGAAGAAAACTTGGTGATTTTTGGCCTTAGCACTCTTTCCTTGAAGATCTCGAGTTTGAGGTATTTCTAGGATGTAAGATCACGATTTTTGCATGGATTAGGAAAAGATTTTGATAACAAAAAGAATCTAAGTCATAGATCCAAGCATAATCTTACCTTAGATGAAGAATTTTGTGGAAATTTCCTCTTGAATGCTTCCTAAATTCCGAGATCTTTAAGTGGAGAGGGAGGAGTGTTCTTGAGTGTTCTTGAGAGAGTTTGAGAGATTTTTGTGGTGTGTGTGTGTGTGTGCTTGTGGCCGAGAGTGAGAGAGAGAAGAGAAGTGAAGTGATTTTGAGGTGATGTTGCATGGAAGAATGAGATATAATGCATGGATACCCTTTGGTTAATAATGAGGTGGCAAACCAAAGTCAACTCTCTTCCTTTTCTTGGGTTTGGGCCTTGGGCCGAGATTTTGGAAGGGGAAAAGAAAATTTTGGGCTTTTTCCCTTAAGCCCAACATTAGAGTTAGTTAGGGTATGTTTTAAGCCTAAAAGAATGTAGTATGATTTTTTTCCATTTTTGTTGGACTAGTTTAGGTTATTCATGTATCAAGGCTTTTAATTCATTTCATTCTAGGCCCAACATGGCCCAAAATGTTTGAAATAAATTAATGTGGGTCCAATTAGAGCCCAATTAGGGTTCTAAGCCCATGATAGTCTAATTGGAAGCTTATTGGTCCATTTGGATCCAATAAGGGAGTCCTAGTCCAAAATGGACTTAAACAAGGACTTCTAGGGTCTCCAATTGTTTGATGACTATTTGTAGTACTTGTATGATGCATTGGATTTAAGTTCTTGAAGTCGGAATCATAGGTGTTACACATGTTCTTAAGTTTTTGATTCACATTAGCTTGAATATATAGATTACATGACACAAAATTTCTAGTTGTGACAGACCATATCCCCATGACTTTACGACTGTAAACTCATGGGTGGTGGGTTCTTGGATGCCATATGGAAAGGTCATGCACACGGGAAGGTTCTAGGGTCGATTCCATGGCTTAGGAAGTGATCGGGACTTGAAATGGCTTTGGGAATGGAGTTTACGGTCTATGAAGGTGTTCTTGGGGAGTTTACTACCTTAAACACATGAGTTTATGTAACATCCCGGAGTATCAAGAGTAAAGTTGAAGGGCTAAAAGAGTAAATTGGGAAGGGGAACTCGGCGAGTCCATGGGGGGGGGGACTCGGCGAGTAGGCCCGCGACTTTGGTCGCGTGTTAAGTGGCCGACTCGGCGAGCCAGCGGATGGACTCGGCGAGTAGGCGCTGAGTGGAGAAAACCCTAAACCTGGAGGATGAGCCCTATTTAAAGGACATTATACCCTCTCCCCAGCCTCTTTACCCCCTGTAGAAGTCCAGAAAGCCCTGAGGCACGATTTTGAGGGATTAGAGTGCATTTGGAGCTTGGAGAAGTGATTGTGGAAGAAATCTTGAAGGAGAAGAGACTTGGGTCAAAGGGCTTTGCAAGGATTCGGATTAATCTTCTCTTGGAGCTTCCTTTTGAGGTATTATTTCATTGTTTGAGCTGCAATTATCTAGATTCATCATTTTGGAGGTGTTAGAGATCATATCTTTTGATGTATTGGAGTTTAGAGGTTAGATCTGAGGTTGCTACCTCAGATCTGGAATGGAGAAGGGTTAGAATGCATAAAAGTCCCTGTTTTTGAGTGATTGAAGGAGCTATCTTGTCCCAAACCCAAACCCTAGAGTGGAAATGCCTAGATCTCCTTGGATTCACGTAAAGTTTGCCACTTTACGTGATGGATGGCCTTAGGAAGGGTAGATCTATGGTTTGGATCATCTGCATGGCTTGGAAAGCCTCGGTATGGATTCAGACCTGGTGGTACTCAGCGAGTCACTTAGGTAGACTCGGCGAGTTGTTTGAAGATAAGATGGAACTCGGCGAGTTGGAAGAACAACTCGGCGAGTTGGATGAAGATGGCCTGGAACTCGGCGAGTTGGAAGAACAACTCGGCGAGTTGGATGAAGATAGCCTTAGACTCGACGAGTCTGTTCTTGGACTCGGCGAGTCTTGTCGAAGAGTCCCAATCTTTTCTGGTTGAGCCGTGAATCGGTGAGTCAAGGGGTGACTTGGTGAGTTGTGTGCGAGTGGACTCAGAGTTGTTGAACTCGGCGAGTCTCGGGGTGACTCGGCGAGTTGGGTCGCGGATCAAAGGAAATGTTGAGCATAGGGACTCGGCCAGTCATCGGGTTGACTCGGCGAGTAGAGTCAGTCAAGGGTTGACCTTGACTTTGACCAAAGGTTGACCAGTTGTCTTCCAGGGGTATTTTGGTAATTATTGAGTTCAGTGCTTTGGTGTTGTTCAATGGAGGAGTTTGTGTCGGAGTTTGGAGCAGCAGGATCTTATCTTTTCAGTTGGCAGTTTCGAGGTGAGTTATCTGCACTATATCGATAGGGTCTAAGGCACCAAGGCCGGCCCTTTATCGGATTGAGATCCGGGTATTTGTTGTTATGTTATTGTTTTGATATGTTTGCATCCTGGTAGCTAGGATGGTATATGTTAGAGACCTGGTTAAGGTCGGTTCCCTGATATGTAGGGTGATGATATGCTAGTGACTGGTTAGGTCGGTATCCTGATTAGGATGATGGTGTATTATGTGATCTGTTTGATCGGCTTGTTTTCTGTGAATTGTTATATGATTGTATGTTTATGTGCACATGGTTGTTTGGATTGGAGTTGGGTTGAGGCGGGTCCTGCTTTGTGATGTAGGCCAAGATACCCAGGGCGGACCGGTAGTCCCGAAGGCCCAGCGAGCGGTCCGGATAGGCTGTAGGGCCCAAGAGGGCGGACCAGACGTGCCGAGGCTCGGAAAGTGGACCAGGTGCACTGAAGGCCCGGTGCGGGCAGGCCAGTCATACTGTAGACTCAGAGAGTGGACCGGGCCGACTGAAGGCCTGGTGCGGGCGGACCAGTCATACTGTAGATTCAGAGAGTTGACCAGGTGGATTGAAGGCCCGGTGCGGGCGGACCAATCACACTGCAGACTCAATGTATATGGCTAGACTCGGAGGGTGGACCAGGTGGACTGTTGGCCGGTGCGGCGGACCAGTCACACAGTAGACCCGAAGTGCATGGCTGTTTTGTGATCGGATATGTTATGGCATGTTATGCGTGTATGGTATATGTGGTTAGTATTTTGGGGATATCTCACTAAGCTTTCGGGCTTACAGTTGTGGTTTAATGTTTTTCAGGTTCTTCAGGAGACCGTGGCAAGGCGAAGGCGTGATCATACCGCTCCTCATGTTTATGTTGTGATGTGATTCTTGGAATACTCTATATAAATTGTATTGCAAACCTTTTAGTAATAATTTAATGAAATCGGGTTGTTTTTGGAAAGTTTAATTGGTTGGAATTTTTCGGTCGTTACAGTTTACAACCTTAAACTCATGTTTGTCCAAGATCCATGGGTGTTGGTGTTTGTAGGTTAATCACATGTGATTCTAGTCCAACTTACAAGTTATTCAAGGTGATAAGGGCACTTAAACACCCATTTGAAGAGTTTATGGTCTAAGTAGATGAGTTTACGGTCTAAGAATGTTCTTGGACCGTAAACTCTAGTTTGTCTCATTTATGGATGTTTTGGTGCATTTCTTGAAGGGTTATAAGGTTATATGCACTCATGGAAGTTCATTGAAGGTGTTTAGGGGCAAACTAACACCCAAAATGGTGTTTAAGGTTTAAGATTGAGGGTTTACTGTCCAAGCATGTTCTTGGACCGTAAACTCATGTTTGGTCCCTTCTTGTATGATTTGGTGCTTCAAATGATGAAGTAGAAGGTCCTCGACACGTTTGGAAGCTTGTGGTGGTGTTTAAGGGCATTTTTAACACCTTAAGAGGTGTTTATGGTTCATGCATGGGGGTTTACGGTCCAAGAAGGTTCTTGGGCCGTAAACTCATGTTCATACATCAAATGTCATGATTTTTGGGTCCTTATTCCATGCATGCAAGTTTCTAGGTCGAATCTAGGCCCTAGAAGTGTTTTGGAGGGGTTTTGAGGCTTCAAAACCCTCATATGAGGTGTTCACGGGTGATTCCATAAACACATGTTCATATGTGTTTTGGGTGATTCCAACATGAATTTTCAAACCAATTAAGTTAGATAACAAGTTTAGGATGGATTTCTTACCAAATGATGCTTGAAATGGGGTTTTTGAGCCAATTCGAGTTCTAGAGAGAGAGAGTAGTGAGAGAAAGTTTTTAGAGAGAGAGAAAAATCCTCAAAATGATGTCACTCAATCCCTTATATAGGGGTTGAGTTTGTGGCCCGGTGGAATTCTACCCGATACTGCCGATAGACGGTGCTTTTGGTCGCACCCGGTAAAGTTGTCGTAATTAAGACTTGGTCGGAATTAAAATTTTTAAAATGAATATTTTAACATTTTTCTAATGTTTTCCAACACTAGAAGTCAAAATAAAATTAAATTGATCAAAAGATAACGGAAAGATTTTTAAATAATAAATAAAAATAATCCTTATTAACAGAAACGGTTACGGCAACGGGTTAAACTTCGGGTTGTCACAGTTCACGGTTTTGGGAGGGTCCCTAGACCGTAAAAAATTGTTCTTGGTTGTTTTTAGGAGTTTCAAACATGAATTTGCATGCCAATCAAGTTAAACAACAAGCTAGGATGGAGTACTTACCGAATTGAGGCTTGAAATGGGGTTTTTGGATCAATTTCGAATTCTAGAGAGAGAGAGAGAGTAGTGAGAGAAAGTGTTTAGAGAGAGGGGAAAAAGCTTCAAAATGATGTCACTCAATCCCTTATATAGGGGCTGAGTTTATGGCCCGGTGGAATTCTACCCGATACTGCCGTTAGACGGTGCTTTTGGTCGTACCCGATAAATTGTCGTAATCACGACTTAGATGAAACTAATAATTTTCCAAATAAATATGGAAAATCTTCTAATGTTTATAACACATCCCGACACTTATGAAACTGAATTAAAAGTCGCGATTACATTAATTTAATTCTAAGGTTAACGGGACAATTTGAATACGAACGGTTTTATTTAACGGGAATGGTTTATAGTGACGGAGTAATTTACGGGTTGTCACATATATTAAGGACTTAAATCAACTTTACTTGAATTTCTCCCATTGTAGATTTCTAGTTCAGACATCTATGATCTTCCCAAATCTCTTGGAACTTCACTTCCTCCACCTCCTCCAATTATTCTCCCTAACCCACAAGTTCAAGGTCACTCAAGCCCTATTGGCAAGGAAAGGTCTAGGTGTGATCACATCTTGGAGATTAAGTCACATACTGACAAGCCGAAAGAGTTGGGTGTCAAAGTCTTGAGAAAGTTGGTGGTTCAATCACTTTCTAAGTTACATAGTGAGTTCCTTTGGGACTCCTATGAAACAGACTATGACAAGACCCTCAATGATCTTATCTATTTGCTTGGTGCTGCTGAATCAGCAATGATTTGGAAGGCTAGTAAAGCAAATTTGATTAGAAGATCGACTTCCCAAAACTTTATGGACATTGAAAATGGTGACACTGGAAATCCAGAAAAAGCATTCTCTTCCCAATGGAAAGGGATCGGCCATAGTCAACTCGGTTGACCAAATGGTAAAGAGAAAGGCTAATTTTGAGATTATCCCATGTACCATTCCCAAAGGATCCATATGGGTCTATTGCCAAAAAGGAAAGGGCATTGGTTGCGAAGCTACCAAATTTACCTGAAAGATCATAAGGTTGGTAAAGTCAATAAGTTTAACTCTACTTCAGGTAAAGTCCACTATCAAACTCTATTAAGTTTCTATTCTGAGATTCTTATTACATGATGTGACTGGGTCACATGTTGATGTTTTAAGAATCAAAGGAAAAATGAAGGAAACTTAAAGAAAGAGTATGTTGAATCTGATCGTGTAGATGGATTTCTATCGCATAGTTTGAAGATCAGATTCTTGAGCTACTTCTTAGGAGTTATGATATATTGCTTAAGAATAGATAACAACAAAGTTTTCATGTGCTTTTACACTGTAAGGATAGTTTTTCCACAAAGTTTTTAAAATAAAAGGAAAAATTTAGATTTTATTTATTTTAAAATATCCTTACAATAGCATTTGTGAAAAACTTTTGTTGCTTATAAGATTCCATTAATAGCAAGAGTGGAAATATGAATTTGATTCTTTCATTTGTGGTAGTATCTAAATTTATCAAACAAGGAAAGATTTTCATAACCCAAGTTTCAGTTGGATAGAAACTTGGAATCATGCAAGTTGTATGATGAATGAGAACTTTCATCTTTGGAAAATTAAGACTAGTTCCTTGTTCACATTTATATGTGAGTCAAGTGAAGGACTAAGGGATCGAGTACACATTCTTATGCACTGATCAAGTCCACCATAAAAGATCGATAAGAGTATTCTTCATGATTTACTAAGGTTTAGTAAATATGATTATACTTACAAGCTTAAGTATAATTCTGAGACATTGGAAAAGTTTCAATGTATGATAGAGTGAATAAGAAGAATCAAATTAGGCAGAAGGATAAAAGTTTCTCAAGTCTGAAAGAGTACTTTAGTATCATGTTTTAAGATCATCTTAATGATTTTGACACCTTATCACCATTCATCCTCTAAGTGCATTATGATAGTTAAGAAGAGGAGTTATGAATTGTTGAAGTGGTTAAATCAAGAAGATGATTCATACTTCGTTCCAAAAACAATTCATAGAGTTATACTCTAAGATTGTAACTTGAGTGACATGTCTTAAAGAAGGTTTAAAACACTTGTCAAATGTAAGAGTAAAAGTTTTCTACTCTTGTACATTTGAAATTGGTAAGTTGTGATGTTTTGGATAAAACAAAGACCAACTAAGGCTAATTGTGTTAAGTGTCTGTCTTGATTAGAATCCACACTATCTCTTGAATATTTGGAAAGAAAGTTTTATAGGTCAAGGAGACAGTGGGAGTCTAAAAAATCCTGAAAGGGTTTCAAGATGTAATCAAGAATAAAACCTGTATTTCATCAGTACCACACAACTAGAGGTTTATAACCTATCGTGTTGACATTTTTGTGTCCATTGTAGTTAAGTTGGCTATACATTTGAGTTATACATGTTCTCATTTGTTTTCATAGCTACTTGGAAGCAATGGCAGGCCCTTGAGCTGGCATGTGGCAAGAAGTTAAGATTGCACAAGTTCAATCCATATGAGTTAGGATTTGTCACTAACCTAGTCTTGTGATTATGGTTTTGACAAATTCACATGGATAGGAACACTTACACCATAAAATCTAAGTGTCATAAGGTTTTTCTTCGATTCATGAAAATGATGGTAAGGAAACTCTTTCACTAAGTAGATTTTAAGTAGATAGCAATTGTGATATTTGCAGTTCTCAAAGTCGTTAGTGGAGCGTGCGTGGTTAACCAACACACTAACATTGACTTATGAGAAATGGCAAAAGGTCTAAACAATTAAGACTATGATTACGGCATCCCTTTTCATAGTTCTGAAATTCTTTAGACACGCCTGTGATCTATCTAAGATATGGTGTATGATTTTGATAAAGTCTTATCAAAGCAATCTAGTATCAGAAATCTGAACTTTGGTAAGAATGTCAATAAAGTATTGACTTCTAGAGGTCCAACTGTTTTCTAGATACATGTCAAAGCTAGTGGGAGCATAAGTGTTATGCTAATAATCATCATGTTAGTGGGAGCATGATAATTATGATAAGAATTGCAAGTTAGCAATGTTAATTATAGAAAACAAAAGTTTCAATTCGTGAGGTTGCAGGGGTTGAAAAAATTGTTTTGCTATAGTTAAGGGAGAGGAAATTATACTTCATTTCAATTCTAAAAAGCTTAGATTGAGTTTATAATCATTCTAAAGAGCTTATATTGAGGTTTTAATCACCTTTAGTCAAATATATATATATATATATATATATATATATATATATATATATATATATATGAATTTCATGTTGGATTGGTTCAACTTAAGAAAAATTCTATATATTGCGTGCTCAAAATTCGATTATGATTACACCATCCCTTTTCAGTCAAATTTTGAGAATATGGAAAACAAAATTATTATGGCAAAAGACTGGTCTAGAACCATGTCTTTATGTTAAACATCATGAATCGTGTCCCATTTACTTTGGGTACAAGATCGATCACATGTGCTATAATATTTATCCTTTCTGAATTTTTCCAAATGCCTTGGGGAATTAAGGGGAAAATGTCTAGAATTGGATATGACTAAAGTTATTAAGCAATTTTCGAGGACAATCTAAGGTTTACTAAAGATTGCTTGCTCAAGGACAGTTGGAAGTATACTGTTAATATTAGAAGGACCATATTGACATAGTTTTAAAAAGAGGCAACTCTTGTTCAGAAGTGGTAGTCAAAATGGGAATATAGAGTTGTCTTCGTAGGTGGAAGCAATCTGTGTAAGGTTAAAGAAACTTAATGCAAGAAGCATGTTCGAAGCAATGCGCTTTGAATCTGAGACATCGTTTCCATGGAATTGCTCTCCATTGGGATACTCTGTAATGATTGTTGCCAAGCCTTTGTGGCTTTGTGCATAATCATTATAAGAGGAACAGTGCATATAAGTTTAAAATCTAAACAAATTTCGATAAATGTTAGGAATTCTTACATTTACGACAAGGATTTGGAAGTGTGAAAAGAGGATCATTGAAATTATGTTCAATTGATCTAGTTCACAAAGAAAAGGATCATAAACAAACATATAGTTCATACTTGGTGTATGGCAAAGCTATTGTTTAGAAAACATAGTATACATGCTTGGAGCATGGGACACCTAGTGTTTTAATTCAAGTATAAAGTTGATAAAATCGAAACAATGAATAATGAGTAATCAGTATGTGATAAATAGAAAGTGTTTTATTTATATTCATAGGTTTTGATACCATATTAGATTCATTTATTCTTGTGTTTCACTTTGCATGTTTTGACTTCCATAATAACTAGGTTATTCTTCCGGAATGACTAAGTTATTCAAACCATCCACAGTCGGTCATATGTTGGAAGTAGATATGAATCAAGACTGTCATTGGTTGGCTTGTAGAGGTCCAAGGCGGTGGACAAAGTTGTGCTACAACACTCATGAGTGCTCATAAGTTTTGAGTATTGGATCCAACCCGCGCTCATTTGAATCACTTCATGGATTTTATCACGAGTGATCATGAGACGATAATATCTTATATTCTTCAAACCTAGAGATATGAGTTGTTACTATGAGTTGATAGTACAATGATTACACGAAAACACATTGGTAACTCGATGTTATAAAACGGGCTTTTGTGTATGATTCAACAAGTAGTAGAACAAGCCATATGAGTCAAAGTTTATCCATTCCTTTTACCTTCGGGATAAAAGCGATATATGTAGGCTCCTCGATGATTTAGTGATGACACATGTGAGTGCTTGGCCAAGCCAGGATTGATTTGATTTGTTCAATCAGTCAGTCGTCATAAATCGGAAATCGGGAAACAACAAATGGACAGAGAGAATGATTATAATCCTTGTCTCAGTCCATATGATATCTAGAATGGAGGAATATATGATCCCTTATCTAATGGACAAGTCATTTACAAGGTCAGTGTTCGACAGCGGCTTTAAGAGCTACGATTTCCAGTTAGGTTTTGAAGTTATACTCAATAA
This sequence comes from Lactuca serriola, assembly GCF_051521515.1. NCBI lineage: Eukaryota > Viridiplantae > Streptophyta > Magnoliopsida > Asterales > Asteraceae > Lactuca > Lactuca serriola. The sequence goes on from NC_136412.1 coordinate 116,517,015, forward strand.
TAGTTTTAGACTTATCCAAGTGGGAGACTATTGGATTAATGTCTAAGTCCATAACTATATTTGGTATGTACTTGACCCGACCCGGCATGGTCCATTTGGGTTGCACTTCACCGGCACAATTTATATGGATAGTCTTTTGAGAATAGTATATTTATGATTTATATTAATATATTATAAGTTCTAATATATTACTATATAATCATATTATTTTAATTAGTATTGATCAATAATTGATTTAGAATTAATTAAGTGTTCAAAATGAACTAATTAAATATGGACTCTTAGATATATGTGTGTGATGCGCCAAGTTCATTTAGGGTGGACTAAGCTTTCATGGATAGTCCATGGAGTGTTTAACCCATGGATCATATGAAATGAAGGGTCATGGGTTTAACCCTAGTCTCCACACTATATAAAGAGGTCCTTGGTTGGTGAAATTGGCACTAGTGTGGGTACACTAAGAGGGCTAGCCGATTTCACAAGAGAGAACCAAAGTATTCTTATTCTCAAAGTCTTCCAAGGTGTTTTGGTGATTTGTGATTCCACTTGAGGCTTCCACACTATTGGGGCTAAGCTCTTAAAGCTTGAAGACATCAAGCTACATCAAAAGGTATGTCATCTAACTAGTACTTTGTAGTATAAGAGCTTCATAATATGCTAGTTAGGATTAAAGCCTTGGAAAGTTCTTATTTGCATGTATAATAGAGAAAACATAGATCCAAGGTATTTAGGGTTGCATGTACACTTAGGAGTGTTAGAATGCTCAAAACTCAACAGTAGACAGGTACCAATGCCAACTTTTGAGAAGATGGAGCGCATACAAGACTCATCTTATATTTTGATTCATATTTTGGTGTCTTATATACTACAGAACACACTTGTATTAAAATTATATATTTAATGCAATGGATGATGTTGTTTACTTGTTTACTATTATACTGTGTTGTGATACTGTACATGACGTCCTCCGCCCCAGAACATTTCCGCCATTCTTGGTTTTGGGGTGTGACAAAAGTAACCCCTACAAAAATCGAAATATGATTGGATCAGAAAGCGATGAAGGTGAGTTAGTACATGTCTCCAATTACTTCCGTTTACATCCTCTTGCTGAAGATGAGTACTTATCTTGAGTGACGCAGCTTTGCCCCTGAAGACGGTAGATATGAAAAGTGAGAGAGTCATGAGCAATCGATTCTAAGGTCTAAACCACAAACAGAAAGTGGTGGTGGAGTGGTCTGTGGTGGTGGGTGGTGTCGCCGGAGATGGATGTGGTTGAAATCGAGAAAGAAGGGCTATTAGAAAACATGAACACAAAGGAGGAAGGCAAAAGGTGGAGCTCCATAATAAGGATGACAGTCGAAAGAGAGAGAGAAGAAGCGATGGTATAAATAGAAATACAAAAAGAATATTGGTGACAATGAAAAAGAAGTACACAAATCCGAATCTGACTGGCTGAGAAAGCGGTGAAGCAAAAGCACAAACAACACGTGTCCATCAAGAATATAGACAATGACACAAAACCACCTAAGCAGAAAATGGACATTTTTGAACATATACACATAACGGGGGACCCATTTTGCCAAAAGCTTAGGAACTTTATTGTTCCTAAGCATTGTCCTTCTTTAATATATATATATATATATATATATATATATATATATATATATATATTAATTTAAAATTAAACCATATGATTTAATAATTATTTATTAATTAAACATTTAATTAATTTATTAAATCAATTTTTGGATTATCCATTTAAATTAATCAAAGATAATTTAATCCTAATCCTCTCCCCTAATTTTTGAAAATCATGAGAGGGATACACCAAATCATACAATTATCCAATTAATCGAATAAGGAGATAATTACCAAAAATAAGAAATCCCTACCAAAAAACCCTAATTTTTGAAAAAAGAAAATATTGGGGAGGAAGGCAAGAATATCAATCATTTCCATTTTCAAAATTTTGGAGGGTTAAGAGAACCCTAAATTTTGAAACTTGAAGGGCAAGGGAAAGGGTTACAACCCTTTCCTGAAATTCAAAACTTAGGGCCTAAGCAACCCTAATTTCGAAAACCCTAGTCCATTAGGGTTTAATTGCCATAAACCATAATCGATCAAATTTAAACAATTGCATCAAAATCAATAGAAAACAAGCCAACACTTTGATACCACTTATGGGTTTCGATCATAACAAACAAAAACCTATGTGTGCATGCAACCCTAATTTTCCCGATCTATGTTTTCTCTAATTGAACAAACAACATTTGAACATCAATTTGAAACCTTAGGAGATCTATGTTATTTTCAAAATTTAGATCTCAGGTTAGAAAAACATGAATTCGATTGTTATATAGAAATAACAATAAAATCCTTGTGTTACTAAAGCTTAGCAAGCACTACAAATGTTTTGCCTCTAATGGTTCACACTAGCAAGAGGAAAACTATGGAGAAAGAGAGGGCGGACCAAGATTTCATCTAACGCTCTTAGATGGAAGGCATGGACGAAATTATGTGCTAGGGAGGCCTTTATATAGCTGATGTAGCTTGGTGCCAAAGCTAAGGTTTAAGGAGGAAACCCTAATCCCTTTGCTTGGTGACCAAGCAGCCCATTCCCTTCCTTATGAAAGGGATTGGACTAAATTCCTTGGGCTTTACCATGTAACGACCATTAAATTCCAACCAATTTAAACTTTTCAAAAACAACCCGATTTCATAAAATTATTACAAAAAGGTTTTCAATACAATTATTTCAGAGTATTCCAAGAATCACATCATAAAACATAATCATGAGGAGCGGTATGATCACGCCTTTGCCTTGCCACGGTCTCCTGAAGAACCTGAAAAACATTAAACCACAACTGTAAGCCCGAAAGCTTAGTGAGAAATCCCCAAAATACCAACCACATATACCATACACGCATAACATGCCATATCATAACAGAACACAGAATATCCATGCACTTCGGGTCTACTGTGTGACTGGTCCACCGCACCGGCCTTCAGTCCACCTGGTCCACCTTCCGAGTCTAACCACATACATCGAGTCTATAGTGTGATTGGCCCGCCCACACCGGGCCTTCAATCCACCTGGTCCACTCTCTAAGTCTATAGTATGACTGGTCCGCCCTCACTGGGCCTTCAGTCGGCCTGGTCCACTCTCCGAGCCTCGGCACGTCTGGTCCGCCCTCTTGGGACCTACAGCCTATCCGGACCGCTCATTGGGCCTTTGGGATAACCGGTCCGCCCTGGGTATGTTGGCCTACAGCACAAAGCAGGTCCCGCCTCAACCCAACTCCATTCCAACAACCATGTGCACATAAACATTCAATCATATAACATATCACATCCAATCAAACCGATCTAACAGATCACATAGCATAACATCATCCTAACCAGGATACCGACCTAACTGGTCACTAGCATAGCATCATCCTATATACCAGGATACCGACCTTAACCAGGTCTCTAACATATATCATCCTAACTACTAGGATGCAACACAACAAACAAAACATAACAACGATACCCGGATCACAATCCGATAAAAGGGCCGGTCTTGGTGCCGTAGACCCTGTCGATATAGTGAGGATAACTCACCTCGCAACTGCCGACTGAACAGATAAACCCAAGCTGCTCCAACCACTGATACGATCTCCAACACTGGCCAACACCAAAACTCTGAACTCAAAACAAAAGCCAACAATTACCAAAATGCCCCTGGAAATCAACCGGTCAACCCTTGGTCAAAGTCAAAGTCAAAGTCAACCCCTGACTGACTCTACTCGCCGAGTCAACCCGATGACTCGCCGAGTCCCCATGCACAGAACTTCCCCAGTCCGCGACTCAACTCGCCGAGTCACCCCGAGACTCTCCAAGTCCAACAACTCTAAGTCCTTTCACACTCGACTCACCGAGTCATCCCTTGACTCACCAATTCACAGCTCAACCAGAAGAAAGGTTAGGACCTCACGGCCAGACTCGCCGAGTCCAAGAACAGACTCGCCGAGTCCAAGGCTATCTGCAACCAAGTCGCCAAGTTATTCTTCCAACTCGCCGAGTTCCTGCCCATATTCAACCAACTCACCGAGTTGTTCTTCCAACTCGTCGAGTTCCAGCTTATCTTCAAGCAACTCGTCGAGTACACCCTTGTGACTTGCCGAGTACCCCTAGATCTGAAACCATACATAGGCTTTCCAAGCCATGTAGAAGCTCTAAACCATAGATCTACTCTTTTACAAGCCATCCATCACGTAAAGTGGCAAACTTTACATGGATCCAAAGAGATCTAGGCATTTTACACTCTAGGGCTAGGGTTTGGGACAAAAGAGCTTCACCAAACACTCAAGAATCGGGACTTTATGACATATAGGACCATCACAAGCTTAGATCTGAAGTTGCATCCTCACATCCAAGCTTCTATCTCAATTTAGATGTCAAATCAACCACCACACATGAACCCATGAAGAAATTAGCTTAAGGAAATGGTTCCTTACCCCTATAATGAGCCCAACCAATTGTAGATTCCTAATCTTTCCAAGCTTCCTGATACAAGCCTCCAATCTTCAAGCTTAAAGCACCAAAGATCCTTCTCCAAGCTCTAATTCACTCAACAATGGGGTCTCCTCACGAATTTAGGGCTTCAGGAACTCAAGGAAATGGTAAAGAGGCTGGGGAGAAGATATGATGTTCTTTATATAGGGCTCAACCCTCGAAATTAGGGTTTTCTCCACTCAGCACCAACTCGCCGAGTCCATCCATGCTACTCGCCGAGTTGGTCACTTAACACGCGACTAGAGTCGCGACCCTACTCGTCGAGTCCACTCGTGGACTCGCCGAGTTGTCTGTTCCAATTTACACTTTTAGCCCTTCAACTCTACTCTTGATATTCCGGGATGTTACAATTCTCCCCCACTTAAATTAGGCTTCGTCCTCGAAGCCTGCGACAACACAACTCCAGAACTACTCTCGCAATGCACCACCTGGCATTAACCAGACTAGGTTCCTCAAAGCACAACCACCGAAACCCAAACCCAATTTTCCTTCCCGCGGTGTTCTGACCACCGCTTCAAGCCAGCCACTGGCCTCGCCCTCTGACAACCACACTTACCAACTTATCAATTGAGTATCATTCCATGATACTTCACCCGCTCCAAATCACAACAATCACTCTACTCAACGAGCAAGAAATAACCATGAACCACCGGAATTCCCGGTCTGAGCCCAACTTTATCCACTCCATGCTAACAGGATGACACATCCTTCAGCCTCAGACCAACTCCCATGAGTTTCTCTACCGCAATCTCATACCCATGCTGAACTGGCTCTAGCATCTTCGGGTTGGGAAAACCCGATACACTGACAACACTTCCAAACATCCCCCAGGATGAATTTCCACCATATACATAAATCCTTGATCGAAATCAAACTGGAAATCTAAGATACCATTCCTGCATTCCTTCCGAGCCTCAGAAAACATTCAACCTGGATGTGATTCCATACCACAGCCGCAGACACACTACTCATCAACCATGATTGGAACACCCCAATCATAACTCTGCACTACTGCTTTCCCTTCCGTGAACTTACACTCCCTCTCCGAGCTACATTCTTTTACCTTTCCTTACCAAGGAAATCCACTTGGCTGCCTTGTCACTATGACAAGTGCCACGGTGTTCACCCAATACTACACCATTCTCTTATAGCATAAACTCTATCCCATGCACCACACATGCTCTGGATCCACTCGCAAGGACTCTCAATTCCATGCTTTACCTTCCACTCACCACGATCAATACCCAAGGCCAGACCTTCTGACGCTAACACGTCGCGACATACTCAATCCATTTCCTCTTACCGATCTCTCAACACAAGCAGAGTCTCCAGCATGACTGGACCGCCTTTCGAGGCCTTCAGCCCATCTGGACCACTCTCGGAACCTTTAGCAGGTCTGGACCGCCCTCCAGGTCCTTCAGCCTGTCTGGACCGTTCTCCGAGCCTTCGGCCTGACTGGTACGCCCACTGGCCTTCAGTCTATCCGGACTGCTCAACCAGCATCCAACATCCCGAATTATCCCTCCAGGAAAACTCTCTCATGCATATTGTTCTAGCCCTCTAGGGGTTCCGAACTCTATCTCCACCCTACATACTCAATCTCGGCCCGATCCCAAGCCTTCCATAATCAATCACCCTTGGTCTGTATCCCGCCCCGCATACATGTCACTTACTCATACCAGCCTATACTCTTGGCTGATAGAACCACTGTTGAATCCCAAGCAGCTAAGCAACCTCTCATGCTCATCGACCTTCCGGAGAATTTTCCAATTCTCCCCCACTTAGAGCACTGACTATTAACCACGGGTCGCCATCACCGACCTCCCTCAACAACCCTACACAACACAAACACTTACACGCAAACTGATTCCCACTAGAACGAGCAACCTTCACAAAATCACATATCAAGACAAATCATATCGGCTCGAAAGAAACCCGACCTTCAGCAACCACTCCTCAGGCTGCAGATGATACCCGACATTTGGACTAAAAGCCAAATTCCCACTAATAACCCTCATGAACGATAACCAATGAAATTCCCAACACCAAACCCTTAACCATACCATAACCCTCAAGGAACAACGAATACAATACCAGAAACCACACAACGAGACTAGCAGATATACAATACTCCACAATAATCATAAGATAACAAGACATCAAGAAAGAAAAATACCCGCAGCTGCATCCGGTACTACCCTGACCTCCTCTGTTGTGAGCTGAAATGCACGACCCTGAGCCCTTGGGGGCTCTGCTCCACCCTGACCTCCGCCCGTGATCCTCAATGTGGCCGGTGCTGGAGCCTGCACCGGTTCTGCAGCAAGATGTGGAAAGTTGACCCTCAAGTTTCCAACCTGATGACAATGATAACAAATCCTCAAATCCCAACCCGGGGCTGCCTGCCGCCAATCCCTCGCATAGTGCCCCTCCTTTCCGCACTTGCGGCATGCACCATCGGACCTACAAACCCCAGTGTGACCCTTCCCACACTTCCCACAAGTGTGGCTGCTCTGATCTCCCAATCTAGAATCAACGGTCTTGGACCGTTTCGGCGCCGGCTGCGACTGCACCGGAGCCTGCCTCTACTCTCGCAACTGTAACTCAATCTCCAACTCACGCCGCCTGGCGGCTTCCTGCAACTCTAACAAGGTCTCGCACCTCTGCGTAGACACAAACTGCCTGATATCCCTCTTGAGCATACTCAGATATCGGGTCATCTGAGCCTGCTCCGAAGCAAACTCGGGGCAAAACATCGCCCTCTTAGTGAACATCCTGGTGATCTCCGTCACCGACTCCGAATCCTGCTTCAGTTGCAAGAACTCCTGAGCCAACCTCTCTCTCTCAACCCGCGGCACATAACGAGTACTGAACATCTCCCGAAATTGATCCCATGAAACCGCAGCTCTCTATACATCCGAATACGACCCCGTGGTCAATCTCCACCAATCCTTCGCCCCGAGCCTTAGCAGGTTTAGAGCACACCTCACCCTTTGGTCAGCAGGGCACGAACACATGAAGAAACACCCCTCCACGTCCGACAACCATCTCATAGAAACAATCGGGTCCTGAACCCCTTCGAAGGTAGGAGGCTTCGTATTATCGAAGTCCCGATACTGAAAACCCCGACCAGCTCCTCCCCATGTCGCTGCTACAGCCGCTGTAGCCGCCGCGGCAGCCGTCTATGTGAGGTTCGCATAGCGCTCATCAAAATACTCAACCATGGCGGTCTTGATCGACCCAAACAGTTCCGGCAACTCAGCCCGGAACAACGCAGCAACCTCATCATGCAGGATCTCACGAATCCTCGCATCCAACTCGCACGTGCTCATCTGACCAATAACCTCGGGCGGTATTGACCCGCCCTAAACTCTCTCTCCGGCTCCCGATCCTGACCCGGATCCACTCCCAGCATGCCTCGGAACCTCCATACTGAAAAACACCACAAGATCTCAGATACTTCCCACAAACCTGGGAACCAACTCCCAGCCCAACCCTAGAGGTCATGGTTTCTTTGATACGCATATGGGTCCTGTGCTTTCAGTAGTACGGGCCCATACTACCATCCATACCTACCCATATTTGTATCAATTATACCATAACACCCTAGTGAAGAACATACATAACAAGCACTCAACCCTCACTCCTAGAGGAACACTGGAAATCTCCCACAAAGGAAACCCTAGGCTAACAGGCATCATAAATCAGGAAAAATTATCATGAAATCCTGAAGATCCCTAGCCTAGTACTAGCATGTTGTTCTATCAAAGCTTAAAACAAATATCATGTATGGTATTTTGGGGTTACTTACTGACTCCGGTTGATCGTACCTCCGCGTCCTCCTTTACTCATTTTTAAAACCATTTTAAATTCTCTTTTGAAAACCCTCCTCGATTTGAGACTGGATTCACACGAATGTTCCTCCAATTCACTCAAACCAAGGCTCTGATACCAAATTGTAACGACCATAAAATTCCAACCAATTTAAACTTTTAAAAAACAACCCGATTTCATAAAATTATTACAAAAAGGTTTTCAATACAATTATTTCAGAGTATTCCCAAAATCACATCACAAAACATAATCATGAGGAGCGGTACGATCACGCCTTTTCCTTGCCACGGTCTCCTTGTAACGCCCGCAAATCCGGGCTAGTCAATTTAGAGGCAATAGGGGTCGAAAACGACTTTTCTACAAAAGATTATTTAGAATAAATAATCTTAACCAAGTTGTGGAATATGTCACAAGGTTTCCGTACATATAAGGAACGCCGAAATCCGAGTTATAACGAAGAAGTTATGGCCCGTCGAAGTTTTACGGCAAAACCGGCACGGCACCGGGAATCGTAAATAGTGAATTTATGATAGAGTGAGATTTAGCCTTAGCAATCTAAACAAAAGTTTTAGAATATTTAAACTAAGAGCGTCGATAAAAAGAACGCCCAAATCTGACTTCGTATGAGGAAGTTATGATTTTTCTAAGATTCGGCTTAGCAGTGCACGGCCCGAAACTCGAATTTTAGTTCGAGCGGTTTTTGGCTTACGCGACCTAAATGAGAGTTGAAGATCTCATTAATAGGAGCTCAACGGTAAAAAGACGGACGAAAACGGAGTTCGTATGAAGGAGTTACGAATTCTTCGCGGTCATTTAACAGTCTAAACGCCTCCTACTGTTAAATTTGAGATCGGTCGAGAATTAGCCGACGGAGTCTAAATGAAAGTTGTAGATCTTGATTTTACCTACACGTGGATATAAAGAACGTCGAAAACGGAGCTCGTATGCGAGAGTTATGATTTTTCTAAGTTTGAAGGCTGATACGCGATAGGGGGTGACGTGGCACCACCAGAATTGGACACGTGGCACCACCAGAAGGCCACCACATGGACCAACTCGGCGAGTAGGTCCCCCCTACTCGGCGAGTAGGCCAGTCAGCACCCCTATAAATAGAGGTGCCGGGTTCCCTCATTCTTCACACCTTCCTAAACTATTCTTTCTCTCTCTAGACTCTCTCTCTAGCCCCCTAACCCCCCTAAAAGCCTAGGTAAACCCCCTAGCGCCCGAAGGAAGCCCCGAGGCTCCCGGAGTCTCGAGAAAAGAGCCTTTCGGCTCGGGAACGCTGCTCCAGCGAAGCCCGGTTTTGCGAAAAACCCGCTGTAAGTGAGCTGTACCTACCCTATCTTTAGTATAGCTTATGTTTTAATATAGTAACATTATTAGGAACTTATAATGAGTATTTGGGCTATTATTATGAGTTATATTGAGTGTTATTTAACGCTTATATAATAATAATAATAGCTAGACTATTAGTTTGTCGCGGTTATCGTTAGACTAAACCCTAGTAGTATTGATACTAGGTTTTCTCGAAGGAAATTGTTTTGAGAGTATCGAAGCGCTGTTCGAGTGCTGAGTCACCACCTACTCCGGTGAGTGCATGGTATCTTTCATCTTACACATAGATATGAAGTATTTTAATATAAATTACGTGTTATGTGTGCATATTGTCTGAATACTTGTTGTCTATGCTGGTGAAAGATTTTTATACATGTTTTAAATGATGTAAACTGTATAAAGTATTTTATATCTACAAAATATGTTGGGTAAAACATGGGTAGATGAATGATGATGGATAAAAGCTGAAATAGAGGAACATTAGTAGTACGGACCTAGTGCCCTATAGGTATACATTGGCAGCAGTGGACCTAGTACCCTATAGATGAGCACTGGCAGCTGCGCCACAACCCGTAGATGATTTAGATCTACGGTAAACGTCCTAGCAGCTGCGCTCTAAGGATAGTATCGGCAGCTGCGCCTAATGGGGAGCCTTATGACCATGACAGTAGCATTTAAAGGTCAATACCGGCAGAAGCACCTCATAGAAAATGTCACAATTCTGGCAGTTGCGCCTAAGTGACAAGATTAGCAGTTGCGCTTGACTAAAGTGTCATTGGCAACAATGGACTTCATGTTGTTTCCTTAGGATGATCCTTAGGAATGAATGAACGAGAAATAGTTGATTCTTAGGGGAGACCCTTAAAGAATAAAGAAGATAATGGAGATGGGTAATTGGGTTAATTGTTTGATGATTGAACATAATAATTATATTATTGTGGGTTGAAAACCCTATGTACTCACCAGGTTTCCCAACCTGACCCACTCAGTTTATTTACATCACAGGTGACGATATGAAGTGACATTACACTGAGAGATTTAAAGAGATGTAGATCACTAGTGTAAATAATTGTAAGTTCTGTTTATGCTTATGTTTCTGTATTAATGATGACATCCCAAACATTTTAAAATGAAATAAATACGTTTCTTCGAAAATGTTTTAATAACGTATTTACCATGTTTTTCTGGGAACAAATTCCGCAACATTTTTATAAAATGAAGTACTCTGATTTTTATAAAGCATAAACAAAATTGGTCTTTTCTGGCCATGAAAATGGGGATGTCACAGTTGGTATCAGAGCATTAGTTTAAGCGAACTAGGAATATGGATTTATTTCTAGACTTAAACTTAGAATGCTAAGCGATGATTGTGAGGTGTGAGCACTAGCTTATTTTAGGAATTGTGCCTAAAATGCTTTTATGTGCTAAATGCTTGTGCCTGATATGCTGTTATTTGTTCAGATCTATGGTCTGTTGCCGACCGGATCTGGAAACCTTATGTGTTTAGGATTCCAAGCGTTTAACTACGATATTAGAACTAGCATATAAACGTTTCGGAGTGATAAGAATGATTTAAACGTCAATCCTAAGTAAAGGTCTAGATTCACCTTATTCGGCGTATAGATCAAGATGGCAAGAACCCGTAGCGGAAACGTGAATGCAAATGGGAACCGAGATCAACCCCCAGCGATTGAGCAAATACCGGTTGTGGTAGCCGCTGCTGAGCCAATAACGATGGCAGGAGTGCAAGCGATGATCCAAGCAATGTTGGATCGTCAAATGGAGGAAACCAGACGTTTGCTCCAGCAAAATCGAGAGGAAGCGACTATTCAGATCGAACAGCCCAAGTTGAACGAAGGGCAGACTGAGGAAGGAAACTACAGTGGGACTGTTGGTCAAGTTAACCCACCAATAGTTCGACAAAACAACCAAGATGACAAAGTCGAGAGGAATGGATGCAAGTACAAGGATTTTCTGACTTGCAAGCCATCGACTTTCACTGGAAAGGAGGATCCGATCGGGGTCATGGATTGGATCTCGGAGATGGAATTAGCTTTCATGACGTGCGGTTGCAAGGGAAAACAACAGACCACGTTTGCAGTGCGTCAGTTTCGAGGAGGTGTTGTACGATGGTGGAATACCTTGGGAAAGACGTTGAGCCCCAATGAGCCCCTGCAACTAACATGGGTAGAATTTCTGGTGCATTTCAAACGTAGGTACTGCTCAACCCAAAATCTGCTCGAGCTAGAAAACCAATTCCTTACCTTAAAGAAAGGAAGCATGTCTATTGATGAATACACCAACAACTTCACAGAGAAGATGGATTTCGCCTTACGTCTTGTTTCGGATGAGCTGACAAAAATTGACAAGTACGCAAAAGGACTTCCCTGGGAATATGCAGTGCCAGTGCGTCAGGCACCTACTTTGGAGGCAACTATCTGGGCTGCCAAGTCGGTTGAGGAGATGATCAAGGGAAGAGCCGCCAACAAGACCGAGGTTGGCGAAAAGAGGAAGTTTGAGGGGTCTGCGAAGCCCGATGAGAGAAGCAAATCAAGTACCAGGAAGTTTAGAGGAGGAGGGAGTGAAGAAAGATGGTGCGAGAAGTGCAAAAAGAAACACTATGGAAAATGCAGTGAGGAAGTAACTTGTTTCAAGTGTGGGAAGCATGGGCATTATGCCAACGAGAGTAAATTCAATAAAAGGGTGTGTTACGAATGTAATGAGGAAGGGCACTTCAAGCAGGATTGCCCAAAGAGAGAGGGGGCTACAAAGCCAAATGTGCCGCCAAAGCCAAAGGCGAGAGCATTTCAAATGATCCTTGACGAAGCAGATGACAATGCGAGGATTCAGGAGTGACAGCTTGACATCCAAAGATCCAGTTATGAAGTAGCCATAGAATCGTATGATGTAGCTTGTTAGAGGCATAGTCTAGGGTGAACTTGAACACCTATGTAATAGTTTCAAGGAGTAATAAGACCTTCGTTTTGATATTTGATGTGTTAAGCTACTATGTGATTTTCTTGTGTGGTGACTTGGAAAACTGCGGGACAATACTTGGGACGAGTATGAGTAGGTGTGAATGGTAGTAGAGGCCTATACTACCGGAAGCACAGGACTCACACTTGGATCAGGGAAAGTCACAAGGTTACCAAGAAGCTAGTAATTGATTTCATTTTATTCAAGTGTGTTGTTACCATCATTTCGGTAATAACTAAGAAGATTGTTGATATTCCGACCCTAGTGGTCATATCAAATCGAGTCCGACTACGATGAGTATGTTGTGTGGTTTAGAGAACCAAGTTTGATGTAGTGTCCGACTTAAACCAAACGGTTGAAATCAAAGCGATCAATAGAAGTATCGCACTCGTTGTTAAAGAAGTTGGTAGCTAGAAATGCCTAATGTTAAAGTGTGATTATTTCACATTAGAACATGAAGGAAGGCATAGTCTGATTTAGAATTTAACTCTAAGAGACCTAAGTCTAAGTGTTGCAACATACGATGATAGGTCATTAGAATATGACACATCAATCCATAGTAGTAATAAAAGAAATCATCTCAAGTTCGTATCCAGTAAGGATCGATATTGTGACTTGAAGGTCATAATTGGGAGTCTAGCTTGAGGTAGAGAGCAGGTGCACGATCGAGTACTGCATACAATCAATAAGTCTGAGAGATAGACTTGAAGGAATGTAGAAGTTATAATTATTACCTAGGATGAAGAGATGACGTATGGAGTCATTATACGACCATGTTTCGTTGATGATTCCGGGACGTAATCATCCTAAGGGGGAGATAATTGTAACGCCCGCAAATCCGGGCTAGTCAATTTAGAGGCAATAGGGGTCGAAAACGACTTTTCGACAAAAGATTATTTAGAATAAATAATCTTAACCAAGTTGTGGAATATGTCACAAGGTTTCCGTACATATAAGGAACGCCGAAATCCGAGTTATAACGAAGAAGTTATGGCCCGTCGAAGTTTTACGGCAAAACCGGCACGGCACCGGGAATCGTAAATAGTGAATTTATGATAGAGTGAGATTTAGCCTTAGCAATCTAAACAAAAGTTGTAGAATATGTTAAACTAAGAGCGTCGATAAAAAGAACGCCCAAATCTGACTTCGTATGAGGAAGTTATGATTTTTCTAAGATTCGGCTTAGCAGTGCACGGCCCGAAACTCGAATTTTAGTTCGAGCGGTTTTTGGCTTACGCGACCTAAATGAGAGTTGAAGATCTCATTAATAGGAGCTCAACGGTAAAAAGACGGACGAAAACGGAGTTCGTATGAAGGAGTTACGAATTCTTCGCGGTCATTTAACAGTCTAAACGCCTCCTACTGTTAAATTTGAGATCGGTCGAGAATTAGCCGACGGAGTCTAAATGAAAGTTGTAGATCTTGATTTTACCTACGCGTGGATATAAAGAACGTCGAAAACGGAGCTCGTATGCGAGAGTTATGATTTTTCTAAGTTTGAAGGCTGATACGCGATAGGGGGTGACGTGGCACCACCAGAATTGGACACGTGGCACCACCAGAAGGCCACCACATGGACCAACTCGGCGAGTAGGTCCCCCCTACTCGGTGAGTAGGCCAGTCAGCACCCCTATAAATAGAGGTGCCGGGTTCCCTCATTCTTCACACCTTCCTAAACTATTCTTTCTCTCTCTAGACTCTCTCTCTCGAGCCCCCTAACCCCCCTAAAAGCCTAGGTAAACCCCCTAGCGCCCGAAGGAAGCCCCGAGGCTCCCGGAGTCCCGAGAAAAGAGCCTTTCGGCTCGGGAACGCTGCTCCAGCGAAGCCCGGTTTTGCGAAAAACCCGCTGTAAGTGAGCTGTACCTACCCTATCTTTAGTATAGCTTATGTTTTAATATAGTAACATTATTAGGAACTTATAATGAGTATTTGGGCTATTATTATGAGTTATATTGAGTGTTATTTAACGCTTATATAATAATAATAATAGCTAGACTATTAGTTTGTCGCGGTTATCGTTAGACTAAACCCTAGTAGTATTGATACTAGGTTTTCTCGAAGGAAATTGTTTTGAGAGTATCGAAGCGCTGTTCGAGTGCTGAGTCACCACCTACTCCGGTGAGTGCATGGTCTCTTTCATCTTACACATAGATATGAAGTATTTTAATATAAATTACGTGTTATGTGTGCATATTGTCTGAATACTTGTTGTCTATGCTGGTGAAAGATTTTTATACATGTTTTAAATGATGTAAACTGTATAAAGTATTTTATATCTACAAAATATGTTGGGTAAAACATGGGTAGATGAATGATGATGGATAAAAGCTGAAATAGAGGAACATTAGTAGTACGGACCTAGTGCCCTATAGGTATACATTGGCACCAGTGGACCTAGTACCCTATAGATGAGCACTGGCAGCTGCGCCACAACCCGTAGATGATTTAGATCTACGGTAAACGTCCTAGCAGCTGCACTCTAAGGATAGTATCGGCAGCTGCGCCTAATGGGGAGCCTTATGACCATGACAGTAGCGTTTAAAGGTCAATACCGGCAGAAGCACCTCATAGAAAATGTCACAATTCTGGCAGTTGCGCCTAAGTGACAAGATTAGCAGCTGCGCTTGACCAAAGTGTCATTGGCAACAATGGACTTCATGTTGTTTCCTTAGGATGATCCTTAGGAATGAATGAACGAGAAATAGTTGATTCTTAGGGGAGACCCTTAAAGAATAAAGAAGATAATGGAGATGGGTAATTGGGTTAATTGTTTGATGATTGAACATAATAATTATATTATTGTGGGTTGAAAACCCTATGTACTCACCAGGTTTCCCAACCTGACCCACTCAGTTTATTTACATCACAGGTGACGATATGAAGTGACATTACACTGAGAGATTTAAAGAGATGTAGATCACTAGTGTAAATAATTGTAAGTTCTGTTTATGCTTATGTTTCTGTATTAATGATGACATCCCAAACGTTTTAAAATGAAATAAATACGTTTCTTCGAAAATGTTTTAATAACGTATTTACCATGTTTTTCTGGGAACAAATTCCGCAACATTTTTATAAAATGAAGTACTCTGATTTTTATAAAGCATAAACAAAATTGGTCTTTTCTGGCCATGAAAATGGGGATGTCACACTCCTGAAGAACCTGAAAAACATTAAACCACAACTGTAAGCCCGAAAGCTTAGTGAGATATCCCCAAAATACCAGCCACATATACCATACACGCATAACATGCCATATCATAACAGAACACAGAACAGCCATGCACTTCGGGTCTACTGTGTGACTGGTCCGCCGCACCGGCCTTCAGTCCACCTGGTCCACCCTCCAAGTCTAACCACATACATCGAGTCTACAGTGTGATTGGTCCTCCCGCACCGGGCCTTCAATCCACCTGGTCCACTCTCTGAGTCTACAGTATGATTGGTCCGCCCGTACTGGGCCTTCAGTCGGCCTGGTCCACTCTCCGAGCCTCGATACGTCTGGTCCGCCCTCTTGGGACCTACAGCCTATCCGGACCGCTCGTTGGGCCTTCGGGATAACCAGTCCGCCCTGGGTATGTTGGCCTACAACACAAAGCAGGTCCCGCCTCAACCTAACCCCAGTCCGAAAACCATGTGCACATAAACATTCAATCATATAACATATCACATCCAATCAAACCGATCTAACAGATCACATAGCATAACATCATCCTAACCAGGATACCGACCTAACCGGTCACTAGCATAACCTCATCCTATATACCAGGATACCGACCTTAACCAGGTCTCTAACATATACCATCCTAACTACCAGGATGCAACACAACAAACAAAACATAACAACGATACCCGAATCACAATCCGATAAAAGGGTCGGCCTTGGTGCCGTAGACCCTATCGATATAGTGAGGATAACTCACCTCGCAACTGCCGACTGAATAGATAAACCCAAGCTGCTCCGATCACTGATACGATCTCCAACACTGGCCAACACCAAAACTCTAAACTCAAAACAAAAGCCAACAATTACCAAAATGCCCCTGAAAATCAACCGGTCAACCCTTGGTCAAAGTCAAAGTCAAAGTCAACCCCTGACTGACTCTACTCGCCGAGTCAACCCGATGACTCGCCGAGTCCCCATGCACAGAACTTCCCCAGTCCGCGACTCAACTCGTCGAGTCACCCCGAGACTCACCGAGTCCAACAACTCTGAGTCCTTTCACACTCGACTCACCGAGTCATCCCTTGACCCACCGATTCACAACTCAACCAGAAGAAAGGTTAGGACCTCACGACCAGACTCGCCGAGTCCAAGGCTATCTGCAACCAACTCGGCGAGTTGTTCTTCCAAATCGCCGAGTTCCTGCCCATATTCAACCAACTCGCCGAGTTGTTCTTCCAACTCGTCGAGTTCCAGCCTATCTTCAAGCAACTCGCTGAGTACACCCTTGTGACTCGCCGAGTACCCCTAGATCTGAAACCATACATAGGCTTTCCAAGCCATGCAGAAGCTCTAAACCATAGATCTACTCTTTTACAAGCCATCCATCACGTAAAGTGGCAAACTTTACATGGATCCAAAGAGATCTAGGCATTTTACACTCTAGGGCTAGGGTTTGGGACAAAAGAGCTTCACCAAACACTCAAGAATTGGGACTTTATGACATATAGGACCATCACAAGCTTAGATCTAAAGTAGCATCCTCACATCCAAGCTTCTATCTCAATTTAGATGTCATATCAACCACCACACATGAACCCATGAAGAAATTAGCTTAAGGAAATGGTTCCTTACCCCTGGAATGAGCCCAACCAACTGTAGATTCCTGATCTCCCCAAGCTTCCTGATACAAGCCTCCAATCTTCAAGCTTAAAGCACCAAAGATCCTTCTCCAAGCTCTAATTCACTCAACAATGGGGTCTCCTCACGAATTTAGGGCTTCCAGAACTCAAGGAAATGGTAAAGATGCTGGGGAGAAGATATGATGTTCTTTATGTAGGGCTCAACCCTCGAAATTAGGGTTTTCTCCACTCAGCACCAACTCGCCGAGTCCATCCATGCTACTCGCCGAGTTGGTCACTTAACACGCGACTAGAGTCGCGACCCTACTCGCCGAGTTGCCCTTTCCCATTTACACTTTTAGCCCTTCAACTCTATCTTGATATTCCGGGATGCTACATACCAAGTGATTTTCGTCTACCTCATCCAATGAGGTTCATGGGCTCCTATTCTTAACTTTCAATAAATTACCAAACAGCCCCTGCACTTTTAATTAATTCAATTAATCTCAAAATTAATTCCAATTAAATACTGATTAATTATTAATTAAATAATATGATTTCTAATTAATATATTATTTTCATAATACATTAATAAATCAATTATGTCAATTTATTAATCAAATAATAAATTCAACCTCTCTCTCCAAAAGTCATCATGTCGAGTTACTAGTTTTGAGGGCAACCCAAAAGGACTGTGCTAATATCAATTTAAGTATATACCAATTATAGTTATGGGCCTACACACCAAATCCAACACAAGGGTATAATCGTACGTTGTTAGTCTAGGCCTTCATGAGTTTTGGGTTCTTGTTTGGGAAGTTTTAGAGCGAGGGTGAGTTGATAAAAGCATATGACTTCTCGTCACCTTTTCGTTGATATATAGTTTTTTGGAAACGGACTTAGGATGAAAGAGTTAAGGCCAAATGAAGATTTAGAGTTTTGGAGGGTCATCTTGTATGCGGGGCATATTAGATGTATACGCGGGGCGTATCGAGAAGATTGGTCGCGGGTGGTCGATGAGTACGCCGAGCATACTAAGGGATACGCGGAGCTTACTCCCTTCAGCCATGAAAACCTAATTTTGGTCTTGACCCTATACAAACCTCATTTCCTTCATGGGACTTGTCTTTTATTAGCCTCTAAGCCTCCTAAACCCTAATAGCCGACCCTTAGCCTTTGTCTTCGAGCTTTTAAGCCATTGTGAAGAATCTTGGAGTTTTCTTGTGCACTTTGAAGAGTTTGGAGCTTATGGAAGAATCATCACATGGAAGGGAGCTTGTAGATCCAGAAGTTTCTCATCTTTTGCAATCTATTGATGTGACATCCAAGAATTTAGGTCAAAGTCTCTAAACGGTCAAGTTCACAATAAGTCTCTTGGTAAATTGACTCATTGATTTTTAGTGCATCTAATGTAATATAAATGAGTTATTTCAACTACTATAAGATACTAGACAGTATCTTACTTCCAATTGTGTAAATTGATAAACCAATCAAATAGCTCCAACTGCAACCATAAGAATGCGTCTGAAAAACTGAAATTTTATATTAAGCAATTTTGAATAATGCAAACACTCTAGTATCATAGTACACATTTCCCTGATTACGAAAATATAAAGAACGTCCAACACAGAGTTCATATGCAAAAGATACGACCGTTTTAAGAGTCTAAAACCAGTATAATACTGATTTTTTTAAATCGCTAAAACCGTTTCTATCCATTAAGGGGTCTGCACAAATCAAATGGAAATTCCAAAAGCATTTTTGGACTCAGGCTATAGCCTAATATTTAATTTCATATTTGAAATATTTTTAGTAAAAATATTTATAAAAGTTGAGAAATCAAGCGTTTTTTGATATATTAACTGTGAAACATTAAACTATTAATTTCGACATGATTTCTATGATTGGTTATGTGTTTTGGAAAAATATAAGAATCCAAGTCGGTTAAAGTGAATTTTAACAATCGAAATATCTTATAATTTTATATTCATGTGTATAGATCATAATTTATAATTAATTACAAGTGTTGTCACTATAACTTTTATAAAATATATATAACCTATAAAATAAGTAAATATACATTATATGTATATGAAATTGTTGCCAAAAGACCCAAACGTATACACACGGATATATAACAATTATGTATAACATTTAAGGATCGAGGCTTGGCATGTTTAGGGTCTTGGCACCTCCATTATATATATAAATGTCAATTTGTATGAATATACTCCATAGGTATATATCAAAGTAATAAAAGGTGTGTGTGTATATATATATATATATATATATATATATATATATATATATATATATATATATATATATATGAGAAATTAAATATCCTCCTACTTTTCTTCCTACATATCCTCCTACCCATTTGAAATGATGACAAATGTATTAAATTAATGATAATCTTATCCAAATATGACACGTGTCACCATTTTATATGGGTAGGAAGATAAGTAGGAAGAAAATGTAGGAGGATATTTAATTTATATATATATATATATATATATATATATATATATATATACACACGTATGTATGTATTGTTTTCTATGAGATAAATAAATATATACATGTATATAACATATATATACATCAATACATGCCCAATTTCAACCAAACATATACCCATTGAATCAACAGTACCAACAAATACATTATGTAAATTCATACACAAATACATATTTATTTAAATCAAATACACACACATTAAATACATTATATAATATATTAAAAATACAACTTATACCCTTTACACTTAAAATGACAGCACAATTTACTTCTAAATTATATTTTGTACAAATGAACAGGAAATACATCCTTGCATTTCACTATTCTTTTTCCCCACGCTTTTCTTCATCTGCATACACAGTTCATACACAACTATGAGGAAAACACTGTCTGTTATTACTTCTACTCATCAACTACCGATTCACAAACAATCAAACAACCATTATACTTTTGAACATAAAAATTGATCAGATTCAAAGAAAAATTAAGGAACTCTTCCTATTTCCTTTCTTTTTTTAATCCCCGTTTTCACCTCCTGTTGAACATCAAACCCAAAACACAACAAAAAACCATCTATACCTATTGATTAAACATTTACAGTCAAAAGAAGGGAAAGAAGAAGAGTAAGGGAGGTTGCCGGAGTAGACCCCCCCCCCCCCCCATCCAATTACCTTCAACCACGGAAACCCCCATTTGATTTCTTTTTTATACCCTGTCAAACGATGCAACCCAAACACCCCAATGATTTCTATCAAACAATAAAAAAAGAGGAAAAGAAAGAACTCAGGACTGCTGAAGCAAACCCGTCCGTTACCTATAGTCGCCTGAGGGAGGAAGTCTGTCCCCATCTTGCTCATCGAGCACCACACCCGAACCCTATCTGCTTCCATTTTCCTCTTCTTTTCTCGACAAATCTGCGAGCCCCTGCATCAATTTTCTACTTCCTTGTGTTCCTTCCCTCTTAGCCTGACCAAATGAAGACAAAGAATCTTTCCCAACGATTGCGGCTTGCCTAGTCAGCCATCGTCGAACCCCTCACCCCTTCTCGCGATTTGCCAGCCACCACCGACCCATCTACTCACGATGTCACCAATCGATCCTCCTTCTTCGCACCTAGAAGCTGGAAGGTCTTATCTCCGTTGCTTCAACCACCTTCCCATCTGGCCTCATTGAACCCCCAAAGACCATATTGGCTTGCGAGCCAATAGACGAACTTTAGTGCCTTCCTTCATCATCTACTTCTGTTTGTCTTCGTCCTTTCGATCAGACAAGAAACTGAAGACCAAAGCTTCGCTGCCTCCCCTGTTCGGCCTCGTCAAACGCCGGAGACTCCTTCCTCTTCGGCATCAACGACCACCAACGATGCTCCCTTTTCCTGAAACTGATCATCAATCGTCGGACCGATGCTACTGCCTTCATGTTTCCTTTTGGCGCATTCGCTCATCCCTCTGATATCACCCGATCAAAACAAGAAACGGGATAAAAGCCCTAAGACCGGAGGGTGTGGGTGGGAAACTTTCCTCACTTTTTGTGGGCCACAACACCCTTTCCTTCACTTTCCTTTCCCTCACCTAAACCTAAGGAATGAGTGGGAAGCTTCCCTCACTATTTTGTTTTTGTTTTTTTTTTAAGTAAAATTAATTATTTTTTATGATTTATAACTTTTAAATTAATAATAAACATAAAATTTATTAAAAAATAAAAAGAATTTCATTAATTAAAATAAAAATTACATTAAACCTAATATTTAAATAAGTAGAAAATTAAAAAAAACATACAAACAAAAAATCAAACAAACCACAACATAGAAAACATAATTAATAATCTAATTAAAAAAAAAAACAAAATACATCACTCGGAATCATCGTCCTCGTCATCGACCGCGTCGTCTTCATCATTCTCCTGAACGTCACTCTCGTCATCAGAATCTTCGCTCTCGACGAACATATCAGAATCCTCGTCTGATTCGTCAAACAAATCACCGTGACAATACTCTATCGGCGATTGAATATGAGCACTATAAATGTGTTCCACCAAATCAGCACGAAAGGCGTGATGAATGTCGCGATTGTGTACTTCTCTTCTATTTGCCATATACTCTTGTGTACCAACGGTTATTCCTTCGACATTTAGCAAAACTTCATTTTCGTTGTACCGTCATATCGCTCTTCCTTCGTCTTTAAGAATCATATTATGCAATATGATACATGGATACATTACGTGTTGCAGCCTTTTCACTTCATATGACCTTGCCCCGACTGCTAGTACTTGCCAACGTCTCTTAAGAACACCAAATGTTCGCTCCACATCCTTCTTAGCTGACTCTTGCGCCTTTTTAAACTTTTTTCTTTTCGGGTCGTTAGGACATGTAAACGATTTCACAAAAACAGACAATGGAGGATATATATACCATCAGAAAGATAGTATCCATGCTTATATGCTACCCCATTTGCTTGAAAAGGTACATCGTGCGACTTTCCAAGGTAGATATCGTTGAATATCGGCGACTGATCTAGCACATTGTTGTCATTGTTTGCACCAGCTGGACCAAAGAATGCATGCCATATCCAAAGATCATGTGATGCGATAGCCTCTAGAACGATCGTCGGATCTTTGTGGCCGCCTCTCATGTACTAACCACACCATGCATTGGGGCATAATGACCAGGTCCAATGCATGTAATTGATACTACCAAGCATTCTAGGGAATCCATGTTTGCCTTCATACACCGTGTACAATTGGTGAATATCGTTCATAGTTGGTTTGCGCAAATATCGTTGTCCATAAACCAAATAGATTGTTTTGCAGAACTTGTACACATACTCCCGCACGATACGCTCTGACATCCTAAAATACTCATTCCATCTGTCTGCGCTCATGTCGTATGCTAACTGACGAATTGCAGTCGTGCGTTTTTGAATTGGAGAGAAACCTTTTATCTGTCTCGCATCCATTTTCCATTGGAAATATGGAAAGTGGTCTTCCAAATCGCCATCAATACGTAAGAATAGTTCCTTCCTCATCCGGAACCGACATCGAAACTTTACAACATAAATGACGTCATCTGCAAAGTAATCTTCTATAAGACGATCGTGTTCGGCTTTGCGATTTCTACGCAACCGCGACTTTCTTGGTTTAGATCGTGCACGTGATGTTTCACCTAGTCGATTTTGAAAGTATGCAACCGTTTTCGCCATGACGGAACCGATAAATTTAGTATCTTGTAGAGCCGTCGAATCGGATGATGAAGATGATGACATTTTGATTAATATTTTTTGGTGAGAGTAAGAAGGTATGAGTTAAAAAATGGTTGGATGTTGTGGTATTTATAGTGTGATAATAGAGAAAAAAGGGTAGGGTAGGTAAGATAAAGTGAGGGGGTTGGGTTGAGGGTATATTTATTTATATAAATTAAAAAAATAAGGGAAAATAGACTTTTTATGTAAGACAAGGACCAAGCGTGTAACAAAAACAAACAGTAGGGACCTTCCGAGTTAGAACCATATGTTAGGGACCAAACGCATAAGTTACCCTAAACCATAGGGACCATTCGTGTAATTTACCCTTATGTATATGAAATGTTGCAATTATTTGCGAAACGACAACCAAAGATTCCGTCAAGTTTATTAACGGCGTAATAGCGAAACAAATTAACCATGTGTGTGTGGTTAGGCAGGGGCAAAGCAAGGTAAACTTTTACACCGTACGTAACTGCTGAATGCGTATGCGATGCCATCCGGACCGTTGGATGCTAAATCAACGGCCCTAGATGGCTTCCCTCCTCTGTTCCGAGTGCGATCGATAAACCTGAACATGGAGACTGCTATAAAAAAGGGTTCCAAATGAGAGAGAAAAAACATGTCGTATTCATAACAACACCCTCTTCCTCTTCTTCTTCTTCTCTCTGGGGAGTTTTTCCTTCACTATTTGTTTCGTAAATCGGAAATTGTACACAAATTTCCATTGGGATTTCGGTGAGTGAAATGTTGAAGTTGTTGCATTTCTTTTCTTTTTTGTTTAATTCGAAAGATCCGCAGCTCAACTAGATTGTATAATTTCAGATTGGAGATTGGTTTGGTGTGTTTTAGTTAATAACAAAGCTCATTTCATGAATTTTCGTAGATGCAATTGATCCTGTTAATGAATTTTATTTTATTTTCGTATGATTTTGTTTTGAATTCTCACAAGATTATGGATGGTTGAAATTTCAGAAGGATTCGAATTAAGACTTTAGAGATCAACAAACTTGACATCGATTCTATAATTCGATATTTCTAGGTATTAATCGGAAGATTTATCTGATTTTTCCTTGATTTTTTGATTTGCAGATAGATTATATGAGCAAAGGATTTTTTAAAGTGGATGCAGCTTTGAGCTGCGTGTTTATTTTCTTGAGCTTTTTACTCTTCTGGATTTGAAATCGAGAGGAGAATCGGAGATATTGCAAGTCTGGAGGTTTGTGTTACAGAAATTTCACATTGTTTTCTGTCGATGATTCTCTTGTTCGATGAATCAATGGTGATGTTTCTTGAAATTGATAGGTTGATTCGAGAAAAATCTGATCTCAAGATCGAATTTGAAGATGTTCTTAGCTGTGAAATGCTCATCATAGCCTTAAATCTCTGAGAATTGCTTGCGGTGTCTAAAACCGTTAAATCCAATCCAAGTCTCTGAAGATGGAGAACAAAGTAAATATCAAGTTACTCGTTCTGATTTTTTTGCTATTCTCTCCGATCACAATTTCTGCTGACGAATCCTTTATTGCTGTGCACTTCTTTTTTGCAGTTTCTGGGTTCTACTTTTTGTTGATTTCTAATTTTTGAGATACAAGAGAGGCACCGCAAATTAAAGCTTTAAAGGTAATTCTAATCAACACCAACATAAAGCCTTTCATCGTCGAATTTCCTTCAGGGATCTCATTTTTTGTCACAATTCAGAATTTAATGTCCTAATCCTTCAACTCTTTATTGGGATTTGATTCATCCATTTCCCAAGTATTTACGTTTCAAACCAAAGGAACTGAATTCAGAGTGTATCATTCTTTGATCTCATCGACTCTTTCTTCTTGTTCTTCCGAAATTAAAAGGAATTCGGAGATTTTGACACTTCAAATCCCCAATGATTTGTTGAATCAAAAAAAGTTTTCCATTGTGAAATTCAATTTAGCAGAAACCTAGATCTTCATACAGACACCCCGTTTTAAGAACACAAAAATACTTTTATCTGTCAATTGTGAATTGCGATCGACGGTTGGATCAAAATTTGGTAAATTTCTTCATCCAAATTTGAAAACTCAGTCTCATCATTTTCCTTTCGATTGTCTAACTTTGTCTAACTATGGTTACGGGAAAAAGTGTGGAAGTGGTTAAAAGTAAGCTAACCATGGTTAGTTAATTGGTAACGTAACAGGTGTGTATTATTTATTAATAAAGGGAAAAATGGAGAAGAATAACTCAAATAGCAGAGACAGATCTCAGGCTTCTACTAATAACAACACCACAACGACGTCGTCCTCGGCTTCAGACTTCGTATTGCAGTGGGGGAATCGGAAACGATTGCGTTGTATGAAGGTTCAACAGCAACAACAAACAAAGGACAAAGAATCGGCGGCTTCCGGTACACCGCCGGTGGGTCAACGATCCATCACAGCCCGAGTTGATCGGCGTGTTGTTAGGTCACCAAATCATCAAAACAAGGAAACCGTTACTACTAACGCCGTTAGTAACGGGAACGGTTACATTAATCTCCGGCAACGATCCTCTTCACCGGCGCATCGGGTTCTCAGGTAATTTTTACATTTGTATTGTGCACGTATCTAATTCAATAATCTGCATAATTCAAGGGAAGGCATGTTATTTATTTTATATTTATATGAAATTTAATTCTTGATGAATGTATGATAAAACAAAATTGAATCTAACCCTCTAACGTTGAGGGTCAAAATTCTTTTTTTCTTTCCTGATAAAATATTTCACAATGTTTTCATTAATTTCAAATATCTTTTCCTCTTGGTTTATCAAAAAAAATTCCCAATCAATTTTTTTTTAATATTTTGCGTATTGTAAGTAATTGATGGCCGAACAATATTTGATAATTGAAAATATTGAATTTCATAATATATTTATATTTATATAAAAGTAGCACCCACCTTAATAACTAATATCAAATAATTTTGTTTGCACTGGTAGTGAAGTTAGATTAGGTGTACATACTGTAACCATTAAATTAGCTTACCAGAATATATTTCAATGTATAGAATATTCAATTACTACAAGAAAATATTTACTTTATGTTTTTGTGGAAAAGAAAATCTAAAAAAAATCATGGGATTTGCTTTTTACGTGTCAATTTAGACGTTACTTCACCTCGATAGCGATGCCGGTTTTTAAAATATGTATCGTAAATTTAGCAGTAATGCCGGTAGTGTCTTTTCTTTTGGTTAAAGCTGAAAAATTGAGAAAGTTTTACAAATATTTATAGTTTTATCGAATAAAATAAGATTAATAGATTTATTGATCAAATGAATCTTTATACATCATACTGTTTGCAAACAAACATATATATATATATATATATTTGAAAGACCTACGATTTTTAAACAAAGAGAAGTTTTTATCAAAAGAAACCACGGTTGTTTAGAACAAAAACTATATCTTAATTATTTATTTAATGAAAAAATTAATTCTTTCAATAGTTTTTTTTTCCTGGATTTGGTATAAAGGATACTTTTTTTATATATTCTTTTTAATTCTTGTTATATGAGTCTTCTAATTTTTTAGGTCTATAAATTTAAAACTCCGGCTGTGAAATATATGAAAAAAAATGGTATTTTGTTTGTCAATTGTGAAAGTGGATGGGGGTCTGTGTGGGAGCATGACGGAAGTAAGAGGGCACAATGTGAATGGGTCGCCAAACTATTTCTTTCTTTTCCTTTAATATATATATATATATATATATATATATATATATATATATATATATATATATATAACTTTATTATTATTATTATTATTATTATTATTATTATTATTATTATTTATGTATTTATCCTTTATCGGCAAGTTTAATTTTGACCTAAAAGTTTTAAGTTTGTTATAAAAATAGTTTTTTTGTTTGTAAAGGTTGAATGCCTAACGCATGCACACCGATAAGTTTGTTTTGTTTGTATAAAGCTTCTATTTAATTGTTCTCAAAGATATTTTAATTTATTCTCTAACATATAATATTATTCTTACAGTTGATTGTATTTTATTTGAAAATTCAGACATGTTCTTTCCATTCAAAAGGAATAAACTTTTTCTTACTAGTCATATTATTTTATCCACTAGAGTAGTTCAATTCATACAAATTTATTTATTTTTCCCAAAAGTCATTACATAAATTAAATGATATTGATTTATATATACTTTTTTCAGATTATATGTATTGTTGGTTTATTTTGGATATTTAACCAATAATTATCTTTTAATTATCAAAATAATTATCTTTTACTTATCAAATTGATTGTGGCATGTTCTTTTATCCCGGATCTTGACCCGTCTTCCGGCATCCTTCCTTTTTACATTTATAGATTGTAGTACAATAATTCTTTTTTACTTTCCTTGCGGTTTTGACATAACATCTAAATATTTTAAGAAATTTGTCTATACTTTCATCAACTGTATTTTACAACTTTGATTCATACATATTTTAAAATATATTTTCTGAAATTAATACACAACGTTCTTTTTTCAATTAAGGTTTAATTGTTCTTCTATATTTTTTCTACAATTTTCTATACATTGTTTTAGGACTTTGTTTTTTCTAATTAATTTTTATAAAAAAAAATAGTTTTTTATATAATTAATATGTGTATAACAGTTTTATACTTTTGTTTGGCTTTTTTATATTATGTTTTTTAAAAAAAATTGTTTTAGCAGAAAGGAGTGATTATTATAGGGTGTGATTTTACATTAAATTGGCTTGGCTTTACCGCTTTACACATGGACGATGGTCCCTTTTTGCAAATATGACTGTGTGAGGGAGGAGAAAACAGCAATCAGGAGAAGTTATCCATCCAACCACGTGTGTCGCAACCCATCTCCACTCTCCCAATCATCACCTAATTTTCCACCCTCCGATCCCACTCATCAACGGCTCCCCACTCATTCTACTGACAACACCTTTAAGATTCTAACACGTGTCCTTTTAGAAAACAAGACAACCCATATGATCCTACGGCTTCAACTTGCCAAAAAAACAACGCCACCTTTTTCTTTCTTCTTTTTCAATACTATCTTATTATTATTATTATTTGTATCCATTATTCTTTCTTCCCTGCGCCGCAGCGCATGTTATCAAAGATCTCTCTCTCCAACCATGGCAGAAAAAAAAAACAGAAAAGAATAAATATAATATCAAAATTAAAAAAAAACAACCCCCTCTTTTTAAGGCCTGACCCATAAATCAAACGTTCAAACACCTCCACTCATCTTTTTCCCATAACAACCCTCCGATTTCCTCGATTTTCTTCGCTGATCCACGACATCTACAGGGTATTCTTGTAATTTACACCTTTTCTTGTCTTTGTGTTGTTTTTTTTTTTTTTAAATTAATATAACAATATTACTTTTTGAAATGTATAATTTATAAAAGTTGTGAATAAACGTGATTTGTTTTTTAAAAACAAATTGTAGGAATTCTGAGAGTTCAATTGGTATGAAGGGACAGGGCAACGGCGGTAGGGGGGTTTGTTCACCGGATAGAGGAGGGGGTGTGCAGGATAAGAGAAGTACACATAACACAAACGCCAACGCCAACCACCACCATAATGGGAAGAACAATAATAACGGCGGTGGTAGTGGTGGTGGTGGATCGGGGTCGTCGGAGACGGCACTTGATATGAAGAAAGGAGGGACATCGCCAGGGAGTGAGGCGGTTCCGATTGTCTGGCCCCCAAAATTTGTGATCGGATTGACGAATAAGGAGAAAGAAGAAGATTTCTTGGCGATTAAAGGCTCTAAACTTCCTCAGAGACCCAAGAAACGGGCCAAGTTCATCCAACGCACCATCAACGTATGCCTCTCTCTCTCTCTCTAAACTCCCTTTCTCTTTTTTTCATTTCTTTAAATCTTTTAATAATAATTAAAAAAATACTAGTATGATAATTATTACTTTTGACAACGATTTGCATATAAAAATCATAAATTGTTGACCAACTTCATTGTTTGTGATCACAATTTGTGTCATTGCATTTGCATCTCTTATATATATATATATATATATATATATATATATATATATATATATATATATATATATATATATATATATATATATATATATATATATAAAAGAATTGTGTAAATTTAAGGGAATCGAACTATATTTCTATATTAAAAGTTAATTATTATCACGTAAGAAAAGTAATAAATGAAAAAAAATAAAAAAGGTTAATGTGTAAAAAGTAAGATGATGATGACATTGGACCAATCCAAAGTCCACACAATTACAAGACGATGACCGTTTTTTTTTTTTTTTTTTTTTTTTTTTTTTTTTTTTTTTTTTTTTGTGTGTGCGCTTGAATAGTTGGTAAGTCCCGGTGGATGGCTGTGCGATCTCACCCTGGAACGTTACGAAGTGAGAGAGAAAAAGATTACAAAGAAGGTATATAGCATTTACTGCGTTCATGTCAAACCATTCGACATTATTATTTAAAAGGAACGATAAACCATATATATATATATATATATATATATATATATATATATATATATATATATATATATATATATATATATAAACCCTTAAAAAAACCCTAAAAATCATAAAAATACATAAAAAAAATAGTTAAGAGATCACAAATCTTTTTTTTGACTTTATATTCTTAAAAATCGTAACTTTTTATATAATTTTGCTGAATTTTTTTTTGAAAAAGAAAACCAAAAATTAAATAAAATTAAAATTAAAAAAAATGATTTTTTATTTTTTCTTCAGCGAATTTATAAAAAAAGATGCGGTTTTTAAGAATATAAAGTCAAAAGAAAAAAAGATTTGTGATCTCTAAGTATTTTTTTTTATGTATTTTTATGATTTTTAGAGTTTATATATATATATATATATATATATATATATATATATATATATATATATATATACTCTAATAAATGAAAATGACTTTGCCAGATGTCCTTCTCTCATAAGATTAGCCACATGTCATTTTGTCATAATTTGAAATATATTTATTTTCCACTTGTCATTATTTTAATTTTCATTTTTCAATATATCATTAATTTACTTTCCATAAATTAAACCTACCATAATGACTATTAATTTTTAAATTTTAAAATTTAAATTTTAAATTTTAAATTTAATTCCAAATAAATTTACAGTTTAAACCTTTATGTTTAATATTTTCTTATAAATAACCCATTTAATACACACTAAACTCATAATTTTAATTAATTTATTCTTTGCATGTTTTTTTCTCATAATTTTCACTTATTTCAATTTCAAATTCAAATAAAATTTTTATTTAATCAATCGTACTTAACATTTTGTTTTAATCAACCCGTATATTATACGGGTCTTACAACTAGTAACCTAATAAATGAAAATCAATTTTGCCAAATGTCATGTTCTCATTGAATTTGACACATGTCATTTTCTAAGAGTTTTTGAATTATTTCATTTCCACTTGTTATTTTCTTAAATTTTTCATTTTTCTTAAATTTAAAATCCACATTTTAATGAGATTTATATATGTAAAGTAGATCATTCTATAAAATTTTATAATAAATGCTCTACAACCTTTATTACTTACTTAATTTATTATATTCTTTGTATTTATGTAAAATTATTACTTCAAAAAATATGTAATACTTATAATTTTATATTAAAGATTTTTTATGAACCCGTGTAATACACGGGTCTCACACCTAGTATATATATATATATATATATATATATATATATATATATATATATATATATATATTGTGAAAAGAACAAGGAAGAAAAGTGTTTGATGGTTTATATTGGATTTGGAGGAACAGAGACCGAGAGGACTAAAGGCGATGGGGAGTATGACTATGGAGTCGGAGTCTGAATAAAGAAGCGGTGAAATGGTGTATTTACAAGTGGTTTGATTAAGTAAAATATTCCACATCCATTTGTTTGTTTTAGCCAGGGCAGGTGAGACTGAGAGAATAGGAGGAGAAACATTGAGCTTGTATTTAGTATTTTCATCAATTTTCTCCTTGAGGTAATCCTTTATTTTATTATCCCCAAAGGAAACAAATGTGTTAATCGATCCCATCTTATATTAAAAAAAAACAAACAAATCATACCAAACGTATTTATGCTCGCAAACTCATTACGTAATAATATCAATTTTTTTATTAGTTTACGTTTTAATCTCAAATTAAATTTTACTTACAAAAAATGACAGATTACCGGCTAAAACTTCGGAATAACCCTTCGTGACTAGTTTTACGGATTTAGCCAATATCTCGTCATTTTTAATTAATATATCAAAATTTGGTACTTTTCTGAAGACTGTGATTTTTACTCAAGTTGACCATACTTCATCTAAAGAAACGAGGAATGGTATAAACGCCAACATATTTCCTTAGTTGTTCTTTTATATCAATATCCAACAGAATACCAACGACAATTTTGATATTTCTTATGGTTTGAGATTTGAAATTGCATCTTTTGCTTCCTAAGTTTTGATATTTCATTCTTTGTAAGAATCTCCATGGGTAAGGCAAAATATTCGACCAACATCGGTAGGTTTGATATTTATTATGGTTTGAAATTTGAAATTGCGTCTTTTGCTTCCTAAGTTTTGATATTTTGTTCTTTGTAAGAATTTCCATGGGTAATGCAAAATATATGACCAACATCGGTGGGTTTGATATTTCTTATGGTTTGAAATTTGAAATTGTATCTTTTACTTCCTAAGTTTTGATATTTCGTTCTATGTAAGAATCTCCATGCGTCAGGAAAAATATATGACCAACATCGGTGGGTTTGAAAGAGCCTTGGTTATTTTTCATTGGTGCTCTCACTATACACTTGAAAAGAAGCCAAGTCAAAACTTCGACACGAGTAGGGTTCATGATGGGTTTTCCATATTTTGCGGTCATTGCTTTGACTTTCAGTTTGAGGTCGTTTATCTTTGAGTTGGGGGGAACATGAAACTTCTTGTGACACAATCATCCGATCTCTCAAGGTTTAATCTCATAGAATTTACGTTCATGTGTTGAAAATGAATAAACTCGGGGTTTATGGAGAACTCATGCTTCTCCACTCTTGAGCAAAATTGTGTTATTTTATCCAAAATTTGTGTATCCCGAATATATGAAAAGCAATATACATAAAAAAAGTCTTTTCTTCTTTTGAGGTCCTCAATCGTTGCAAAATATGATAATTATTATTAAAGAACCAATTAATAATCATCATTAAAAATACTTTGGCCTTGTTATGTTTGATGTTGTTCATCTTATTTTTATATTAAAGAATCAATTAATAATCATTATTAAAAAGTCCTTTGAATGATATTAATTAAATTAGGGAGTTTCAAAGGCATAATAATCAAGGAAAATGTTTCATATATATATATATATATATATATATATATATATATATATATATATATATATATATATATATATATATATATATATATACATACTAGGTGAATTTATGCGTGTTACGCAGAAACACCTATATAGTTGAAATCTTTACAAATATGTGTTTTTTGAAATATAACAATAATGTTGTTTTTAAACTTGATATATACATCTATTATAACTGCATAATCTTAATCGTTTGAATGACCATTACCTGCGTGTTACTCATTAAAAAAAATTAAATATAATATATGGTTTAATGTTAGTTATAGATGTTAATCTTAATGAATTTTTAAAATTTATTTTTTTTACGTTTTAATTTATATCATTGAAATTATTTGAAAATCAAACATTGTTTTTCGTATTTAAAGGTAACAATATAATCATTTATATACAGTTATTTTTAACTATTGTTATTGTAAGTTATTTTAAGCTACTTATTTGAAAACTTTTAATGATTATAAAAATATCTTTAGGAAATATTTTAGTAAAAAATTGAGATTACGATTAGTTTTTTCATTTAGCATTATAATTTATCACTTTTAATTATTCACAAAATATTCTTTGGGTTTTCTAAGTGACACTAAAATTTATATTTAAGTTGATCATGTAATGTTTTAAATTAACAATTTAAGTATTTTATCCAAACTGTTCAAAAGTTGTAGCTTTTAAAGAAAAAATGTATGAGAGTTTTATCCAATGTGGTTATATATGTTTTTTTTAATATAACAATAACGTTGTTCTTAAATTTAATATAATAATTCGTATACTATATTGATTATTTTTAATTATATTGATATATACTAGTTTATAACCTGTGAGAACCACGATTATAAAATTAATTAAACTTTCATATTGAAAAATCAAAATTATTAATTAATTATTTTAAATAAATTATTACTTAAGACAAAAAAATTTAGTTATATAAAATTATAATCGTTGATTTAAATAAATATATTAAGTTATATCACCTTATAATTTGTATTAATTTTATTTTATTTGTTAATCTAATGTTATTAATTTAGTATAATTATAGTGAAAAAATTTAAAAATTGAAATTTAAAATGGAAAATCAATTATTAATTTAATATAATTATAGTGAGAAATTTAAAATTTGAAATTTGAAATTGATAATTAATAAGTTGACAAGTGGCATTAAAGGTGACATATAATATTAATGAGGAGTTTTAATAGTATGACACTTGTCAATAGAAAAATAAACATATTCATTTGTTATAATAGGGATATATATATATATATATATATATATATATATATATATATATATATATATATTATAACTGCATAATCTTAATCGTTTATGTGACTTCTATCCGCAAGTTAGATATTAATAAAATTAAATATAATATATGGTTTAATTTTATTTATAGTTGTTGTTATTGTTAATTAATTTTTTTTAATTTATAATGTTTTAATTTCTATCATTATAATTATTTAAAATATCAAACATTGTTTTTTGATTTTAAAGGTCACAATATAACCATTTATACAAAGTTATTTTTAATTATTGTTATTGTAAGTTATTTTAAGTTACTTATTTGAAAACTTTTAACGATTATAAAAATATCTTTAGGAAATGTTTTAGTTAAACTGAGATTACAATTTAGTTTTTGCATTTATCAATACAACTTATCACTTTTAACTATTTATAGAATATTCTTTGGTTTTTTATGTGGAACTGAAATTTATATTTAAGTTGACACTGTAATATTATATTTAAAGTAACAGATTAAGTATTTTGTCCAAATTGTTCAAAAGTTGTAGCTTTAAACTGATAATGGTTTACATGCAATAACATTGTAAATCTAATAAATTAAGTATAATATGTTAAAAGTTAAAGACATAACTTTATAAGCAGAAGTAAATATATTATTTTAAAATTGAAATATAGTTTATTTATGATTACAGTTTAGGTTTAATATTTATTTAATCTTATTAACCAACTTATAATCATTATTAGAAAGACTCTACAATTGATCATTTTAACTATTTACAAAATATTTTTTGGGATGTTTAATTTAAACTAAAATTTATATTTAAGTTGACCCTGTAATGTTATATTTAAATTAATAATTTAAGTATTTTATAAAAATTGTTCAAAAGTTGTATTTTTAAAATGATAATGGTTTGCATTCAAAAATATATTAAAACTAATAAATTAAGTATAATATGTTAAAAGTTAAAAAACATAACTTAATAAGTAGAAGTAAAGATATTATTTTAATATTGAAATTTAGTTTATATATGATTACACTTTAGGTTTGATATTTATTTAACCTTATTAACTAACTTCTAATTATTATTAGAAAGAAATTGAAAAGTCATTCGAGTTTCAAATGAATGTGGTGAAAGGAAAAATGCATGAGAGTTTCAAATGAATGTGAATTTTATTAAATATAACAATAACGCTGTTATTAAATATGATATAATAATTCGTATACTAAATTGATATAATTTATTGATTATTTTGAATCATATGATAATATATACATCTATTATAAGTGCATAATCTCAACCGTTTGAATGACTTCTACCCGTGAGTTACTCATGAATAAAAATAAATATAATATATGGTTTGATGTTATTTATAGTTGTCTTTATTGTTAACTAATTTTTAAAATTTATTTGCTTAACGTTTTAATTTCTATCATTATAACTATTTAAAACATTAAACATTGTTTTTTGATTTTCAAAGTAACAATATAATCATTTATATAGATTTATTTTTAACTATTTTTATTATAAGTTATTTTAAGCTACTTATTTGAAAACTTTTAACGATTATAAAAATATATATTTAGGAAATATTTTAGTTAAATTGAGATTATAATTTAGTTTTTGCATTTAGCACTATAATTTATCACTTTTAACTATTCACAAAATATTCATTGAGTTTTTTAAGTGGAACTGAAATTTATATTTAAGTTGACAATATTCATTGAGTTATATTTAAATTAATAATTTTAAGTATTTTGTCTAAATTGTTCAAAAGTTGTAGCTTTAAACTGATAATAGATTACATACAAGTTATTAAATCTAATAAATTAAGTATAATATATTAAAAGTTAAAGATATAACTTTATAAGTATAAGTAAAGATATTATTTTAATATTGAAATTTAGTTTATTTATAATTACACTTTAAGTTTGATATATTCATTTAACCTTATTAACCAACATTTAATCATTATTAGAAAGACACTACAATTTATCACTTTTATCTATTTTCAAAATATTATTTGGGTTGTTTAAATTAAACTAAAATTTATATTTAAGTTGATCGTGAAATGCAATATTTAAATTTATAATTTAAGTATTTTATACAAATTGTTCAAAAGTTGTAGCTTTGAAATGATAAAGGTTTACATCCAACAATATATTAAAACTAATAAATTAAGTATAATATGTTAAAAATTAAATAACATAACTTTATAAGTAGAAGTAAATATATTTCTTTTAATATTGAAATTTAGTTTATATATGATTACACTTTACGTTTGATATTTATTTAATCTTATTAACCAACTTATAATCATTATTAGAAAGAAACTGAAATATCGTGGGAGTTTCAAATGAATGTGGTGAAAGGAAAAATGTATGGGAGTTTTAAATGAATGTGGTGAAAGGAAAAATGTTTCATTTATAAGTATATAGATAGTATAGTTGAAATATTTACAAATATATGTTTTTTTTTTAAATATAACAATAACGTTGTTGTTAAATTTGATATAATAATTCGTATACTAAATTTATATAACATATTGATTATTTTGAATTATATGATTTTATATATATATATATATATATATATATATATATATATATATATATATCTATTATAACTGTATAATGTCAACCGTTTATTTTCTTAAAGTTAAATATAATATATATGCTTAATGTTATTTATAGTTTTTGTTATTGTTAAATAATTTTTTAAAATTTATTTTCTTAACGTTTTAATTTCTATCATTATTATTATTTAAAACATCATATATTGTTTTTTGATTTTAAAGGTAACAATATAATCATTTATATAGAGTTATTTATAATTATTGTTATTGTAAGTTATTTTAAGCTACTTATTTGAAAACTTTTAACGATTATACATATATATCTTTTGAAAATATTCTAGTTAAATTGTTATTATAATTTAGTTTTTGCATTTAGCTTTAAATTGATAACGGTTTACATACAACATATTAAATCTAATAAATTAAGTATAAAATGTTAAAAGTTAAAGACATAACTTTATAAGTAGAAGTAAATATATTATTTTTATATTAAAACTTAGTTTATTTATGATTAGACTTTAGGTTTGATATCTATTTAACCTTATTAACTAAATTATAATCATTGTTAAAAAGATACTACAATTTATCACTTTTAGCTACTTTCAAATTATTATTTGGGTTGTTTAAGTTAAACGAAAATTTATATTTAAGTTGGTCCTGTAATGTTATATTTAAGTTTATAATTTAAATAGTGTATACAAATTGTTCAAAAGTTGTAGCTTTAAAATGATAATGGTTTACATCCAACAATATATTAAAACTAATAAATTGAGTATAATATGTAAAAAGTTAAAAAAAAACATAAATTTATAAATAGAAGTAAATATATATTCTTTTAATATTGAAATTTATTTTATATATGATTACACTTTAGGTTTGATATTTATTTAATCTTATTAACCAACTTATAATCATTATTAGAAAGAAATTGAAAAGTCCTGAGAGTTTCAAATGAATGTGGTGAAAGAAAAAAAATGTTTCCTTTATAATATAGTGTGATATGATATGATATGATATCACTAGGCGATTATCCGCGCGTTGCGTGGAATAAAAATTATATAATTAAAAGTTGACAAATACATGTTTGAATTAATCATGTTATTAATACTAACTAGGAAATAATAGCTTATTATATTAATTTTTTATGTAAAATTGTAATGATTCTATACCATGTTATAATATCTACTAAAATCATATCATTTAATGTTCGTTATTCGGAACTGAATTATGAATAAAAATAAATATAATTCTCGATTTAGTGTTACTTTTAACATTACGAATAAGTAATTTAGAAATTACTTATTTGATATTTTCTTAAGGTAACATAATATAATTTATAAGGTTATGTTATTTTTACCTATTAGTATTATTAATGGTTATGATTTAAAAACCATTTATTTGGAGAATTTTCACTTATTAAAAACAATTAGTTTTGGAAAACATAAGGAATCCATCTTAAGCTTTTTGGAAAATAGAAGAAAATATTCTCCACTTGTGGTGCTCGAATTTGTTCAACCTCGGTTAGTTGTCGTACCATGAAGAAAACCATCTCGTGCTTACTTTTTTCATTCATAAGACAATATTACCATCTCGTCAAATAAAACTAATCAACTACACTTGTTTTACCTCGGTTAGTTGTCGTACCTCAGTTAGTTGTCGTACCATGAAGAAAACCATCTCGTCAAATAAAAAATTAATCAACGACAATATGTTTGTTCGAAAAAACGAACATGCATTATAAAAATTGATACTGAAATACACTTGTTTTCTTCACAAATGACCTTGAAAATACTTTTTTATCTTTGCATCAATCATTTTTTAAAGTTTCCAATCTAACATACATCCATCTCAAATCCTTCCAAAATATTCTACCAACTTGAACTATATATATATATATATATATATATATATATATATATATATATATATATATATATATATATATATATATATATATATATATATTAATCAATTGGAGTCATAACTATCATTAGATATAATGAGTTAAAAACTCTTGAACTGTATTTCAAAATAATTATTACAAAGAAATATGAAAAAAATATAAGTTTCAAATGAATGTGATGCTTGGAAAAATGCTTCATTTATAAGTATACTAGGCGAATGCCCGCACGTTGCGTAGAAACGCCTATATAGTTGAAGTGT
Organism: Lactuca serriola; assembly: GCF_051521515.1. NCBI lineage: Eukaryota > Viridiplantae > Streptophyta > Magnoliopsida > Asterales > Asteraceae > Lactuca > Lactuca serriola. Next base: position 116,555,607 of record NC_136412.1, read on the forward strand.
TTACAAATATATGTTTTTTTTTTAAATGTAGCAATAACGTTGTTGTTAAATTTGATATAATAATTTGTATACTAAATTTATATAATATATTTATTATTTTGAATTATATGATAATATATATACATATATTATAACTGCATAATCTCAATCGTTTGAATGACTTCTATCCGCGAGTTACACATGAATAAAATTAAATATAACATATGTTTTAATGTTATTTATAGTTGTTGTTCTTGTTAATTAATTTTTTTAAATTTATTCGCTTAATCTTTTAATTTCTATCATTATAATTATTTAAAACATTAAACATTGTTTATTGATTTTAAAGGTAACAATATAATCATTTATATAGAGTTATTTTCAACTATTGTTATTGTAAGCTACTTATTTGAAAACTTTTTACAATTATAAAAATATGTTTAGGAAATAGTTTAGTTAAATTGAGATTACAATTTACTTTTTGCATTTATCTCTATTATTTATCACTTTTAACTATTTACAAGATATTCTTTGGTTTTTCTAAGTGGAACTAAAATGTATATTTAAGTTGACATTGTAATATTATATTTAAATTAACAATTTAAGTAATTTGTTCAAACTGTTCAAAAGTTGTAGCTTTAAACTGATAATGGTTTACATTCAACAACATATTAAACCTAATAGATTAAGTATAATTTGTTAAAATTTAAAGACATAACTTTATAAGTAGAAGTAAAGATATTATTGTAAAACTAAAATTTAGTATATTTATGATTACACTTTAGGTTTGATATTTATTTAACTTTACTAACCAATTTATAACCATTATTAGAAATACATTACAATTAATTACTTTTAACTATTTACAAAATATTATCTGGGTTGTTTAAGTTCAACTAAAATTTATATTTAAGTTGACCATGTAATGTTATATTCAAATTAATAATTTAAATATTTTATACAAATTGTTCCAAAATTGTATCTTTAAAATGATAAGTAGAAGTAGAGATATTATTTTAATATTGAAATTTAATTTATATATGATTACACTTAGGTTTGATAATGCATGGGAGTTTCAAATGAATATGGTGAAAGAAAAAATGCTTCATTTATAATATAGTATGAAACTTATAATTATTATTATAAAGAAATTGAAAAGTCATGGAAGTTTTAAATGAATGTGGTGAATGAAAAAATGCATGAGAGTTTCAAATGAATGTGGTGAAAGGAAAAATGATTCCTTTATAATATAGTATGAGATATAAGATGATACAAACATATAGATATAGATACTAGGCGAATACCAACACGTTGCGCAAAATACAAAAATATATTTGAAATCTTTACAAATATATATATATATATATATATATATATATATATATATATATATATATATATATATATATCAATGACATTGTTAGCTCTTATATAATATATCTTTTAATAAGTCGGTATAAATACTGTTTGTTTTGAGTTATATGATAATGTAGACATATTTTAAATTCTATAATCCTAATTGTCTCAATGGCCTCTACTTGCGGGTTATTCATGAATAAAATTAAATATAATATATGGTTTAATAATATTTATAGTTGTTATGATTAATTAATATTAAAAGTTTTATTTGCTTAAGATTTTAATTTCTATCATTGTAATTATTTAAAAAATCAAACATTGTTTTTATTTTTAAAGGTAAAAATATAATTTTTTTATATATGCTTACTTTTAACTATTGTTGTTGTAAGTTATTTAAAATAATACATTTCTAAACTTTTAATTAATTTAATTTGGTTTCAAAAATTTACCCTTTTTAAAATTTATTTGATGGATATTATTAATTTCTTTGATTGTAATTATTTAAAAGAACAAACATTGTTTTTGTTTTTAAAGATAATATTATAATTTTGTATATAATATTAGTTTTAACTATTCTTATTGTAAATTATTTTTAAGCTGCTTATTTGAAAATTCTTAATGATTATAAAAAATAGTTTCATGGTTTTTTTTGTTAATTTAGGAATACAAATTAGATTTAACACTATAATTTATAACTTTTAACTATTTATAAAATAGTCTCTCGATTTTTTTTAAGTTTAATTGATATTTTGATATAAGTTAACCATTTAACATTATATTGAAATTAATAATTTAACTATATTGCATAAAATCATAAATTATACAAAAGTTGTGACTTTAAAATAACAATTGCCCAGATACGACAACATATTTAAACTAATAAGATAACTATAATATGTTAAAAAGTTAAGTCATAATTTTATAAATAAAAGTAAAATATGATATTTTAATATTATTTTTTAGTTAATTTATGGTTAAAATTTGGTTTTTACATTAATTTAACATTAGTAACCAACTTATAATAATTATTAAAAAGAAATGAAGAGTCATGGATGTTTCAAATACATATGGTGTAAGTAAAAATGCATCTTTTATAAGTATAGTAGATGAATACCCGTGCGTTGCGTGAAATATAATAATATATGTGAAATTTTTACAAATATATGTTTTCTATATATAGCAATGATGTTATTGTTAGCTCTTATATAATAAATCTTATAAGAATTTGGGATAAACATTATTTGTATTGAAATATATAGTGTAGACATTTTTAAAATTTTATAATCTCAATGGTCTCTACCTGCGTGCTACTAATAAATAAAACAATGTTTGATATTTTAAAAATTTTATTTTCTTAAGATTAAAATTTCTATCTTTGTAATTATTTAAAACATCAAACATTGTTTTTTAAAGGTAAAAATATAATTTTTGTATGCAATGTTATTTTTCAGTATTGTTGTTGTAAGTTATTTAAAATAACATATTTGGAAAATCATAATTATTTTAATTTGGTTTAAAAAATGCAACTTTTTAAATTTTTTTTGATGAATATTATTAGTTTTTTTTATTGTAATTATTTAAAATAGTCTCACGATTTTTTTCAAGTTTACTTGAAATTTTTATTTAAGTTAAGAATTTAACATTATATGAAAATTAATTATTTAACTATTTTATATAAAATCATAAACTATATAAAAGTTGTGACTTTAAAATGACAATTTCCCAAATACGATAATATATCTAAACTAATAACTTAACTATAATATGTTAAAAATTTAAAACCATAATTTTATAAATATAAGTAAAATATGATATTTTAATATAGTAGTTTAGGTAAATTATGATTAAAATTTAGTTTTTGCATTAATTTAACAATATTAACCAATTTATATTAATTATTAAAAAGAAATTGAAAACTCATAAATGTTTCAAATGCACGTGGTGCAAGTAAAAATGCCTCTTTACGCGTTGTGCATAATAAAATTAAAACTTTTGGTAAGCTTATGTTATTGAAAATATTTATATTGTTTATATTTACTATAAAATAATAATATTACACTTAGTTTATATAAAATTATAATTATTTTGAACAATAGATAATATAACGTTTATTAAAATCAAATCATTTAATGGTCTCTACTCGTATTTTACGTGTATATAACATTAGTTATATTTGTCAACTATTTTAATTTACTACTATTATGATTTATTGATTTAAAAAAAATTGACGGTGTTTAAATTTCATCATGATTATTATTTGAATTATCAACAACAATTTATAATCTAACATAATTTAATTTCTAATTTTCAATTATTTTTTAACTATTATTATTATAAATTAATTTAAAAACAACTTAATTGAATTTTAGTTATTATAAAATATAGTTTTCAGGAACCTTTTAGTTAATTCGATTCATCAATTTAGGTTCTTTTATATTTATTATATTTAATGTTCGCTTTTAACTATGTTAAAAGTATATATTGAGTTTTTTTAAACATTATTTGATATTCTACTTTAGGTTTTAAATTTTACACTAAATTTTTAAGCTTATTTGATATATTAATGTAGGTTATTTATTTAACTATATATTGAAGTTAACAAATTAAGTATATATCATATTGATAAGTTATAAATTCTTCAATTTATGATAATGTTTACAACTAAAAGCATATTTAATTAAGTTAATAAATTAAGTATATTGTATGGAAATATAAAAAGTTGGGAGTTTCAAATGAATGTGGTCAAAGAAAAAATAATTCCTTTATAATATAGTGTGATATAGTATGATATATATATATATATATATATATATATATATATATATATATATATATATATATATATATCATATCATATCATATCATACTATATTATAAAGCTAGCAATTTTCCTTTCACCACATTCATTTGAAACTCCCATGCATTTTTCCTTTCACCACACTCATTTGAACTCCCATGACTTTTCAATTTCTTCATAATAATTACAAACTAAATTTCAATATTAAAAGAATATATTTACTTCTCCTTATAAAGTTATATTTTTTTAAATTTTAACATATTATACTTCATTTATTAGTTTTAATATATTGTTGGATGTAAACCATTATCATTTTAAAGCTATAATTTTTGAACAATTTGTATAAAATAAGTAAATTATAAATATAGATATAACATTACAGGATCAAGTTAAATAGAAATTTTAGTTTAACTTAAATAACCCAAATAATATTTTGTAAATACTTAAAAGTGATAAATTGTAGTGTCTTTCTAATAATGATTATAAGTTGGTTAATAAGGTTAAATAAATATCAAACCTAAAGTGTAATCATAAATAAACTAAATTTTAATATTAAAATAACATCTGTACTTCTACTTATAAAGTTATGTCTTTAATTTTTAACAAATTATATTTAATTTATTAGATTTAATATGTTGTTGTATGTAAACCATTATCAGTTTAAGCTACAGATTTTGAACAGTTTAGACAAAATACTTAAATTGGTAATTTAAATATAACATTACAGTGTCACCTTAGATATAAATTTCAATTTCACTTAAAAAGCCCAATGAATATTTTTTGAATAGTTACAAGTGATAAGTTATAGTGCTAAATGCAAAAAACTAAATTATAATCTCAATTTAACTAAAATATTTCCTATATATATATATATATATTTTTATAATCGTTAAAAGTTTTAAAATAAGCAGCTTAAAATAACTTACAATAACAATAGTTAAAAATAACTCTATATAAATGATTATATTGTTACCTTTAAAACAAAAAAATAATGTTTAAAGTTTTAAATAATTATAATGATAGAAATTAAAATGTTAAGCAAATAAATTTTAAATATACTGGTCCTTTTAGGGTTTTAGCCGGGTGGGCAGGGTGGCGTATCATTTGGACCTTCCGGAGGAACGCATTCAGATTCATTACACTTTTCATGTCTCTCATTTGTGGAAATGTTTGGTTGATGATTTCGTATTTGTTTTCATTGGAGGATATTCAGGGGGATGACGATCTGAATTACATTGAGAGACCGGTGACGATTATTGACCGGAAGGCGAAAACCTTGAGGAACAAGGTTGTGGGATTGGTGAAGGTGCAGTGGCAGCACTGAAAGGGTTCTGAGTGGTTATGGGAGCCTGAGGAATAGATGAGGGAGCATGACCTAGGGTTATTTGTGACAGCGGACTTCGAGGACAAAGTCTGATTCAAGTACGGGATAATTGAACGCCTAATTTGTCAATAAAACTCTTAGCAAATTATTTCCTTTCGTTTGGACTTTTGGTTCAAGTATGCTGGGCGTACATATGGTTCGCCGGACATACTCTAATGGTTGTGTGAGGTGGGGTGTCCCCTACATATGTAGGGCATACCCATGCGTACGTAGCGCGTATGTGAGTCAAGGGAAAACCCTAATTTTTCGGGTTTACACCCTATTTAAACACATTAAGTCCTTCAAACCCCTCACCTTATCAGCCTCCATTGTCTCTTGAGCCATATCTCAAAACCCTAGCCATCTTGAGAGTTTTCTTGAGCTTATTAAGAGTTTTTGGGTGTTCTTTTGTGATTTTCAAGAAGAAGGAACTTGGTGGTGTTGCATTGTTGAAGTTGGATCTTCAAGATCTAGAACTATCTTCTTCAATACAAGCTTTTGGAGGTAAAAAGTTATTACCTTGATGGTTCCTTTCTTATATCTCTTTTCGTGGGTAGATTTAGGAGTTTTGGTCCCACAACTTTGGTCTTATGGAGTATGGGACTACTCCAGACCATTTAAGTTGTCCTTTTGAACACTTAGGAGTGCATGGAGTCATAAAAATCGGATCTTGAATGTTAAAGATAAACCATGCATGAGTTGGAGACCACTTGTGACAACCGTTAAAATTCGAGTCGGTTCTAGATTTGACTAAACTTAGTTGCACGTATAGGCACGACACTAGACTTAATAACTAGAAGTTAAGTTATAACCTACTGGAAACTTGGAAACAAGTAGAATCGAAGGATATTGTGCTTAGATTTCACATGGTTATGTGAATTCTACAACTACTTAACTGTAGAGACTATCCATATTTGGATCACTCTTTGACTTGAACACCTTTTCATGAATCATAAACACACACCATACATTTGACCTAGTAGTAGAAATTAGGTCAAAGCCTCATAGAAACTTAAGTCAAGGTTGAAGACTAGGACTAATATACTTGATTCCTCAATTTCGCTTGAATCTCGAAATCCCTACATAGAACGCTAATAAACCGGTAAAAATAAATTATAAGCATTATTTCTAAATTGAATAAGAGTTAGGAAACACAAAAATAATTTGAAGTATCAAAGATTTAATTTATTTCGATATTCAAAGTTTATTAAACTCCAAAACCCTAAAAACCCTAAATACCCAATCTTATAAACTTTAACCTTAAAAATTCTATAAAAATAATTATGAACCTTATAATATTATATTATAATAATTAAAACTATGAAAATACATTCAAGGAAAATAAAAATTTAAGTCATTAACATTTACCCTTAAATTAAAAATAAAAAAAATAAAGGTTTTATGAATAAAAACTTAATTTTAGTGTATATTTTATAAAAAAATTGATATTTATATAAAAATTGAGCGATTTTATAAAATAAATTGAATTGATAAAACTTGAAGAGGGCGGGAGTCTCTCTCCTCCTCAAAATCGTCCCCCCTCCAAGAAAGCACTTCATCATTTATTCTTTCCCACACTCTTCTCTCATCTCTCTCATTTCTCTCTCTCACACACATACCATCAAATTTTCTCTCTCCCTCACCCTAACCCACGAATTTTGGCAGCAAAGTTCATCCATTTCTACTAAAAACATCAACGTTTGAAGTTGTTCTTGAGGTAAAAACGAAAATCCTTCATTCCCCCTTCAATATTCCTACAAAATCTCAAGTTTTCTTACATATCTTCTTCTTCTACAACATTCTTTGGATGGATTATGAATCATATGTTCATAACAAGGATTTTTATGATGTTGGAGGTAGTATTTCACCCAAAAACCAACATACATGTGATGATCTTCAAGCTTAGAGACTTGATCATCAAAGTTTGTTGTTAAAAAGCATTTAAATAGGTTCATAAATGATTTATTCCCAAATAAATATCTAAAACTAATTTTCTGATCAAATTCGATTTTTCCCAGAATTTCATCAACAAAATGAGATGTTCTACAAATTTTCTGAAAATAATTCATTTTTCTCGAATTATTATAATTATTGCAAGAAAATAGGGCAATAATTCGTATAAAATACTTTCTGAGGTCTATATATCCTAGGTAAATTCTTGTATGACCTGTAAAGTGAATGATGACATCTCAGCGGGTTTCATTGATATTTGTTACTTTTTGCTATGGTTTTGAATTTTCTTTTTGTTCAATTCAAATAAATGATAAAAACACTTTAAGAAATGTGAAAAGGCTATATACGACTTTTTTGCAGATCCTACCTAATGTGGAGTACTCAGAAACCTATTTTCAGAATTTTTCATAATGCATTCCTATTTTTCCCTGATTTTTGTATTTATAGTGGACTAATAATGGGAAAAATATTTGTACTTAGCCAAAATTCATGAAAGTTTGCTAGAAGACCTTATAATATATTAGAACTCTAAATAAGTTTTTGGATGATTTTTCTATTCAGTAAGCTATTTTTCTTCTATTTTCTAAGATTAAATACACTTAAATCCACAAAATCAGATTCCAGTAGATCAAAACCACCATTGGTATTTTTTCCATATTATTTACATTGTGAATGAAGATTACAAAAAATTTGGTAATTTACTTTAACTGTTTAATAATTATTCTCTAATTAATGATTATTTAAGAGGATAAAACAAAGAAAAATAGAAAGACTAATTGAAAAATATGTTTTATATTTTTCACAACTTCTACATGTATAATAACAGTGTTACAAAAAGTTTGGGCAATTTAGAAACTGTTTTCTATTTATTTCAAATTTTATTAGAATAAATGCACAAAAATCATAAATTTCGGTTAAATAGTTTTTAAATCCATTTTAATATTTTCCCAGCTTAATAATGTTTAAAAACTGTAATACAAAAGTTTGGGCAATTTTGGAAACTGTTTTATATCTATTTCAGTTTTTATTAGAATAAATGCACAAAAATCATAAAACTCGGTTAGACAATTTAGAAATCCATTTTAATATTTTTCCCAACTTAATAATGTTTAATAACAATAATAAAAAACATTTGGGCAATTTTGGAAACTTTTTTGCTATTTATTTCAATTTTTATTATAATAAATGCACAAAAATCATAAAATTGGGTTAAATAGTTTAGAAATCTATTTTTATATTTTTCCCAACTTAAGTATGTCCAATTACAATATTATAAAAATTTTGTGAATTTTTATCATCTGGATTCTATTTTTCATGAATTTATATTGTTACGAAGGCATAAAAATTTGGAAAAATAGTTAGTTACATCAAAAATTCAATGGAAAATTTGTGGATGACCTCTACTGTGTTTAGAATCAAAATGCAAAGTTTGAGAATTTTTGGAAACTGTATGATAATATTTTGGATTTTTAGGAGCTTAAAACACCTTTAAATGTGTTGAAATACCCTCAATTAATATTACAAGAATCTGGAAATTAATATCCAAAATTGTCTTAATCACATGAGTTATAACATTTCACCATTTCAAAAAAATGTTTGTAACTTATCAATATTAAATTTTGACACAATATTGGCATAATTTTATAGTAGTAGTAAGTATACTAGTGTTAGATTTCGACCAGAGACTCACTAGCGAATACCATTATTGTAGGAATCGATAGTGGTATGAGTGGAGCGTAGTTTAGGCACCATTTGCATAATCTCAATGCATTGTGAGTATTCATGCATTCTCCTATTTTCGGTTTTTATGTTTTGGGGTGGAAAAGCATGTCCGAAAAACTATCATTTGTTCGTTGTGTTTAAATTGATTTGTATCAAACTTGATTGCTATATTTTGCTATACTTCTCTATGTATGTCTATGCAACACGAAATATGAGACCTTATCGTCTTAAGTCCCTTCTCTTATACTTTAATCCAACCATTAACTCTTTGAGCCAATGGTCATTATGGATAGCGCTATTAAGAATTGACAACTCCTCACTCGCCCGATTGCTGGAGTGCATGATACCATATAATCTATGGAACGATAAGCCTAGATCTTGATAGAGCAACAGTTATAGGCTTGGTTGGGAACTCATTGTTTTCTCATACACATACAAACTCGTTACTTATTATAGCAATAAACTTTGTATCTCATTATAACAACGAAGTTTTGTTACTAAATACTTATTTACTTGTTTTAGCAACGAACTTGGTTGCTCCTTATAGTAACAAACTTGTTTGCTCCTTGTAGCAACAAACTTGATTGCTCATCACAGCAATGAAACTTATTTACTCATTTTAGTAACAAACTTTATTTCCCATGAGATTATGAACGTTGCATCTCATTTGGGCAAAATACTTTATCTCTCATGATGACAACGAACTTTGTTTATACAAACTTATTTACTCATTTCAACAATATACTTTTATTTATGGAAACTTTTATCAAAACTTTGATTTCGATTCATGAAACCAATATTATTATTTTTTTTATCTGTGAGTACTTACCAACTATTTTTATAATTGATGCTCATTTTACATGCTTTTTCATGAATCATCGAGTAAGTGGCACTTAGGGACACATCACTGTTAGGAGCATTCACATATGTTGTATTTCAATTTACATTGTAATTTTTTTTAAAATTTGTTCAAAGCCATTGTAAATTTGTAATGATTTTTAATACTATGGTTGGTGTTGTCTTTTAACTTTTGCTATGAAACCCTTTATGCTGCCACACCTCATGTTTCTGCTTTAGCAGGGTGTGACACCACTTAAGGGAGATAGAAGGCTAAACCCATGTTTTGAGTCCCATTAAGACATGCAAAAGTATACAGTTTGCAACTTTATGGCTTAGTGCGCTTTAATGAGCTTAGATATGAAGTTGGACGTTAGGTCTTAACGAATTAAGACCTCAAAAGTAAACTATGGCCAACTGGGGCGTACACCGAGCGTACATAGGTGTATGTTGTGTGTACGCACCTGAAGTCATGATTCTGTAGAGCACCTGAGTATGTTGGGCATACTGATGGTACACTTAGTGTACTCACCAGAGAGGCTTTTTGGGATTTTAATTCGGGCCACCTTGGGCTTATGATTTTGGGCTCTTGTTGGGCCGCAAGCTTTTCTGTGATGGGCCTTTTTGGACTTGGGCCCATTTTGGGCATGGAATATCTTTTGGGCTTTGGAGATAATTGTATTGAGCCTTGGTGTGTTTGGCCCAATAAGGCAAGAGTCAAGCAGCCTTTTACCCTTGAATTTGGGATTTAGGGTTTGGTCTCTCGGGTTGGGTTATTGACATAATTTCTAATTAGGATTTTATTATTTGTGATTTAGTGAGAGGATTCCATGTTTTAGCAGCTCGAGTGTGATTTGATATCGTCAGTTTGAGGTGAGTTTCCTTTGCTTTACTCGTGGGTCGATGGCCCCAATGGCGGCCCACTATACTATGTTAGTAGGATGACGATTATCTTCGTGACAATTTCCTATATTGCCTGTATATGCTTATTGTGTCTGTGATTATTACTGTTATGATTATGTGATAGTTTTAGGGGTGAAGTAGAGCCGATACCCATTGAAAGAGACCGAAGGGATTAAAATATACCCAATACCGGTTGAAAGAGACCGAAGGGCTTGAAATATACCCAGTTTCAGTTTAAAGAGACAGAAGGGGTTGAAACATACCCAATACCAGTTGAAAGAGACCAAAGGGGTTGAAATAGACCAAATTATGCTTTGACTATTATGTATGTATGGTATGGGATATTTTGGGGGAGTTCACTAAGCTTTGTGCTTATGGTTTTCAATTTATGTTTTAGGTACCTCCAGCTCGAAAGGGAAGGGACCGACTTGATCACATCGCATCTCCACATGTTTTTCCGCATTACTTGATTTTGGGTTTTGTACTCTGATATTACTTTCATTATGATACTCGTTCAGTTCTTTTGTCTTGCTATACTCCATGAAAATAAACCAAACCACTCATATTATTCTTACCCCATAGATGTTCCCGTAACTATGAACGACTATAGACACATATAATAACCTAGTTATTCAAGGATTTAAACATGCTAATATAGAACACAATATTTATTTAACGAAAGACTCATATATAATATATCAACTCATTAAAATATATGTTGTTTATATAGTTCCAACATCCAAATACAAAATTTCAATAAAATACATCCACTTGGAACAACAAGGTCCTATAGCACCATCATGACTTTCATGTTGTAGCTAATGAGGGAACTTAGTTAAGTAGATTCCACAAACTTGATCTGTATAAACTTTGCGAATACAAACATTTTCAATTTTATCTATATAACTCATATATAGATAAAAATATTGAGAATGTATTATATGCTTAAATATGACTTAGATACCAATACTTGTGTAATGGGATTACTCATAGTCATAATGAACTATAGATTAAGCATCTTTGTATGTGGTCCCCAGAACAACAATTTACTCTAACTTTGATGGGTAATTGTAATTAAAAATCTACATGGAACCACATTCCATGTAACTTTCTCTTCATTCATAATGAGGGCACGCCCGATTGTGATTGAGAGTCATCTCAATCTATTTGGAAGTTCAATATATGTGTAACAACTTAAACATATCTTTCTTTGAAATACTCCGCAAATTATGAATACTTCTTTAGTTCTTGTAAGTAATTGCGAATGTTCGATAAGTCACACGATGACTTATTCTCAGAGTATATTGGTATCTTTCGACATGATCCAAGCATACAACTTATTTAGCCTTCATGTATATGTTGGATTAATGTCTAAGTCCATAACTATATTTGGTATGTACTTGACCCGACCCGACATGGTCCATTTGGGTTGCACTTCACCGACACAATTTATATGGATAGTCTTTTGAGAATAGTATATTTATGATTTATATTAATATATTATAAGTTCTAATATATTAATATGGAATCATATTATTTAATTAGTATTGATCAAGAATTAATTTAGAATTAATTAAGTATGAACTAATTAAATATGGACTCTTATATATATGGAATGGGCCAAGTTCATTTAGGTTGGGCTAAGCTTTCATGGATACTCCATGGAGTGTTTAACCCATGGATCATATGAAATGAAAGGTCATGGGTTTAACCCTAGTCTCCATAATATATAAAGATGTCCTTGGTTGGTGAAATTGGCACTAGTGTGGGTACACTAAGAGGGCTAGCCGATTTCACTAGAGAGAACCAAAGTATTCTTATTCTCAAAGTCTTCCAAGGTGTTTTGATGATTTTTGATTCCACTTGAGGCTTCCACACTATTGGGGCTAAGCTCTTAAAGCATGAAGACATCGAGCTACACTAAAAGGTATGTCATCTAACTAGTCTTTGTAGTATAGTTGCCTCATAGTATGCTAGTTAGGATTAAAACCTTGGAAAGTTCTTATTTACATGTATAATAGAGAAAACATAGATCCAAGGTTTATAGGGTTGCATGTACACCATAGGAGTGTTAGAATGCTCAAAACGCAACAATATAATCATGACATTTATGCTTAATTCAATTGCATCAGCGTATGTAATACAATCATATTAGCTAGTTCAAAGCATTGTACTAGGATTTGGAAGAATGTTCAAAATCATGTCATGCGGTATTTTTACAAGATAATTCTCTCGGAGGTATTTATCTCAAGCTCTTTAAGATCCTTGACAAATAATGCAATTTTATTTAATCCTTTAAGTTGCTATGATCTATCTACATAGATCTTTATTCCAAGAATTAGTATGTCAGTTACATATAAGACTAGGAATGTTACTGCGCTCCTATTAGATTTATAGAAATCACAAGAGTCATCTTGATTTATAATTAAAGCACACTATGTAATTATCTTATAAGCAAGAAGATTCTTACTTTGAGATTTTAGCTTAAATCATGGAAAGATTTTCATTCATGTATGTTTTCTTCTTTAAAATCTCACCCACTCTTTATATTCGTAGTATACCGAGGAAGATTAATCAAGCTTATACTTGATAATAATACATGAATGCATCTTTATGTGTTTTGTTAGTTTCTGATCAACTATTGAGCAGATTCAACATCAATTGAAAAACTTTGTAGTTCCAAACAATGATGCATTTTGTTCATGGTTATTTATTTCTTATAGTTACATATTGCTCCCACTTAGAAAAATGATTTTCTAAGTACTTATCTTCTGGAATGACAATTAGTGGGATTAGTAGAAACTTCATCCTAAACAATCATTTAGGATAATCCACATAAATGCAATTAGTAGATGCTAGAGTGGTTAAGTTTATTGTCTAACATGAGCTCCATAACTCCATACCTTCTAAATAAGGATAAACCATTACATCCTTAGTCTAATGAAAGTTTTTAATCTACTTGTTTGGTTAGATATATATATATATATATATATATATATATATATATATATATATATATATATATATATATATATATATAATTCGAAGGATACCTCAAACATCAAAAGACGTATCCAATTGACCAGGTGATCCTGTGCCACAAGAACCATACTAATGACGAGTGGGTGTTTATAACGGAATGAGTTGTGAATCGATCCACAACCCTTTAAGATGTTCCAAGAAGACTTGGCTTAAAAAATCATTTGCTTTATCACAACGAAAGGTTAATGATTGTCTCATTAAGTTGTAATTCAATCTTCACTATGAAACAATTTGAGCAAATCAAAATTTTCAACCATAACGAATAAAGTCTTCAATGAAATTGACTAAACATCTATCGCCAAATCTATTCATGGATTGAAAAGATTACATACATCACTTATGTATAATTCATTGTCAAGCCTTTTTTTCTTTAAGTACTAATAGATAAAGATAAATGCGAATCATCTTCCCATCTAAATAGGATTCACATATATCAAATGAATCAAGCTCATTTGTCTTAAACAATTCCATCCTTTTGAAGTTGGTATATATGTTTCATATTTATATAGCTAAGATTATGACATAGATAAGTTTAAATCAAATATCATTTGATTATTTAGGTGTTATGATCAGTACTCTCAATTTTAAAGAAAGCTTACAGATTTACTTCATAAATAACATTGTGAGAAAATATTCTTAACACAGAATACATCGTTTCAGAACATGAGTGTGAACATTCATTAGACAATAAGTAAATACAAATTTATTCATAAATTTCAACTATTACATGTTCGTATAAGGATAGGTACAAAACATCTATTGTTCAAATACAGACTATAACAACACTTGTTATATCTTTAACCAAAAAAACCATTCGTCTGTAATCAGTTGTTTATTTATTCAAAAACATCAAAACAAAATATCAATTATCAGTGTCACATGCAGTATAACATACTCAAGCGAATGATGGAAACAATAAATAGTTCTATCACATAGATATTTGAAGTCTTGTCCAATTCAGGCTTCCTTAGCTTGATGAGAATTAAAGAAACGGTTCCTCTTACAGTGTCTAGTTTCTTCCACAAAAGAAACACTAATCATTTGGGTCCTTTCTTGATATTTAGATGTATGTTGTATTTCCTTTAACTAAACTATAAGTCTATTTGAGTACACAATCTATTAGACTTCCTTTTATTCAATGTTTGCACAGATTTAAAGCTTTCTTTACTGTTCATAATGAATATCTGCTTCACTTGATGAGACATCTGATATGTTCCATAATTATCCAAGACTTTCTGCAAGTTATGGTTAATTACTCCAGTATGATGCGAAACACATCAATTTATCAGAATAATACTTCCATGAAAGCATCATGATCAGACTGACTGGTTTGCAGAGGTTGTTCAGGTATTGGATCTTTCAGTATATATAATTTTTATTTATCCTTAAGAAAGAACCTGAAGGTAATATACCAGTTATAGATATTATAACTATCAAATGTTATTGCTCTTGAAACTTAACAAGAGAGAGATTTTACATAGGCGTAAGAGTATTAACAGTTATACATAAATTTAACAAAGTTTCATTTAGTATTTTCAATATTAAGTCTTAAATATTAATAAGTTTTATTTTTTGTAAAACATTAATTTACTAAACTCTAGGATCTTGGTAAGGAAAATATAAATGGTTAGGTGACCTTTATCCCACTAACTTAATCAAACTCGGTAGGTAGCGCCGATTGCATAAGATATGTAACTCCTATATAATGGGATCCTAAACAACTATTGCTTATCTTGGCATGATTGATCCCATGTATGCATCAGACCTCTCATGCTTAGGTGGCCTTTATCACACAAGATTTGATCAAGTCTTCCTACTAGAAACAACTTGTAGTATTGCAACTAAATAGTGATAATGTGACCGTTTAGTCATCAAAAACTACAAATGTACCCCGAACATCATGATACAATCCTATTGGTTAGGTGACCATCACCACTAAGACCATACAAATGATACTGAGTGTTCTTTAAAAGGACGGAAATGACTTCCATTTTTAAGAAATGTTTTTATATATGTTTTACAATTATAGTTATAAAAAACATGGTCTCATGAATATTGCATGCATCCAACAATTCATGTACCGTTTTGTAAAAATCATATCACTTGTTATTGATGGGTTATGAGCATTCTTACACTCCTAAGTGTACATGCAACCCTAAATACCTTGGATCTATGTTTTCTCTATTATACATGCAATTATGAACTTTCCAAGGTATTACCCTATCTAGCATACAATACTTGATACTTGGGTAATCAAATGGATAGAATACATACCGTTGTTTGATGTAGCTTGTCTTCATGAAGCTTGAGTTCCTAGTGCCCCAAGTGTGACACCTCAAATGGTTCACACAACACCATGAACTCTTGGAATAACCTTGATAATAAGGATACTTTGATTCTCTCTAGTGAAATCGGCTAGCCCTCTTAGTG
This sequence comes from Lactuca serriola, assembly GCF_051521515.1. Taxonomy (NCBI): domain Eukaryota; kingdom Viridiplantae; phylum Streptophyta; class Magnoliopsida; order Asterales; family Asteraceae; genus Lactuca; species Lactuca serriola. The sequence goes on from NC_136412.1 coordinate 116,571,992, forward strand.
TACCCACACTAGTGCCAATTTCACCAACCACGAACCTCTTTATACAGTGTGGAGATTAAGGTTAAACCCTAATACCCATGACCTTTCATTTCTTATGATCCATGGGTTAAACACTCCATGGACTATCCATGAAAGCTTAGCCCAACTTAAATGAACTTGGCCCATTACACATATATATCTAAGAGTCCATATTTAATTAGTTCCTTTTGATCACTTAATTAATTATAAATTAATTCTTGATCCATACAAATTAAATAATATGATTATATATTAATATATTAGAACTTATAATATATTAATATAAAATCACTAGTATCCTTTTTCCTCATCTTGTCTATCCAATTGTCCCGATGCCATGCAACCCAAATGGACCATGCCGGGTCGGGTCAAGTCTTACCAATTATAGTTATGGACTTAGACATTAATCCAATAGTCTCCCAGTTGGATAAGTCTAAAACTATTCTTGCGTATGACTTCAAGAACCGACTGGCAATCGTAGCTCTCAAAAGCTTCCGTCGAACTCTGACCTTGCCGATGATCTCTGACCTTAGTCAATGACTTGTCCATTAGATAAGTGATCATATATTCCTCCATTCTAGATATCATATGGACTGAGACATGGATTATAAATCATTCTCTCTGTCCATTTGTTGTTTCCTGATTTCCGATTTATGATGACTGACTGATTGAACAGATCAAATCAGTCTTGGTTTGGCCAAGCACTCACATGCATCATCATTAAATCATCGAGGGGCCCACAAATATCACTTTTATCCCGAAGGTAAAAGGAATGGATAAACTTCAACTCATATGGCTTGTTCTACTACTTGTTGAATCATACACAAAGGCACGTTTTATAATATCGAGTTTCCAATGCGTTTTCATGCAATAAATGTACAACCAACTCATAGTAACAACTCATATCTCTAGGTTTGAAGAATATAAGATATTATCGTCTCATGATCACTCGTGATAAAATCCATAAAGTGATTCAAATGAGCGGGGGTTGAATCCAATACTCAGAACTTATGAGCACTCATGAGTGTTGTAGCCCCTTTGTCCAACATCTTAGACCTCTACAAGCCAACTCATGACAGTCTTGATTCATATATACTTCCAACATATGACCGACTGTGGATGGTTTGAATAACTTAATCATTCGGGAAGAGTGACCTAGTTTATTCTGGAAGTCAAAACATGCAAAAATGAAACACAAGAATAATTGAATCTAATATGGTCTCAGAACTTATGAATATAAATAAAACACCTTTTATTTATCACCATATGATTAAACATTATTCATTGCATACTGTTTCAACTATCAACTTTATTCTTGAATTAAAACAATAGTTGTCCCATTCTCTTAGCATGTACATTATTTTTTTCTAAACAATAGCTTTGTCATATACCAAGTATGCACTCTATGTTTGTCTAAACATTAGTTATGCTATACTCCAAGTATGCATACCAAGTTTGTCTATGATCTTTACTTTTTTAAATAACCAATTGAACCATGATTCTAATTTCACACTCCCAAGTCCTTACGACAATGCAAGAATTCCAAATTCATGCCTTTTACCGAAATCTGTTCGATTCTAAACTTATATGCATTGGTCCTCTTTTAACGATTATACACAAAGTCACAAAGACTTTTCAACAAACATTACAGAGTATTCCAATGGAGATCAACTCCATTGAACCGAAGTCTCATATTCAAAGTTCATTGCCTTTGAACATTCTTCTTGCATTAAGTTTCTTACATAGATAACTTCCACCTATGGAGACAACTCCATATTCCCATTTTGACTACCCCTTCTGAACAAGAATTGCCTCTTTTCAGATTAGGTCAATATGGTCCTTCCAAATTTAACACTACTTCCAACTGTCCTTGAGCAACCAATCCTTGGTAAAACCTTAGATTGTTCTCGACAATTGCTTAATCGCTTTAGTCAAATCCAATTCTACTTTTCCCCTCTTAATGCCCCAGGAATTTGGAAAATTTTAGAAAGGTTGAATATTATAGCACATGTAATCGATCCTGTACCCAAAGCAAATGGGGCATGATTCATGATGTCTCACATAAAGACATGATTCTAGACCAGTCTTTTGCTACAATATTTTTATTTGCCATGTTCTCAAGATTTGACTATGAAGAGGGATGCCGTAATCACAATCGAATTTTGAGAACGCAATATATAGAATTTCCTTATGTTGAACCAATCCAACATGAAATTCATATATATATTCTTGACTAAAGATGATTAAAATCTCAATCTAAGCTTAAAATCTCACTCTAAGCCTTTTAGAATTGAAATGAAGTATAATTTCCTCTCCTTTAATTATAGGAAAACACCTTTTTCAATGAATTGAAACTTTTGTTTTCTATAATTTACATTGCTAACTTGCAATACTTATCATAATTATCATGCTCCCACTAAGATGATGATTATTAGCATAACACTTATGCTCCCACTAGCTTTGACTTGTACTCAGAAATTAGATTTCTGATACTAGATTGCTTTGATAAAACTTTATCAATGTCATACACCTTATATTAGCTAGCTCATAAGCGTGTCTAAACAATTTAAGAACTAGGAAAAGGGATGCCGTAATCATAGTCTCAATTTTTTAGACATTTTCCACTTCTCACAAGTCCATGTTAGTGTGCCGGTTAACCACACACGCTCCACTAACGACTTTGAGAATGCAAATATCACAATTGCTATCTAGTTAAAATCTACTTAGTGAAAGTGTTTCCTCACCATCATTTTCATGAATCGGAGAGAAACCTTATGACACTTAGATTTAATGGTGTATGTGTTCTTATCCATGTGAATTGTCAAAACCATAATCACAAGACAAGGTTAGTGACAAATTCAAACTCTTATGGATTGAACTTGTGCAATCTTAACTTCTTGTCACCTGGCAGCACAAGGGCCTGCCATTGCTTCCAAGTTGTTATGCAACCAATTTAGAACTCTAAGAACTCATATGCAAAGTCAACTTTAACCGGAATGGGCACAGAAATAGAAATATGTCAACACGATAGGTTATAAACCAAACGTTGTGTGCTAGCGATAAACTTACATGTTTTTATTCTTGATTATCCTTTCAGGATCTTTAAGACTCCCACTGTCCTCTTGACATATAAGACTTTCTTGTCAGATATTCAAGAGATAGTGTGGATTCTAATCAAGACAAACACTTCACATAATTGGCCTAAGTTGGTCTTTTTTTTATCCAAAACATCCCAACTTTCCAATTTCAAATGTACAAGAGTAGGAAACCTTTTACTCTTACATTTGACTAGTGTTAATAAACCTTCTTTAATATGTGTCACTCAAATTACAATCTTGGAGTATGACTCTAAGAATTGTTTTTGGAACAAAGTATGACCCATCTTCTTGATTTAATCATTTCAACAATTCAATATTCCTCTTCTTAGTCATAAGAATACACTAAGATGACTTTAGAGGACTAATTTTAACATGATTTTTTAAATCATTAAGATGATCACAAAACATGATGCTAAAGTACTCTCCCATCCTTTCAGATTTGAGAAACTTTGATCTTTCTGCCTAAGTTGATTCTTCTTATTCGCTCTGCCATACATTGGAACCTTTTCCAATGTCTCAGAATTACACTTAAGCTTGTAAGTATAACCATATTTACTGAGCTTTAGTAAATTATGACGAATAGTCTTATCTATCTTTTGTGGTGGACTTGACCAGTGCACACGAATGTGTACTTGATCCCTTAGTCCTTTCAATTGACTCACACATCCATGTGAACAAGTAGTTAGTCGTAATTTTCCAATGCTTGAAAGTTCTCATTAATCATACTCTACAACTTGCATGATTCCAAGTTTCGGTCCAATTGAAACTTGGGTGATGAGAATCTTTCCTTATTTGGTAAATTTAGACATTACCACAAATGAAAGAATCAAATTCATATTTCCAATATTGCTATCAATCGAATCATATAAGCAACATCTTTTTTCCACAAATGCCATTGTAAGGATATTTTAAAATAAATAAAATTAAAAACTTTTCTTTTATTTTAAAACTTTGCGGAAAAACTAATCCTTACAATGCAAATGTATATGAAAACTTGGTGTCATATATTCCTAAGCAATCTATCATAACTGTTAAGCACCTGCTCAAAATTCTAATCACCGAACCATGTGATCGAAATCCATCTTCGCGATCAGAATCAGCATATACTTCCTTCTCCACTTTTTCTTTGATTCTTAAAACATCAATATGTGACCCAGTCACATCATGTAATAAGAATCTAAAAGTAGAAACTTAACAGAGTCAGATAGTGGACTTTACCTGAAGTAGAGTGAAACTTATTGACTTTAACATCCTTAGGTAAATTTATCAGCTTCGCAGTCAATGCCCCTTCCTTTGGCAATTTAACACATGGACTCTTTTATAATTGTACATGAGACTATCACATACTTAGCATTTCTCTTTACCATTTGGTCAACTGAATTGACTATGGCTGATCCTTTTCCATTGGGAAGAGAATGCTTTTTCTGGATTTCCAGTGTCATCATTGTCAGTGTCCATAAAGTTTTTGGGAAGTTGATCTTAGCAAATAGATAAGATCATTAAGGGTCTTGTCATAGTCTGTTTCATAGGAGTCCCAAAGGAACTCACTATGTGACTTAGAAAGTGATTGGACATCCAACTTTCTCAAGACTTTGACACCCAACTCTCCCGGCTTGTCAATATGTGACTTCATCTCCAAGATGTATGCACACATAGACCTTGCTTGCCAATAGGGCTAGAGTGACCTTGAACTTGTGGGATAGGGAGAATAATTGGAGGAGGTGGAGGAAGTGAAGTTCCAAGAGATTTGTCTGAACTAGACATCTTTTGGGAGATATTCAAGATAGTTGATCTAAAGTCCTTAATATAACATCCAATATGAAATATTAAGGCTAGGACCCTACACATGATTTTATAACTTGGAAGAGGGATGTCGTAATCTAAGCTATAAAATAATTGAAGGTAGGTGAATGACGATTCACCAATTTCCACCAAGATAAACGAAATGTATTATTAGGTTTTAATTGGTTTTTGAAACTCCTAGATTCTTTAGAGATTCATTGAACTTTTCAATGACATGTTTCAATCTCGAGTGTGACCTTCAGGTTTTGTGACTGGGATGCCAAGGATCACAAAACAAGGTGTGAAGTAACCATGCAAATATACTTGGTACCCTTAATATTTACCCCTTAATCGATGTGCTTGTTAACCATACACGCTCCAGCGATACTATGATAAATATTAAGTTACCCTTTGCCTACCTTGTTAAGTCCAGGTTAGTGTGCCGGTTTACCACACACGCTCCACCAACGACTTAAACAAAGTGCAAAGTGTAATTTCATGGACTAGCACCTTATTCACATTTTCCTAAGTAACTAAGATTAGGAATTTGTAAATGTTTAGTTACTTAGTATTTATCATTAATACTTTTAATGAAGGGAGAATTCTAGTCCTTGTCCTACCTATTCGGCTAACGACCCTCCACCAGTCAAGGAAGCGGTGGGTGAGAGTGGACACCCATTAAACTGCCATTTTATAGGCAGTAAACTTATACCCCCATGATAGTCTAGCTTAGTGAATGAGGCCTACTAAGACTGACTTTACTCTTATACATATATATAAATATTATTAACTTATAATATTATAAAGTATAAGGGTTGAATTTTAACTTTTCAAATTCTAAGGGCTAACCTGGAATTAAATTATTCATAAGTGAAAACTTTTCAAATTCCAAAACTTGAGGGAAAGTTTTGAAACTATTCAAAACTAATTAATTCCATAACTTATGAGTTTAAAGTAGTTTTTAATTAAAAAACTCTTCAAGTTCCATAACTTGAGGACAAGTTATGGAAGACTTTAAACTATTAAAGAATGTAACTTTTCTTCTTTTGTAACTTATGGAACTAATTAAGACTACACATTCTTATTATTTAATGAAGTGACTCTTGAACCTCCATAACTTGAGGACAAGTTATGGAGTCATAAAACCATTTAATGAGAACAAGACTCTTCATTTTGTAACCTTTGCCAACTTTTATGAGTTTTAAGAAACTTAAATGTGACCTTTCATGTAACTTGAGGACAAGTTACACAAACACATTTTAGAATCATCTCTTAGATTAAAATGGATTGAAAACACATAATCAATTAACTTATCTATTAATCTAAGCAACTCATATTAACAAAGATAATTCTCATCAAACTTTTTCATATAATTAGCATAACGTTTAAACTAATACAAAACATGAATCTATTGACAATTATCTTTGAAATTGGATTAGCATGAACATTACCACATCAAAAACAAGTTTATAAGTCCAAAAATATCTTAGGGTGATGTTCCTAGTCCAATTCCAGCCAAAACAGTCGAATATATGCTGTCAGGGGGTCCAACTCGTCGAGTGCATGAACCAACTCGGTGAGTTGGATGATTTTAGCCTTGCACTCGGCGAGTTCATCAGTGGACTCGGCGAGTCTGTTGTGCTGACAACACCAAAATTTGATTTTTAAGCTAATTTTGCAAGTATAACAAGAAAACAAACCTGGCTCTGATACCACTGTTGGGTTACGAGCATTCTAACACTCCTAAGTGTACATGCAACCCTAAATACCTTGGATCTATGTTTTCTCTATTATACATGTAATTATGAACTTTCCAAGGTATTACCCTATCTAGCATACAATACTTGATACTTGGGTAATCAAATGGATAGAATACATACTGTTGTTTGATGTAGCTTGTCTTCATGAAGCTTGAGTGCCTAATGCCCCAAGTGTGACACCTCAAATGGTTCACACAACACCATGAACTCTTGGAATAACCTTGAGAATAAGGATAATTTGATTCTCTCTAGTGAAATCGGCTAGCCCTCTTAGTGTACTCACACTAGTGCCAATTTCACCAACCATGGACCTCTTTATACAGTGTGGAGATTAGGGTTAAACCCTAATACCCATGACCTTTCATTTATTATGATCCATGGGTTAAACACTCCATGGACTATCAATGAAAGCTTTGCCCAACTTAAATGAACTTGGCCCATTACACACACACACACACACACACACACATATATATATATATATATATATATATATATATATATATATATATATATATATCTAAGAGTCCATATTTAATTAGTTCCTTTTGATCACTTAATTAATTATAAATTAATTCTTGATCAATACTAATAAATAATATGATTATATATTAATATATTAGAACTTATAATATATTAATATAAAATCACTAGTATCCTTTTTCCTCATCTTGTCTATCCAATTGTTCTGATGACATGCAACCCAAATAGACCATGCCGGGTCGGGTCAAGTCTTACCAATTATAGTTATGGACTTAGACATTAATCCAATAGTTATAAGGTTCTTTAGGTACCAAATAGAACTTCATTTTATGTAGAATTAGCCGCAATAAAGTATAAACCAAAATCCGATATTTTAAAGCTTAGTCATAGAGTGGTTTTAAGAACCGGTAATAGTCTTAATAAAACTTCATTTTATACGTAAGACTTGAAGTTTTTGAGGAGTTAAAAAAATCACAATTTTAAATCGCTTTTTAACAATAAAAAATTTATGACTTCGTGAATTTGTAGAATAAACTCATTTTATTTTATTAACTCAATTTTATGCATCTTATGATAAAAATCATACTTTGATAAGCCAAAACTTGTGTGATGATACTTATGTTTTAAATCTCATTTGACATGCATAAAACATAATATCAACATGTTGCATTAAGTTTAAACACTAATATCATATATTAAGTTTCAACATAAAAATAATCACTAGTTTTATTATTCGCCGTTATAATGCTATAAAACGAGTTTAGTCTTTTTAATTAACCTCCTTATTTATAAAGACATGAAGTTTATATAATGTTTAAACATATTTTAAACCATTTGTAATATTTTAAAGTTGGTTATTTATAAGTTTTACGATAAAACTATTTTTAACAAAAATCGATTTTTAAGCGGTAAACTGGTAACCGGTTAAAACGTTTTTATAAATATCCATTTATAAACATCTTATGTTATATTTTAAATATTTTTACTCATACTCCAAGTGATATTATTTTATGATAAAATGTTATTTGACATGTAAAACACATTTTCATACATAAAAGATAACATGCAATAATATACGAATAAACATCACATGTATGCTTTAAAATGTGTATAAACCAAGCCATGTCTAGTAATAATTTTTGTGAGTTATCACAAAAATTATTAAGTCTTTCCTAAAGGACTTACTCTTCAAAAGGTCTTCAAGCTCTCACTTGCCAAGACAACTCGTGTTTGCAAAAGAACTTCAAGTCTTCATGTTGTAAAGGTTGCAACACTTAAACCATTAAGACTATAATTAAGCCAAAAACCAAGAGTAGAAGCTCATCATTGAGATTATGGTCTCAAGTGGTTAAGTCATCTTCAAAATGGTCATTTCTTTATCTTGTTACATTTAAAAATAAATACAACTAGTCTAACTAATTTATTACATCAAATAAACAAATAAGAAAATGTGTATTTATCTATTACATCTTATGAATAAATATATATCAACCGAACACAACACAAATGTCCAAATGTATTGTTCATACACAACACCATATCAAATATAATAACAAACAACTCTTTGTTTTTTCTAAGGAAAGTTTTATATAACCAAAATGCATGAAAAACAACTCCATGTTTGTTTTCCACAAAGATTATTGTTAGGTCCAGTTAGTGTTGCGTCTTGGGCTCGTTAGTTAGTCTAGTTTAGTCTCCGGTATGGGCCTGTCCATCCGTGAGTTGTTTTGTAGGGTTTAATATTTATAGATGCTTGCATGCATTCTTGAACGTAAGATTTGATAGAGATTTCAATAGCGTTCATAGTTCTTATCTTTTGTAACCCTAATATCCTCTACAGCGGAAGTTCTTCATCGAGCTCTGCTGAGGATTGAGTTAATTGAATCATTCGACACATTCAGATTCATTCTTGTGTTTTGTCTTACTGTTTTTGCTTTCTTGATTCACCTGTTATAAGATCTAATTGATCAAGAGTTTTATAAACTCATCAATTGGTATCATAGCAGGAGGCTGTGTAATTCATACACATCTTCTGTGAAAGAAGTGATTAGGGTTTATTCCGCATTAACTGATATTTATTGAGCCGTCACTCCATAATTGACGTATCTCATTATTTATTCGTTTTGCCCTAATATTACATATTACAAGTCTGATCTTGCAACAGGTTAAACGATCAAGCATGGACGATTCTCAATCTAATCCTATCAACATCTCAAACAGTATTGGATCTTCAACAAAGATTCCAATTCTTTACACTCAAGATTACGAGGTTTGGGCGCATCATTTCGAAGACTACGTAATCGGATCTAAAGATAATGGGTATCTGATATGGGAAGCCATTGTGTCTGGACCATTTGCTCATTCAGGAACATCCAGAATTATTAAAACTCAGAAGGAGTATAACGATCTGTTAAAGGATGTGAAAGACGTCGCTCAGGACGAAAAGGAGAAGTTTTAGTGCAACATCAAAGCATTGAGACTGATTCGATTCGCTCTTCAATCTGACACGTTTAGATTGGTGAGTTCCTGCACTACCGCTAAAGAAATATGGGATCGGCTGCGAGAGTTGTATTCCACAGATGAAGATTTGGAGCACTCTATTCAGACCTTGATTTTGTCTGAGTTTGGAGAATTTAAGCAAAATTCCACTGAGTCCGTTACTCAGACGTTTGATCGCTTCAATCATCTTCTTAGTAAGATGATCAAACATGATATCGAAAGGAAGCTTATTGAACAGAAGGTTACCTTTTTGAATGGCTTAAGATCCGAATGGAGAGCTGTTGTGTCTACAGTTAAAGCTCACGAACAGTTCAAATCATATTCGCTGGCGAAACTGGTGGAAATTTTGAAATCCCAAGAAAAGATAGTGATGCAAGAGAAGAGTGTGGTCTCAAATTTGGGGTCCTTGGCCCTCCTGTCTAAAAGCAAGAATGCAGTAGAAGATGAAGATCTGAACCTGGAGGACTACGATCTAACTTCAGAAGATTATGCTATGATGGTGTCCAATCCAAAAAGGTTCATCAAGAAGAGGTTTCCTACCAATAAGAACCGAAATTGGCAGGGAAGCTACAGTTCAGAAAAAGTAAGGGAGGAGCCGAAGACTGAAGAACCAAAGAAAGAGGTGAAGGTTGAAGCAGATTCTGGTGTCAGCTGCTTTTACTGTGGAGGAAAGAATCATTATGCCAAAGATTGTGTTTTGAAGAAAATGGAAGAGAAAGATGAAGAGGCAATCCTGATGAAAAAGCTAGAAGAGATTAAAAGGAAGAAAGCTGCTACTAATCCTTCTATGAATGCTCTTATTGTATAGGGTTCGGCAGAGGATGACGAGTTCGGTGGCGTACAGGTGTGGTCGACCGACTCAGAAGATGATAAGGTGAGAAAGCCTTCTCATGGAAGGGCGTATGTCGCAAGAGGTGGTGAAAGCAGTGGGAAGTGTCTGATGGTGACTGATGTATCTCACATGAGGGGATATAATACAGATGGTGGAAATGAGGACACCAAGGAGCCAGAGGACTTATGCTTCACAGCAAAACCTCTCAGTGTGCAGATCAATGAACTTGATGAATTGATCAAGAAGGTACAATCTCTTTTTATTTCGTTCAAAATTCCACATAAATCATATGAAAAGGAATTAAATAACTTAAATTCAAGAATCTCAAATCTGGATAGTTGTTTAACTCAAACACTGGTCACAAATTCTAACCTAACTGACCAAATAAGCAGGGTGTCATCCAAGAGTGAGGAGCGAAGGATGTGGATTGAGCAGAAGGAGTCGGAGCTGATTAAGTCTAAGGATGAAAACATTTATTTGCAAAGAGACAATTTGAAACTATTAAAACAAAGAAATGTTTTTTGTTTGATTGCTAAAAGACTTTATGCTAACATTACTCAACTGCATCTGAATTGTGAAATAGGACAGAAGATACATCGCATGATTTTACCCTTCCTTGAGTTTAAGGAGGATGAAATCGATGCTGAAGCATACAATTGTGAAAGTGTTGTATCTTATGATGATGTGAATCCTACTTATATGTATGGTCTGGACAAAATAGAATCTTTTATAAAGTCCAAAGACCATAAGGACATGCTGAAAAATCTTTTGGATGAAAACAATAAGCTGAAACTAAGGACCGAAACCATACAAAAATTCGACTCATTGAGTGCCAGTTTAAGTTCAGAAAATAAAATTGATGTTGAAAACGCATCTGAACTTAATGAGGACGATGATATGAGTGAAATTTCTGTAGAGGTTGAAGTTGACTGTTCTGAGTTTGTCAAGAGCGAACCCGAAAATCACAAAAATCTAATTTCTGAAAATTCTGTGGAGTTTGCTCGCTTGTCTAAAAATAAGTCCCCGACCCTTAAAGAAAAAGCTCTTGTGTTTCAGAAGGTTAGAACTACTCCAAATCAGGTATATAAAGTCACAGGAGTAACCGAACATCAAACAGCCGAACTCACTGCCATAGTGAACGAAGATAACTCAGATGGCTGTGATGAGTTCTTCTGGTCAGCTCCTATAGATAATGCAGACGAAACAGTTGGTCTGTCAGAGCGAACGTCCTAGAAAACCAAAGGAAGATATGTTCCAGGGACGCTGAATAAGCCTGACAACTTTGACGTGCCAAGTACAAGTGGCACAAAAGAAATACCTGGAGAAGAAGTCACCTCCACAAGCGAAACCTCATCTATGAAGAGTGAACCGGCTGCCAAGAAGCTGAAACAAAAAGCTAATATCCATAGACAACCGAAACAGGTGAAAATCAAAAGCAGCAGAGAAACCTAAGATACAAAAAGAATCTCTCAGAGTGAAAGCAGTTTTGGCGCTCTCAAAACACTCATTTCTCTTATCCTGATAAAAATTCAAAGTCAGAGAAAAAGGCTTTCAGGACACATGAGGAACAGAACCGAAAGGTTAGGTTAGGTCCCAAGAGCAACAACAACCAAAAGGACAGGTTCGGTCCCGAGAGCAATAGCAACCGAAAGGATAGATTCGGTCCGGAAGGCAAAAGCTACCGAAGGTCCAGGTTCGGTCCCTCAAATGACCAAAAACAAAAGGGTCATTTAGAACCTCAAGTCAGGAAAAATTCCCAGTCTAAATTCACTCGTTCTGATTACTCAATTCTCAATCCTTTTCTAAACCCAATTCTGTTCCTGCACAAAATTCAAAATCATCAATGAACATGAAAGGAAAATCGAAGATTTCCTCAGTCAAGGATGACCGAAAGCAGTCTAATGCCCAAACACCAAAATCTGAAACCAAAACGTCTGTAGCTAACCCTAACAAAATAAAAGTTTTCACTATTAAGAGGAAAGATGAAACAACATTAATAAAAAGAACATATCTTGTTGTTGCTTCTCTTACTATTCCTGTTCCTGTGAAAGGCTCATGTGGACCCAAGAAACTTTGGGTTCCTAAATCTGCTTAATTTTTGCAGGTTATAAGTGACGAGCAGTTCGGTGAAGAATGGTACATTGACAGTGGCTGCTCACGTCACATGACAGGAAGGAATGAAGAGCTAAGGGAGTTTCGATCTCTTCAAAATGGTGGGAATGTCAAGTTCAGTAAAAACTCTTATGGAACGATAAAGGGTTATGGGATGATAACCAATGGAGACTTCACAATAAGAATGGTGGCGTACGTTGAAGGATTGCATCACAATATCATCAGTGTATCTCAACTGGTGGGCGGTACCGGTCTCAAGGTTTCATTCAACGACGAAGGTTCAGAGATTATAGAGAAGAAATCCAACAAGGTCATTCTCAAATCAGACCGAAAAGGCGAAATGTTTCCTCTCAATCTCAAACCAATCAAAGGAAATCCAGCTATATGTCTTTTGTCCAAAGCTCATTCTGACGAAAGCTGGTTGTGGCACCGAAGGCTCTCACATCTCAACTTCAAAGACATCAACAAGCTTGTCACCGGAGGTCATGTTCGGGGTCTTCCCTTGCTCAAGTTTGATCGAGAACACTTGTGCGCTGCATGTGAAATGGGGAAACAAAGTCGTCAAAGTCACCCATCTATTATAAACATAAAAGTTGTTGAACCACTTGAGTTGCTTCACATCGACTTGTGTGGTCCATCATCAATCGAAAGCATTGGCGGTAGCAAGTATATTCTTGTTATTGTTGATGATTTCTTGCGTTTTACATGAGTGTTCTTTCTGAAGCACATATCTGAGGCTACTCCTAAGCTAAAGATGTTCATCAAGCAGGTTGAAGTGCAACTGAGAAAAGTCGTTCGCAACATTAGGAGCGACAATGGACTGGAGTTCAAGAACAGAGAATTTGAAGACTTTTTGGCAGAAAAAGGAATCAGTCACAACTTCTCATCCCCCTACACGCCTCAACAGAACGGAATTGTCGAAAGACGAAACCGATCCTTGTGTGAGGCGGCCCGAACTATGCTAAGTTTTGCTTCTCTTCCTTTATATTTCTGGGCTGATGCTATTGCTGCAGCATGTTTTACGCAGAATAGGTCTTATCTCAACAAGCGTTTCTCTCTTACACCTTATGAGATCATCAATAACAGGAAGCCGAATGTAAAATTCTTCCATGTGTTCGGCTCACGATGTTTCATCTTCAACTCCATAGAACATCGTAACAAGTTTGACGTTAAAGCTGATGAAGGAATTTTTCTGGGATATTCGCTTACTTCAAAAGCATACCGGGTCTTAAATAAGCATTCTAGGAAGATTGAAGAAACATATTATGTGACTTTCGATGATAACTACGTCAAGAAGCTAAAGGATACTGAAGAAACAATTGGATAGATTTTCTCTCAAACAGGTCAAGTCACGGTCAAGATTGCTAATTTGTTCGATCAGTTTGTGGACTTATTCGATGAACCTGAGAAAGCTACTCTCTCGGAAGCCAAGGCAACAGACAACAAAATCGATTATCTGAAGCAAATCGTCGAAGATGCAGCCAAACAAATGGGTGAAGGAGAACAAGTTCCAAACGAACCTCCTCAGCAAGGTACTTCAGTTGAGGGGGAGAATCCATTTTCTTCAAATCAACCGAACTCACACTTTCAGGGGGAGAATTCTATTCCTGCTACACCCGAAAGTCTTGTTGCACCCGAAAGCCCTGCTACACCCAAAAGCTCTGCTACACCCGAAAGCTCTGCTAGACCCAAAAATCCTGTAGCACCAGAAAGTCCAGCCACACCTGAGAGTTCTGTTGCACCCGCAGGTATGAACCAACCTGAATACCAAAGAGATTCATCAGTCGAGGGGGAGAATTCCGACATGTTTTACGATGACGACAGTCAATCTCAAATGGAAGAAATGGTCAACGCCGAATTGGATCCATCTTATGATCCAAATGATCCTCCTCTATTAAATGGACCAGAGATCATCCTGTATCTCAAATAGTGGGTAATGTCTCTGAAAAGGTCCTGACCCGATCCCAACTGAAGGCAAAGCAATCATCTCTATTCTCCAAAGTAGAGTTCTGCATGTATAATTCTTTCGTATACAAAGTTGAGCCAAAGACAGTTAACACAGCTCTTGATCATTCCGATTGGGTACAGGCCATGCAAGATGAACTCACTAAGTTTGAAAGAAACAAGGTATGGCGTCTTATTCCAACTCCTAAAGATGCCTCAGTCGTTGGTCTCAAATGGGTTTTCAGAAACAAAATGGACAAGGAAGGTAATGTAATTCGAAATAAAGATAGTCTCGTAGTGAAAGGATACTGCCAGGAAGAAGGAATTGATTACGAAGAAACTTTTGCTCCGGTAGCCAGGCTGGAATCTGTTCGAATATTTCTGGCCTATGCTGCACACAAGAACTTCGAGGTCTACCAAATGGACGTAAAATGCGCCTTTCTGAATGGAGAACTTGAAGAAACAGTTTACGTGGAGCAACCTCCTGGTTTTGTGAATGAAAAGTACCCAAATCACTGTTATATTCTGGACAAAGCGGTTTACGGTCTGGAACAAGCACCTAGGGCATGGTATGAAACACTAACTAAGTTCTTAAAGATGTCAAAATTCAAACAAGGTTCGGTTGACCCAACCTTCTTTCGTAAGAAGGAAGGTAACCACCTTATGGTAGTTCAAATCTACGTCGATGATATCATCTTTGGCTCAACGAATCCTAGCTTAACAGCTGAATTCAGAAAGCTGATGGAGACTAAATTTGAAATGAGCTCAATGGGTCCGATTAACTTTTTCCTTGATTTAAATATTAGACAGGGACCTGAAGGCATCTTTATTAACCAGGAAGCATACACCAAGACTCTTCTTGCTAAATTTGGCGTGATGGGAGACTCAAAAGTCAAAGTTCCAATGGCGTTTGGCACCAAGCTCACACCATCCTTGGAAAAACCGGCAGTCGATAGTACGTTATACCGCCAGATGATTGGTTCCTTGATGTACCTCACTGCTAGCAGGCCTGATATAATGTTTTCTGTGTGTTATTGTGCTAGGTTTCAGGTGAATCCTCATGAACCACATATGCTTGCAGTGAAAAACATACTCCGGTATCTGAAATGAACCACCTCCCTCGGTCTATGGTACCCATCAAACTCGGGTTTCTTCGTTCAAGCCTACTCAGATGCAGACCTTGGAGGATGTGGTTTAGACAGGAAAAGCACCATTGGAGGCTGCCAATTCCTAGACGGGAAGTTGGTTAGCTGGCAATCAAAGAAACAGACATGTGTCTCTCTGTCTACAGCCGAAGCAGAATACATTACAGCTGCCTCCTATACATCTCAAGTGATTTGGATCCAAATCCAGCTCCGTGATTATGGACTTAATATGAAAAAGATCCCACTATATTGCGATTCAGAAAGTGCAATTAGGATTTGTCATAACCCAGTGCAACACTCCAAGACCAAGCATATAGCACTGAGGTATCACTTTATAAAGGATCATGTGGAAGATGGAAACGTCGAAATTCACTTTGTTCGAACCACTAATCAACTGGCTGACATCTTCACCAAAGCTCTTCCTGAATCGAGTTTCAATAAAATTTTACAAGGGCTAGGAATGATGGAATCGGAGTCAGTACCAAAAACTACTTCTCAAAAATAAAAATTGGAAGCGAAATGAACTGAACGTTCGGGTTCGGTTCACATGTGTGCCGAAATGAACCTAACGCTCGGGTTCGGTCCTATTCTCTTATCTTTGCTTATCACTCAAAGGTAGTTTCTTTGGTTGTAAACCTTTTGTATCCTTTTCTCAATTTCATCTCTCTTATTTTCAAAGTTCTTTTCTTTTTCAATTTCATTTTTTTTGCAACCGAAATAGACCGAACGCTCGGGTTCGGTTCCAAATTTTTTTTGTGTCTCATTTTTTTTCTCTTTAAATAAAAAAAACTCCATATATATATATATATATATATATATATATATATATATATATATATATATATATATATATATATATATATATATATATGTATATTTTTTCAATAATTTTTTTTGTATGGATATTTGTGGGAAATTCTTTTATTAGTTAAGTGTCCCTAGAAGCATGCTGCTGTATGTGTCCACAACCTCACCTGATTTCTTTACACCTACTCAATTATTTTTCTCCATCATATTTCGATCTCATACACGTAACCCTTGAGACTCTCAGAAATTACCACTGAGGTTTATGGTTACACAATTTATGTGTTCATGATCTTAGCTTCGTGCCACTACGTGCTAAGTGAAACCCACAATTCACTACCTTCTATGCATTGACGGTGAACAATTAACTTTGATCTAGCTTTCACTAAAGAATTGACGAATTCAGCCTTAAGACTGTACCTTGAAATCTCTGAATTTCATCTTTGTGTGATTCCTATGAAATTGTTAAATCCCATAACATTTCTTCCCATGGAATCCAGTTTTAATTTTTTTTGTTTGAGATTTCACCTACAAATTTTTCCACCATGTCACTTAAATTCTTTTCAAACCTACTTGTTCAACAGACTACATTGGTCTCACAAGTACTTCGGTTGATTTCTGTCTTATGTCAAGATCAGGAATTCTGAACTGAAGCGAAAGCCACCCAAATTAGCCTGATTAAAAGAAGCCTTTCAACACTTCTCAATAAGTGTCTGATCGTTATTCAACGGGAAACCAAACAAACACTTTAAGGTCTCTCTTGACTTTGAAGGAAGTGATTTGTGCCCGGGATCCATTGTTTCGTGTCTTTATTGACATCACAATTTCCCACATATGTGTTGCTTTATTTCTTTTTCTTTTACACACTAAGCACGAAAATCTTTTTGATTTTCCATAATTCTGGTTTCATTACTTACAAGGCAATTTTTTTAAAGAGTTGTGGCTCACATTGTTACACGTGGTCCATTTGCTTTAAGCTGACGTTCCCTCTAAAGGGATAAGATGCTGACTCAGCCGGGAGTCCAATCGCTTTGGTTTTCAAACGGCGCTTGAAGGACAGGCGTGCGAAGTGGAACCGTTTCTTTTAAAACGGCGCCTGATGGGAAGGCGTGTGAATCGGGACAGTTTT
Source organism: Lactuca serriola (assembly GCF_051521515.1). Lineage (NCBI taxonomy): Eukaryota > Viridiplantae > Streptophyta > Magnoliopsida > Asterales > Asteraceae > Lactuca > Lactuca serriola. The sequence continues at coordinate 116,589,598 of NC_136412.1, forward strand.
TCTCTCTCCTGTGTATTCATCGGGGCTACCAACTGTCACACATCAATCATCTCAGAAAACCCTTCGTATTTCCCTCGAAGATTTGGGAACAGATTCTTCTCTCTCCTCTCACCACAGTATAAAAGGTAACTTTAACCATTATTTACCTCTTTACTGCACCCAAAATTCAGAGAGCAACAAAAGCTTTGAGTATTCTACTATTCATCATCTATCCCAACTTCTTCACTTCAAATGGCGGATTCATCTTCAGTTCATGCCACTTCCCACATTTTGCCGATTCGTCCTCAACAGAGTCTGATCATCAATGTTACTCCACACGCTTACGATGCCTTCATGTTCCCGATCATCGAATGCCTCAAATATTCGCCGCTTGCTCCCGCTCTCACCAAAGCTGAAGCTGTTCCTATGGAATGTTTATCGCAAAATTTTGCCACTACTCATTATGATAAGTCTGTCGATAGAATTTTCTTCGACATTCTTGATCACAAGGCATCCATCTCCAAGCAGCGATTCTATTCGCTTTTAGGGTTTGAACCCGATTCATCTAGGGTTAACCCTGAATCCATGGTCACTTGTTTTCCATGTTCTATAACATGGGATACACTGAGGTTCTGACGACGGTCACCAAGTTCACGAAATCGTGCTTGCCTCCTCAATGGAACGGGTTATTTACAGTGTTATTCAAGGGGTTATCGGAACACAGTGTCGGTTCAGACGGAGCGAGTCATCTGTTCATCACGATTCTTTATGGGGTATACAACGGTATCAACCTGGACTATGGGTCGGTCTTATGGCAGCAGCTGATTCAGAGTCTGGCCTCTATATCTCACCATTTTGAGATCTCCTACGCTCGCTTCTGGACTCTGGTCACAAAATGGGTGATGGACAAGTATCAAGTCCCCATTGTTGCTGATTCTCCACTCTCTTCGATAGGTACTTTCCATACCACAAAGATAATAGTCTCTAATGCATCTAAATTTCAGTTCATTGGCTCCATCCCTGAGTCGATGTTTGGAGACGTTCCTGCCGACAGCCGTATCATCCGAACTTACAAGGAGTTTCGTCGCTCTTGTCCTAGAGAGCTCACTCCTGAGATGATCAAATCCATCCACGAAGCTGATAAGCCCGCTCCATGGGGAAAGAAAAATGAAAAGGCCAAAGAAAAACAGGTTGGCAAGGGAGCGAAAGGCCCTTCTCCGAAGAAACGTAAACCTACCAAGGCGGCTCAATCTCCTCCACTGAAGAAGAGAAAAACCCAACCTAGGCGAAAGCTGATACTTGCTTCCTCCTCGAGCGAATCTGAGGAAGAACATTCAGACTCTGACGAGTCCCCCCGTGGTAACACTGCTCCACGATCGCCTACCCCAGAAGTATATTTTTCCAGTTCACCTGTGTCTTCTCCACCAATCACCATTCCTATTTCCATTCCCCCATAACCTCCACCACTCAAATACCACCTACCTCTATCCCAGTACCCCCTCCCATTTTCACTGAAGCTACCACAACAACCGCTGAAGTAAGAACCAACGTATCTGATACGAGGGTTACTACTAAAGCACCCGAACCCACTCCCACTACCGAACCTAGATCAAAACCCGAACCTACTTCCACAACCGAGCCTCCACCATCACCTCCACCCTCCTCTCCTGCTCACTCCGCAGAGGATGAAGATCCTTTTCTTGGTGGGGAGGACATGACATTTGATTCGGTCTATTACAGTCCGTATCAGGTGCAAAGTGACGATGATGACGATGCTCCTGTCACCAAGAAGCATCTTAAGGAGCTTCACGAGAAGATTGATTCACTCATTGCTTCTTCCTCTTCTTCATCACAGTCTACCATCTCTGAGGCTGCTATTCAGAAGATTGTTGATGCTTTCTCTAAAGCTCATGAAGCCTCCACCAGCTCAGCCACTGCCGCTATTGACGCCTCCACCAAGGCCTGTGCTGCTGCGACCGAAAAAGTCGAAAAACTATTTGCTGATGCTTCATCTCTTTTGGAGTCTTTACAGGAAACTGCCGATGCTAATAAAATGAAGCTTGACCCCATTGTCAACAAGCTGGCTACCTCAGTTGCCTCAGAACTGCAGTCCTTCGCCACTCTTCGTCAAACTCTCACTAAGGACAACTCAGCGTTTAAGGCGACTATTGAGGAGCGCCTCACTAAGCTCCAAGAAGATCTAGCTGCCGAGAACTCCCTCATGGACGCTCTCGCTCGAAAGACCACTGATCTCAAGGTCAAGCATATTCAACTCTCCAATTCTCAAAAGGAGATTGAATCTCTTCGATCTGAACGAGAGATTGTGTCTTCATGTGTTTCGGATGTCCATGCCGCTCTTTAAAACATCCTTGAAGCACACGATCCCATACTGAATTACTCAGTAAGGTGTGATCTCGCCGAAAAGCTTGCTCCTGCCCTTTCTCTCTTGAGCAAAATTGAAGGGCTCCTTGAGTTCTTGTCCATTCCGAAACAAGGGGGAGAGAATGTATCTCAACTGCCTCCCACTTCTACAACAACAAAAACAACCGAACCTCCTTCAACAGGCCAAGCCTCAGGTTCGGGTGTCAAAGACAAGGGGAAGAAAATTGCTGAAGAGAGCGATGATGATAAAGAGATCATTGCAGATCACTTAAAGAAGCAAGGTCGAGACAAGGATGCTGATATGAGCGCTCGGGTTGCTAGAGAGGCTGAGGCAGCTGAAAGAAAATTGAAAGAGGATCACGACCTTCTTGAGAGTAGGAAAACCCTTTTTCCTCCGTGGACTCTTGAGAAGTTACTGAAAGAAGCAATTGAAAATCCAAGTATTTTGTGGCTCGAACCAGTGATTTCACTGGATCGCATCAACTCTGTCGATTCTCAGTTCGACATGCCACTGACCCGAAAGGCCTTCATCTTTCATGCCTTTGATAACATTGCTAATATCCCTCATCCTCATCCAAAGGTTGACAGGGATCTGGTCGAGTTCTAGCTGAGGGCTGCTCAACCACAGTAACAAACTTGGAGCGCTCAGAAGATAATCAATGTTCGGGTCCTCAAGCCGTTTCGAGAAGGGAACTTCACGAACGTTCGGTTCAAGGTGCTGAGGGGTTCTGCCAAGACCGAACATGCCATTTCGCTAGCTACTCTTCCCAATTTGAATCCACATGATTGGATAATTTTGCATAACATCCTCCTCACAAATGAAGCAGAGTATGGTCCGATCATTGATCATTTCAAGAGGATGCTTGTATGCTATATAATGGAAGTTGCCAAGATGGATCAAGAGATTCTAGTGTCTTCAAGAAAAGCCCACTATCTCACCTGTTGGCTCTGCCAGTGACCTAAACATGATGCAGATGGGGAAGATTGACCTGAAACGCAATTCTGTCATGTTTACCAGAAACGAAGGCCAAAAATGCCTGTTCGCTTTGGCAGACAAACATCTCTACACCACTGCATGCTTGGAACATGTTTTAGGAATCATTCACCGTTGCAAGCAGAACTTAGCGGATGACAAGAAGTACTTCGATGATATGATTCAGTGGTACATTCGCTTCAGACAGACAATCCTCGCTCTTATCCCTCGTCTGTTTGATACCACTAAGAAGGTTCCTGCAGCTGGACCCAACAAGAAGAAGTGATAGTCTCGCTCCAATTGACGCAAAGGGGGAGATTGTTAGGTCCAGTTAGTGTTGCGTCTTGGGATCGTTAGTTAGTCCAGTTTAGTCTCCGGTATGGGCCTGTCCATCCGTGAGTTGTTTTGTAGGGTGTAATATTTATAGATGCTTGCATGCATTCTTGAACGTAAGATTTGATAGAGATTTCAATAGCGTTCATAGTTCTTATCTTTTGTAACCCTAATATCCTCTACAGCGGAAGTTCTTCATCGAGCTCTGCTGAGGATTAAGTTAATTGAATCATTCGACACATTCAGATTCATTCTTGTGTTTTGTCTTACTGTTTTTGCTTTCTTGATTCACCTGTTATAAGATCTAATCAATCAAGAGTTTTATAAACTCATCAATTATCTAAAATAAAAAAATCATTCTAACATATAAAGGATGGCTAAGGTACCAATGATGAGTTTTGATACAAAATATAAGTGTATATTTCATAAAAACCGGCAACGTAAGTCTTAAAAAATAACAAGTTTATTTTCCAGTTTACAACAAAACCAAACCATCTAGGATCCATTTATTGAGGTTAGAATGATATTAAAAACATTCAAAGAGTGTTTTAGAATGACAACCTTTGGAGCCTTTAAACCCACTTGGTTTTTAGGTGTTAATGAAGATAGAAAAATCAAAGAGTATGATTTTCTCTACAAGTATCCACCATCGAGATTAAGGAACCTGGGATGTTAGTTCCATACTGTATTCTTGAGTGTCGTAAGTCTTTATGTACTTAACTCAAATAAGATCTAAATGAGACAACTTAAGGAAGCTTCTAATTCACAAAACTAGCTTCAAAAGAGAGAAAGGTGTAGGAAGAGAAAAACTTTCGGCCATAGTAGAGAAAGAGTGAAAAACTAGCCAAAAATGCAAGCACATGCATCCACTTTATGCAAGACATACATTTAGATTATAATAACATAAAGTATTAGTTGCATTTTAGAAGCATGGGGACATAAGAAGAAAGTTGACAAACAACCTCTTCTCTTATAAAAATGATTTTGGTCATGCTTAAGAAGAATACAAAAATTGTCTAGCTAGTTTATTAACCATGGTATGTTAACTCACTAACTTAATCATGGTTAACCAAAGTGTCCTAAACTTTGTCAATGACTTATTAAATCATACCATATGATATAACAACCAGTTATACTCTTTTTAATTATTATTTTCACAAAACAATAATTATTCTCTAAATAAATACAATAATTGATATTATTTATTAGTAATCATATTAAAAATAAATATAAAAATGTTCCAAATTGATAAAGTTGTGACCCTATAGGATCATATATTATTAGCAATATCACTCAATGATGATTCTTGGGCATATAGATTCAATAAAGATGATTATTTAGGGAGATGGAAAAATCAAAACTCATTCTTTGTACAAGCTATATGGTGAGCTTCGGGCTCAAGAATCCATTGTGTTGAGAGAATACATGGATCTTGGAGGAACATTGGCACCGGTTTCTAACACTCTGCAATCCCTAAGTAAAGCACTTCAATATCTTTCTCAACCCAACGATTCACCATAAAAAGGTCAATATGATTGCTCCCTGCAGTCATATGAACCAAATATGGAAATAAAGGATGGGTAAGCTTTTTGAAATGCTTTTGATCTCGTCCATCGGTAGTTACCGACATGATCACGTCAAAGGAACAAAATGCAATGATCTGTGACGAAAATTACTATCTCTTTTTTCTATAATCCTCGATTCTTAATAAATTTACATGCAAAGCACACAAAAATAGAGAATAGCAAGCTACTAAGAGATTAGTGTGTAACTCCTAACAATAGTGTACATAAAAATCAAAATATTGATTATATTAATGAAATAACACAAGCTAATTTATGATCTCCAGATGCTTGTCACGCTCCTTAGTATATAAGCGTAAAGTATATAACACATGAATACACTAATTGTCAACTACATAGTTTCAAAAGACATATTTATTAGTTAGAAGTTAACAAGTCTAACATTTTCTCAAATGACAAGTGTAACTGATTGACAACTACTCAACCTTCCATTGGACTCTCATACGGTACTCATTGTGTAACTTCACAGGCTCTTTAATATTATTTCAGACTATAACTATAAAAAAATATAACATATTTACTCACTCGTGACTACTTGGCAAAATGCATCATTCGACTATTCACAACTAATAGTATCTATTAGTCATAGCCTTTAGCTACACTTATTAATTACAGTCACAAATACTTGTTACATAACATATTATACCCTCTCTCTCTCTCTCTCTCTCTCTCTATATATATATATATATATATATATATATATATATATATATATATATATATAAGCATAAAATGGAAAAAACAAAAAACAAAAAAGAAGCTTGTTTACTGGAGAAGAAAGGAACAAACAAAAAGATAATACTAAGTTGTATAGACGTCTTGATTTTCTTACCTATTGTAGTTTAAGTGGCTAATCTCAATTAAGAACACTGTCTTTTTAATAAGGGTGGAGGTAGTTCAAGAAAAAAAAATCCAAAAAGCAGATGAAGTAGGTTCAAATCATATCATGTGCATGTTTGTGACATTAATCTATTGTGAAACTTCCAACGAAAGAGGCAGGTGCTGAAGCATGATTTATACCATAAGTTTTAGCAAAAAATATTAGTATTAAATTCAAATTTAACTAACTCACATTATTAAAGTAATTAACAATACTTATTAAAAGCAATTTGAAAGGTCATTGAAGTTTCAAATGAATGTGGTTGAAGGAATAATGCCTCTGCTATAAGCATACTAGACGAATACCCGTGTGTTGCACATAATACAACAATATATTTGACATCTTTACAAATATATGTTTTTTTTTAAATATATCAATGACGTTTTTGTTAGCTCTTATATAATAAATCTTATAATAAGTTGGTATAAATATTATTTGTTTTAAATTATATAATAATGTAGACATCTTTTAAAATTCTATAATCTCAATTGTCTCAATGGCCTCTACTTACGGGTTACTCATAAATAAAATTAAGAGTAAATTACTGAAATCGTCCCTGTTGTTTGGTCAAAATTGCACGCTTGGTCCCTAACTTTTTTTTGCACTCGGATCGTCCCTGTGGTTTGATTTTGTTGCGTTTTTCGTCCCTATGGTTTGGTAAAAATTGCATGTTTGGTCCCTAACTTTATGTATGTAAGGGACGAAAAATGCAACAAAATCAAACCACAGGGACGAAAAACGCAACAAAATCAAACCACAGGAACAATCCGAGTGCAAAAAAAAAAAAGTTAGGGACCAAACGTGCAGTTTTGACCAAACTACAGGGACGATTTCAGTAATTTACTCTAAAATTAAATATAATATATTGTTTAATGATATTTATAGTTGTTGTTATGATTAATTAATTTTAAAAAGTTTATTTGCTTACGATTTTAACTTCTATCATTGTAATTAATTAAAACATCAAACATTGTTTTTATTTTTAAAGATAATATTTGTAGAGATTTCAAATATATTGTTGTATTCTGCGCACCGTGTGAGTATTCGCCTAGTATACTTATAAAAGAGATATTTTTACTTGCACCACATGCATTTGAAACCTCCATAACTTTTCAATTTCTTTCTAATAATTATTATAAATTGGTTAATCATGTTAAATTAATGCAAAAACTGAATTCTAATAATAATTTAACTAAACTATAATATAAAAATATCATATTTTATTTCTATTTATAAAATTATGACATTAACTTTTTAACATATTATAATTATCTTATTAGTTTAGATATTTTGTCGCATATGAACAATTTTCATTTTAAAGCCACAACTACTTTTAACTTTTTGTTTTTTGTTGTAAGTTATTTTAAATAATATATTTGGAAGCTCTTAATTATTTTAATTTGGTTTTAAAATTTTAAATTTTTTAAAATTTATTTGATGAATATTGTTAGTTTCTTTGATTGTAATTATTTAAAACAACAAACATTGTTTTTGTTTTTAAATATAACATTATAATTTTTTATATAATATTACTTTTAACTATTTTTATTGTAAGATATATTTAAGCTACTTATTTGAAAATTCTTAATGATTATAAAATATAGTTTCATGGTTTTTTTTTTGTTAATTTAGGATTATGATTTAGGTTTAACTTTGACAAAACTGTAAAATTGGTCCATGTGGTATTCAAAAAACTTTGGATGGGGTCCAAAAAGTTTTCAGCTTGCATGGAAGGTCCAAAATCAAAGTTTATCTGGGTTTTTGGTCCTTGATACACTTTCAAAGACGATTTTACCCTTTTCATTTCTTTTCTCTATTTTCTATATTTATTTTGATATATAAATAATTAAAAATAAAAACAAAACTAAAATCTCACCCAACCCTCCTCTTTCTCTCTCTATCACACACACACACACACTTACTCTCTCTCTCTCTCTCTCTCTCTCTCTCTCTCTCTCTCTCGGACGTCATTCAACCACCATCACCACCACCATATGCTTGCCGGAACCCTACATCATAAACCATTGATTACCTCATCAATATCCAGTCACAGTAAAAATCCACCATAAACCCACCATTTAACATCTGTTTTGATTATTATCTCCGATGAAAAATTTCATCAAAAGATCAGAATAGATCATTATCTCCGATGACAATTTTCATCAAAAGACCTTTGATGTCGTAGCAATTCCAAACTGGTTTCCGGTGATCATTTTCCTTACTAGACACCTAAGAGCTCATATATCAGGAGCTGATTCCTGTTTATTTTTCCTAATTTATCACCTGTACATTCTAATTTCGTTCATGAATTCCTAATTTCAATAACTTGTGTGTAGTAGATTAAAGAGATATGTTTTTAATTTGTGTTTCAGATTAAAGAGATGGTGCAACGAAACAGGAGATGGAAATGATGAAACCCCTGAAATTGAACCTTGGAAACCCTAAAATCGAACTTTTAAAACCCTAAAATAGGGCCTTGAAATCCCTTCTGTTGTTCGGGGATAATAATTAACTCGCTAGAGAGCCATATCACCACCGCCAATCAAATGGAAATACAAATACAGGGGAAGACGCAGAGAAGGAGGATACTACAAGCTCTTCATCAAGAAATCTAGACATTACATAGCTGATGTCATACAGATTTCTGGTTGTCTTCACGCTTCCATATCACAACCCAACACCACCACCAACAATTGCAATAACAGGGAAAAAAGAAAACTAATATAGAGAAAGAGGTGAGAGAGAAAATGAGAGTGAAAGTGGGAAGGGGGGTTACGGGTAGGGAGGGGTAAGTGATTTTCTTTTTCTTTTTTATAATTATTTAAGGGGATGTGATTTTTTATAATTATTTAAATACTAAACAAATACAGAAAATTTAAAAAGAAATGATAAGGGGTAAAATCGTCCTTTCAACTTTTTTAGGACCAAAACTAAAGGAAATTATTGATTTTGGACCTTCCATGCAAGTTGAAAACTTTTTGGACCCTATCTAAAGTTTTTTGAATACCACAGGGACCGATTTTATAGTTTTGTCGTTTAACTTTATAATTTATAACTTTTAACTATTTATAGAATCCTCTATCAATTATTTTCAAGTTTAACTGAATTTAGATTGAAGTTAACCATTTAAAATTATATTGAATTTAATATTTTAACTATTCTGCATAAAATCATAAATTATACAAAAGTGGCGACTTTAAAATGACAACTTCTCACATACAACAACATATCTAAACTAATAATTTAACTATAATATTTTTGAAAGTTAAAGTCATAATTTTGTAAATAGTAGTAAAATATAATATTTTAATACTGTTGTTTAGTTAATTTATGATTAAAATTTAGTTGTTACATTAATTTAATATTATTAACAAATTAATAATAATTATTAGAAAGAAATTGAAAAGTCATGAAGTTTTTAAATACATGGGGTGCAAGTAAAAATGCATCCCTTATAAGTATAGTAGGCAAATGCCCGTACGTTGCGCAGAAAACACCAATATAGTTGAAGTCTATATATATATATATATATATATATATATATATATATATATATATATATATATATATATATATATATATATATATATATATATATATATATATATATAGCAATAACGTTGTTATTAAATTTGATATAATAATTCTTATACTAAATTGATATAATATATTGATTATTTTGAATTATATGATAATATATACATCTATTATAACTGCATAATCTCAATCGTTTGAATGAATTTTATCCACGAGTTACACATGAATAGAATTAAATATAATATATGGTTTAATGTTATTTATAGTTGTTGTTATTGTTAATCAATTTTTTAAAATTTATTTGCTTAATGTTTTAATTTCTATCATTATAATTATTTAAAACATAAAGCATTGTTTTTTCATTTTAAAGGTAACAATATATTCATTTATATAGAACTATTTTTACCTATTGTTATTATAAGTTATTTTTAGCTACTTATTTGAAATCTTTTAACGATTACAAAAATATCTTTAGGAAATATTTTAGTTAAATTAAGATTACAATTTTGTTTTTGCATTTATCACTACAATTTATCACTTTTAACTATTTACAAAATATTCTTTGGTTTTTTAAATGGAACTGAAATTTATATTTAAGTTGACATTCTAATGTTATATTTAAATTAACAATTTAAGTATTTTGCCCAAACGGTTCAAAAGTTGTAGCTTTAAACTGATAATGGTTTACATACAACAACATATTAAATCCAATAAATTAAGTATAGTATGTTAAAAGTTAAAGACATAACTTTATAAGTATAAGTAAAGATATTATTTTAAAACTGAAATTTAGTATATTTATGATTACACTATAGATTTGATATTTATTTAACCTTATTAACTAACTTATAATCTTTATAAGAAATACACTACAATTAATCACTTTTAACTATTTACAAAATATTCTTTGGGTTGTTTAAGTTAAACTAAATTTTATATTTAAGTTGACCCTTTAATGTTATATTCAAATTAATAATTTATATATTTTATATAAATTGTTCCAAAATTATATCTTTAAAATAATAATGGTTTACATCCAAAAATATGTTAAAAGTAATAAATTAATTATAATATGTTAAAAGTTAAAAAACATAACTTTATAAGTAGAAGTAAACATATTATTTTAATATTGAAATTTAGTTTATATTTTACACTTTAGATTTGATATTTATTTAACCTTATTAACCAACTTATAATTATTATTAGAAAGAAATTGAAAAGTCATGGATGTTTCAAATGAATGTGGTGAAAGGAAAAAATGCATGGGAGTTTCAAATGAGTGGGTGAAAGGATTAATGTTTCCTTTATAATATAGTATGATATGATGATACTAGGCGTAACCTCGCTCGTTGCGCAAGAATGCATTTAAGTGGTCTAATTATGGGAAAAAATAGAAATATGTTGGAATTTACATTTTTAGTCATGTTTTTGGCATTAAGCAAATTATCAAATAACATAAAAATCCATCAATTTATATTTTGATACTATCTAATATAGTTCACGTTGAGAGAAAAACTTTTGAGAAACACATTTAAACAAATGTTAGAACAAGTTATAATGTGGAATAAGTTTAACTCAAAGATCATAAAGCTCAACAATAATAAGAATTTAGTGTTAGGAAGTTAGATAATTAGATGCAGAAATATAATGATGAAAATGTAAGGAAATATAAATGACAACAAGTATTATATCAAGTAAACACTGAGCTGATTCTTCACAAGGATTACATTCAAACCATGTTAGTAAGTGTGATCGGCTTAAAGTGATTAAGTCAAGAATGACTTGCTCCGAAGGAGATATTACGATCTTAAGATAAGACTTTAAGTTTTGTAAGATCTTTGAGAGGGAGAGAGTAGTAAGATAAGATTTAAGAGATAAGAGAGATGTTTGATAAGAAATGTATTTTTCATTAGAGGCGGAAGACTCTATTTATAGAGTTCTGAGAACATTACAAACACTATAATTCAAATGGAGTGTCCATGAAAGGTACACTGGACAATACATTGTAAAAGCATAAGTTAAAAAACTAAGTCTTTGTCCCAGACAAGGTGGTTGCGGATGGCTTCATGTTACGGTAGCAGTATCAACATTGCGGTAGATAGGAGGACTTCAGATTAAGGTTCAAGAGGGTCACTCTCTTGATTCAACAATTTTCCCCTAAGTGACCTCTTTAACCTTCCCACTTGTCTAACTTTACAAACTTGATCAGCATCCACCAAAATTTTCTCACTTCACCCAACCAAGTGATCCTTCTTGTGATCTCGAATTTTACTTCATCAGTAATGTGCTTCGACCTCTGCACTGAAGTCAGGGTGACTTCTAGTTGTCTTTGGGTTAGGCGGTGCATGGAAGTGATGGGAATGAAGTACTTAACATCATTGTTAACTCTTTTGAACACAACTACCAGTTCTGGAAAGTTGGTTGCACCCAAGGATCGCTCTTGATATCCTTCAGTATAAACAGGTGCAGGATCAAGTGGAGGAAGGTTGAATTTCTGAACAAGGGTCGGATGAATGTCAGCATCTATCTTGGCAAAATCGCACATTGCGCATCTCAGGTACTCACAAGCTTTTTCAAAAGCTATCTTCATTTTGGGATGTTTCTCTTACTTAAGTTGAATCACCTTTGTGATTAAGAACACCTCTTCTAGATTCATACACGGAAAGTCAGCCTAAGTTCTGATATAATCATATCCTCTTCTTGTCAGAGTGTAATGGATGAACTCGAATTTCATGAACTTCGGATCTTGTAGTTCTTGACTCTGGAAGGCTTATCACTTGACCACATATCCTCGAATTTGGATCCATGCTTTCCATAAAACTTGTTAAGATGTTCGAATTACAGAGGTAGCCTCTGATCATCAGGGAGGCTTTGGTTGAAGGGTTCAAAAACTATGAAGAGCATGGCATTTGGAGAGATGGGAATATCCCAGTAACCATCAGAAGGAGGTTTAGCATATGTTAACACTGGCCTATAGTCTTCATCGAGAAACCTACGGGTTGGGTTAATCCAGGAGTTGATGAGGGTTTCATCCATTGTCGTTTTGAAGCCATGATCTCTCCATATTTGGTTAGCAAGCTTTGCTGGTCTCCAGTTTGCTTTGCGCTGTTTAGTTGTGGGAGAATCATTGGTATGATCAGATGACATAGTTGGAGCGAGGTTTTGAAATTGAGGTGGAGTTTCTTGATGAGGAGAGTCATGTTGTTCAACTTGAATCTTTTGTTTTTGCGGAAGGGATCTAGGAGGAGATGGCACCAAAGTGTGAGTTTTTTCTTGATAAGTCTTGATCCTTGGCTGAGCTGAGCAGATGCAAAATGAGATGGACCGAATTATGTAGGGATTACTTATTGAGATTGATGGAGCTGCGGTTCTGATCGTTCACTTCCCCATTTTGAGGAAGTAACTTGTTGCTCCTCAAACCATTGACGGAGGCCATCAATCTTACTGAAGACATTATTGACTTGGGACTTGAGAAGATCAGATAGTTGTTGATTGTCGGGAATCTTTGTGTTGAACAACAGATGATGGATGTCTTTGGTGAGCTTCAAAAGTTCTTGACCATGAAAGCTTGTGGTCAGAGAGCATCAAAGGTTATTAATCGTGGATTGAAGCATTGCAATGGTTGATTCATAAGCATTGTGAGTTCCCTCAACAAGCTTCTTGGATTGAACAACCCGATCAACAATCGAAAATTGAAGGTTGGTTTTGATTGCGGCGACTTCCTAAATGAGACGTTCAACAATTGCTAGAAACTCTTTATGGATTGTGGTTCTTTTGTTATCCAGGGATCGAATACCGATTTCAACTTTAAGCGATATCCTTTCAGCAGCCAAACGTTCCCTTGTTTCTAATCGTTCAAGTCTCTCAGCAATAGACTACGGACCAACAACTTCAGTTTGTTATGGGGTTGTGACTGCGGCTAAGATCTTATCAACTTTCTCCTGAAGACTCAAAAATTCCTTGCGAGTGACCGCCATTTTCTTCTTTTTTTTTTTTTTCCTTTGGCTTGGAAGTGGAGTGCTGAGAACCGCTGGTGTCTTTATCTCAGGCACCAACATAAAATCATATGATTGAGGTGGTTGATTAACTTCATTCATATCCAGATCATCCAGACCAAAGGTTGGTCCAGAGCTAACTTCAATCGCTATACCGTCTTCATTGGATTCGTGGATTTCGGCAATTGGGGGGGGGGGGGGGTTGAAAGGTCTTACACCATCTTGAAGATTCTAAGCTTTCTGGATTGTTTCCACCATAGAGGTCATCCAGTCTTGAACTTTGAGAATGGTGGCAACAGTGTGGGCGTTGTTGATTGAGTCAGCCCAATACTTTGCAACAGTTAGAATTTCCTTTTCCTTGTGTTGTTGTTGTTTGGTTTGTTGATTCTTTCGGCCTGGAAAACTCTGCGAAAAGCTTCATACTTTTTTACTTTGGATTCAGTATTTGGTTGATACCAAACCCACGAGTCATCAGAATCATATCCGTCAAATCCTTGTTGTCGCACCGAGGTGTCCCCCGGGTCCATGGATCCTTGCACATTTGTGCTCACCATACCTAAAGCACCTGATTGTAATGTAAGAATAGTAGGATTTCCTGAGCTTCCTTGGTCTCCTTGAACGATAGTAAAGTGTGGCCTCGGCTCAGTTCTGGCAAAGGCTGAAGAGATGCCCTACGGTTGGGAAGGTGTATCTAGTGTTTGAGTGACAACAAGAAGTATGGAGTGCAACTCCTGTGGTTCACAGAATGAAGATGGGAAGCCCTGGAGACCTTAGGGCATGTAGAACCAATTAAATCCTCTTGTGATTCAACTGGGGTCGAGTCTCCATGATCAGATGAAACATGCACACTTGCTGTGTCTGAGTAGCTAGAGATGGTTGTAGCGAATAGGTATGTGGAAACCCTAATGACTACCGGAGTCTTTTGAGAGACTGCGGTATTAGTCTGGTCTTGCATATGGCTAGGACTTGGGTTGGTCTTTCCTCTTTTGTGAACACGAGCTTGACCAGAGTCATCATCAGACTCATTGTCAATGTTGATTGGAGGGCATTGAGAATGAGCAGGAGCTTCATCTGAGGACACAACGGTTTTGCATTTTTTGGAAGCTTTTCCTTTCTTGGATTTGCCACTGGGGGATTTCTTTGATGATACCAGTAGTTTTACCCTCCGGGCAAGTGGACGGCTTGACTGTGTAGTAGTAATAGGGACTACGGTACTCACTGGACCATGGAGTTCTATATATGCTAAGATGAACTGACTGGGTAGAGGCGGGGTAGGAAGATATGGGTCAATAACTTCTGTAGCCTCTATATGATATGTGACTTCTTTGGTTTCAAGTCCAACAAAGATCAAGACATGTACAGGTAACATCTCAATGGTCCAAAGATTGATTGATCTTTTGAAGGTGTGTACCTTTTAAGATCGCGGGTGATGAAAAGATTGATGTCATTTCCCATGCCGAGGCTTGCATCCCAGTGGAGGTCTAAGATGCACAAAGACCAAAAATGAGCGAAGGTGAGCTTAGTTGGAGCCGTCCTTGGATTCTCCTTTGGAATGTACTGAAGAAAGTAATCCCATAAGATCTGCCCGTAGTTAACGTCGTTCCCAGTGAAGATGCTCCACACCAGTTCCAAGAGCTTGAGACCCATGTTGTATGTGCCTCTAGCTTTTCCAGAGAGACTCTGGATGATGAAGTGATAGACATATTGGCAGACCGCATGCAGTTGGTTTTTCTTGAATTCACCAATGCCTTTCAGTTTCTTCTGATAGCCCATCTGGTAGAGAGTCAAGATGACGTCACTTGTGCTTGGAGAGTAAAATTGTGTGGAAGGTAGAACACGAAGATTAATTGCATTCAGGAACTTTTCCTTAGTCAAGATGACCAAAGAATCATCATTCAAGTTCATATGATATTCTTGCAGGTTGTTGATTGGGAGAAATGCAGAGAATGCACATTTGAAAAGGGTTGAGAGTGGAACTGTTGGATTAGATGTCTAAGCTCATAACTATTTTGGTATGTACTTGGCCCGATTGTGAGCATGGTCCTTTTGGGTTGCCTTCACCATAGCAACTGATAGGATGAATTAAGGAGAAAGAGGATTAATTATGATTTATTAATATATTATATGAATAATATATTAAAAGAGAAATCATATTTTTTAATTAATATTAGTCGATAATTAATAAGAATTAATTTTGTTGCTATTAGAGATTAATTAAATAAAGGGGACTGATATTTGCAATTATATGGTAGTTGCAATTGGACTATGGATTCCTAATGGAAAGGGGATTAGACGAAATCTATGGGAAGCACATATGGATTTCGTCCAAGGGCTTTCTAGAGGGACTCCATGGGTTACTTAAGGCCTAAGCAGATGTCACACCCCAAAACCTAAACGGCGGAAACGTTTCGGGGCAGAGGACATCATGTACAGTAGCACAACAATGCATAATAGTAAACAAGCAACAAAACTATCCATTTCATTAATAATATATTTTTAATACAAATGTGCTCTGTATAGTTTATAAGACACCAAAAATATGAATCAAAATAAGAGATGAGTCTTGAACGTGCTCCATCTTCCCAAAACTTGGTCATCGGTACCTGTCTATTGGTGACCTGAGAATACAAGTTATTTTGAAAGCGTAGATCAACATTAAAGTTTGTAAGTTCATAAGAATTTTAGTGTCATTTTTTGAATGAAAGTGCTTGTAAATTTTGTATGTAAATGTTTGTAAGTATTTGTCAATGTTTGTAAGTATTTGTAGTAAATGTTTGTATCACCTAGAAAATCCTATATGTTCTACTAAAAGTAACCTTCTACCAATGCCCAAATGTTCTGTGTGTTGTGTTATTTGTAAATGTTGGTATCTTTCCCAAGTATGACTATCATTACCAAAATATAGTTTACATTACCGTTTATGTGAGAAGATCACAATGTGAATGCAATGGGAAAATAACAGTGTATAGTAGTATTGTATGTAAGTAACTACCAATGTACTAACTACCATAAACCGGTTTGTTAATTAAGGTAAAATGTGATATGATTGTAACCATACTTGATAGACTAGTATAACACGATGCTCTAAGGCATCGAAATGGTATGACATTAGTCACCCATAGACCTGCAGGTCCCACTGTAGCTAGCAGCAAGGTGTAGGATAGTAAATCCCATATAGATTTCCATGCCATGATTTAGTGGCTAACATTAATGTTATAGTGTTCTAGTGTTTGTATAGTATGTTCTAGTGTATTCTATGTTCTCTCTGTACTAGTGTATTGTACGTTTTCTTTGTATAGTGTAGTGTATGCTCACTTTGTTTCTCATAATAGTATATTCTCTTTGTTTCTCATAATAGTATATTTGTATTGACGCATGAATGAACTGAATCTTGTATGTTTCATTGTCTTAGTAATAGTAAGTAGTGACTTCCTAAACTATACCTATTATAGTTTACTAGTAATATTGTTTGTATGAATGAACATGTTTGCACACCTTTGCTACCCAAAGGTATTGAAATGAATGAAGAACTTTAATATCTATATAAATATACACAATATATAACTAAGATTCAAACGACCTTAGGACAAACAACCGATACCCTAAGTCCACAACCAAACAAAGAACAGGAAATAAGGCGAGTTATCAGTCCTAAGTCTTTTCAATCCTACTTATATAACTATATCCATATAGACATGATCTTTATAAAGTATAAGTTTAAGAGAGTTTAATAAGGAATGTTGCATATAAAAGAGTTTGTAAAACTATTTGAAGCAATTTGTTTGGAAATACAGTTTGAATTATAAGAAATCTGTTTGTTTGATAGTTATTAATCACATGTGATTGATATAATAACTATAATGTTTCTACTTGTATTCCCCCCATAAAAGCATTTAATATCATTTAAAAGATAAGTTAAGGGGTATGAACTCACCTACAGTGAGTGACACGAATAAAAGATCGGTTTGTAGGATGCTAAGTGTTAAGTGTAGACTTGAGCACAACGGATCCTAATAAGCATATAATGACATATATATGTATATAATTAGTGTTTATACAACTAATCAGGAAAGGGAAACACCTTAGGGACTAGGATACACTTGAATGGAAAAATATAAATCACAAATGATTGTGTATAAAGGGAGTTTATGGCCACACTTGGTGTTTGCGGCCAAGTGTTCATGACCTTAGGAGTTCATGACCATAGGGCTTACGGCCTCATGAGTTTACGGACGTAAACTTATGTTGATTTGCGCCAAAAGGTGTTTTAACGTCTTACAAACCTCAAGGAAGTGTTTCTAGACTCAAGACCAAGCCTTATGAAGGGTTTTTGGCTCATTTGCACCTTTAACTAGGGTTTACGGCCAAGGAAGATGCTCTTGGCCATAAACACCTATTGTTCTTGGGGAAATAGACGTTTTCAAGGTGCTTAACAGGTGTTCCAACTAGATATCGAGTATAGGTAAGTGATACTTACGATATAGAAGCTAAAAAGGTTGACTTTGGCCCAAAACACTAGTGTGTGTTCTTGGTGTTTCTTGAAGATCTAACCCAAAAGATGATGTTAATGGATGGAATCAATGGGTGATGCTAGTTAAGGTGATTTAGCAACTAATCAAGGGGTGGAAACACTTACATTTTTGAAGATTTAAGTGCCGAACTTGATGATAGTTGAGAGTAAAACCGAGTTCTTGAGTTAGAAGTGGTAAAAGTGTTGAAAAATGGCCAAGTATCACATATATAGTCAAGAGTTTACAGCCACCATGAGTTTACGACCGTAAATGTAACATCCCGAGTTCAAGAGTGAAAGTTCAACGTTCAAAGTGAAAATGTGATTGGGCAACTCGGCGAGTAGGGTCGCGATTCTGGTCGCGTGTTAAGTGGCCAACTCGGCGAGTCAGCGGCTGGACTCGGCGAGTTGGTGTTGTGTGGAGAAAACCCTAATATCGGGGGATGAGCCCTATATAAAGGACATTATACCCTCTCCCCAACCTCTTACTCTTCCTTGAAGTCCAGAAACCCTAGTATCCGCTTGTGAGTGAATTAGAGAGCTTTGGGGCCTTTAAAGATTATTTGTGGAAGAGATTTTTGAAGGCTAAGGGGCTTGGAGCAAGGGGCTTTGCAAGGATTTGGATTTCTCTTCTGTTGGAGCTTTCTTTTGAGGTATTATTTCGTTGCTTGGGCTGTTATTCATCTAGATTCATCATTTTGGAGTTTTTGGAAAGCATGGCTTGTGATATTTTGAGTTTGGAGGTTAGATATGAGGTTGCTACCTCAGATCTGGAATGCAGAAGGTCTAGAGTGCATTAAAGTCCCTGTTCTTGAGTGATTGGTGAAGCCATCTTGTCCCAAACCCTAACCCTAGAGTGTTATATGCTTAGATCTTTTTGGATTCACGTAAAGTTTGCCACTTTACGTGATAGATGGGTTGTTGGAGGGTAGATCTACGGTTTGGATCATATGCATGGCTTGGAAAGCGTCTGTATGGATTAAGACCTAAGGCTACTCGGCGAGTCACAAGGGTGTACTCGGCGAGTTGCATGAAGATGGGCAGGAACTCGACGAGTTGGAAGAACAACTCGGCGAGTTAGTTGAAGATAGCCTTGGACTCGGCGAGTCTGGTCGTGAAGTCCTAATCTTTTTCTGGTTAAGCTGTGAATCGGTGAGTCAAGGGATGAATCGGTGAATTGAGTGAGAAAGGACTCAAAGTTTATTGGACTCGGGGAGTCTTGGGGAGACTCCGCGAGTTGAGTCACAGATTGGGAGTTCTGAGTGTGGGGACTCGACGAGTCGGCGGGTTGACTCGGCGAGTAGAGTCAGTCAGGAGGTTGACTTTGACTTTGACTTTGACCAAGAGTTGACCAGTTGACTTCCAGGGGTATTTTGGTAATTGTTGGCCTTTGTTTTGAGTTCAGTGTTTTGGTTTTAGCTAGTGGTGGAGATCGTGTCAGTGGTCAGAGCAGCTTGGTCTTATCTCTTCAGTCATCAGTTGCAGGTGAGTTATCCTCACTATATCGACAGGGTCTACGGCACCAAGGCCGACCCTTTATCAGATAGTAATCCGGTATCGTTTTTATGTTATTGCTTTGCTATGTTTGCATCCTGGTAGTTAGGATGGTATGCTAGTGACCGGTTAGGTCGGTATCCTGGTTAGGATGATGTTATGTTATGTGATCTGCTAGATCGGTTTGATTGGATGTGAATTGTTATATGATTGAATGTTTATGTGCACATGGTTGTTGGATTAGGGTTTGGGTTGAGGCGGGTCCTGATTTGTGCTGTGGACCAAGGCGACTGAAGGCCCAGTGCGGGCGGACCAGTCATACTGTAGACTCAGAGAGTGGACCAGGTGGATTGAAGGCCCGGTGCGGGCGGACCAATGACACTGTAGACTCGATGTATATGGCTAGACTCGGAGGGTGGACCAGGTGGACTGAAGGCCCGGTACGGCGGACCAGTCACACAGTAGACCCGAAGTGCATGACTGTTCTGTGTTATGTTGGTATGACATGTTGTGCATGTATGGTATATGTGGTTGGTATTTTAGGGGTATCTCACTAAGTTTTCGGGCTTACAGTTGTGGTTTAATGTTTTTCAGGTTCTTCAGGAGACCATGGCAAGGCAAAGGCGTGCTCGTACCGCTCCTCATGATTATGTTTTCTGATGTGGTTCTGGGAAGACTATGATAATAATAGTATTGAAAACCTTTTTGTAATAACTTAATGAAACTGGGTTGTTTTTGAAAAGTTTAAATTGGTTGAAATTTTTAGAGCGTTACAGTACACTCATGTGGCCTGGCCATAAACTCCTCATGAAGGGGGTTTATGGCTTGCTTGTTGGTTTTGAATTTCTGCTGATACTTCCTGACACTTATTACTTTGATGTACTAGGCTTAGAACACTCAAACAGACCCCAAAAAGTGATAAAAGATAGCAGGAATAAGTCTGACTTTGATTGAGTTGAATGGTTGTACAAGATAGAAATTTTGGGTTGTCACATCATCCCCCCGTTAGAGAGAATTTTGTCACGAAATTAGAGTTTAAGCAATTAAGTAGTAAAAAAAATAACTATGCGAAAAGATGTGTTTATTTCAATTTCATTTGATCCTCACGCTCCCAAGTGAATTCAGGTCCCCGCTTGGCATTCCAACGAACCTTCACTATCGGAATGTGGCTTTGCTTCGTTTGCTTGACCTCTCGGTCCATGATCTCTAATGGATCTTCCACAAAGTTGAGACTCTCGTTGATATCGATCTTATAGAGCGGGATTACAAGATCATGATCGGATAGACACTTTTTCAAGTTCGAGACGTGGAAAGTAGAATGTACGTTACTAAGTCCACGAGGTAGTTAGAGTTTGTAAGCTAAAGGGTTGATTCTAGCGGGAATCTCGAAAGGCCCTACGTATCTTGGATTTAGTTTTGTATGCTTTCCGAAGCGTATCAAGCCCTTCCAGCGTGAGGCCTTCAATAGAACATGGTCGCCAACCTGGAATTCCAATGGTTTTCTTCTTTTGTCTGCATAGCTTTTCTGTCGGTCTTTAGAGGCTTTCAATCGTTCACGAATATGAACGATCTTCTCTGTCGTTTCCCGAATGATTTCTGGACCAGTGAGAATGCTGTCAGGAACGCGTACTTTAGCTAACTGTGTGTCGCCCACCTCAGCCCAGCACAGAGGGGATCTGCATGTTCGGCCATATAGGGCTTCAAATGGAGCGGCCTTTATGCTTGTGTGATAACTATTATTGTATGAAAACTCCACAAGGGGTAGATGAATATCCGATGCCTTTCCAAAGTCAATCACACAGGCTCGCAACATATCTTCCAAATATTGAATAGTCCTCTCACTTTGTCCGTCGGTTTGCGGATGGTAGGCTGTACTCATGTCCAGCCTAGTTCCTAGGGAATTTTGGAGCGACTACTAGAACCTTGAAGTAAATCTACTATCTCTATTAGAGATAATGGATATGGGAACACCATGCAGTCGTACGATCTCCCTAATGTATGTTCTAGTGAGTTTCTCCATCTTGTTAGTTTCTTTGGTAGACAGGAAGTGTGTGGACTTGGTTAACCTGTCCACGATCACCCAAATGGTATCAAGACCACCCGTTGTCTTGGGCAACTTGGTTATGAAGTCCATCGTGATCCGCTCCCACTTCCATTCAGGTATCTCCGATTGTTGAAGTAAACCTGATCGTTTCTGGTATTCGACCTTAACCTTTGCGCATGTAAGGCATTTACTGACGAAGGTAGCAATCTTTGCTTTCATGTTAGGCCACCACTATAACCTTTTAAGATACAGATACATCTTATCTGAACCTGGGTGGACGGAATATCGTGTGTTGTGCGCTTCGGTCATGACCAAGTCTCTGAAACCACTGTGTTTCGGTGTTTAGATCAAATCCATGAAATATAAAGCTCCGCCACCCTTGACTTCCAAGTTCTTATCCATCCCTCTCAGGAATTCACTCGCCACATTTT
This sequence comes from Lactuca serriola, assembly GCF_051521515.1. NCBI lineage: Eukaryota > Viridiplantae > Streptophyta > Magnoliopsida > Asterales > Asteraceae > Lactuca > Lactuca serriola. Next base: position 116,611,739 of record NC_136412.1, read on the forward strand.
TAGGTTTCAAGGCTTGAAGTTGAGCTTCCTTAATTTGTGTGGACAAATGTGAAGGGATAGTCATAGTCAATGATTTGACTCTACGACCAGAGTATTCTTTCCGACTTAGGGCGTCAGCTACTATGTTGGCTTTACCCGGATGATAACGAATTTCGCATTCGTAGTCACTGAGTAGCTCAAGCCACCGTCGTTGTCTCATATTGAGCTCCTTTTGGTCGAATATATGTTGTAGGCTCTTGTGGTATGTAAAGATAGTGCTTTTCGTACCATACAGGTAGTGTCTTTAGATCTTCAGAGCAAATACTACTGCTCCTAACTCGAGATCGTGTGTGGTGTAGTTGACCTCGTGTGTCTTCAGTTGTCTTGAGGCATAGACGATGACCTTACCTCGTTGCATGAGAACACAACCGAGTCCTTGGTTGGATGCATCGCAATAAACCACGAAGTCTTCTATCCCTTCTGGGAGCGATAGTATCGGTGCGGTGCATAAGGCTCGCTTTAGCGTTTGGAACGCCTTCTCTTGCTTCTCTTCCTAGTCAAAGGCCACACCTTTCTGGGTCAATGTAGTAAGCGGTTTCGCGATCCTAGAGAAGTTCTGTATGAAACTGCGATAGTAGCCAACGAGGCCTAGAAATTAACAAATTTCAGTAGGCGTCTTCGGTGCTGACCAATTCTCAATGGCCTTGATTTTGTAAGGGTCCACATGAATTCCCTCTTCGCTAACCACGTGACCTGAGAATTCGACTCTTCCGATCCAAAACTAACTTTTAGAGAACTTCGCGTAGAGCTTCTTTGACCGTAGCGTTTCTAAGATCAGCCGCATATGTTTACTATGCTCCTCCTCACTACGAGAGTATATGAGTATGTCATCGATGAATACAATGACGAACTGATCCAAGTAAGGTCAGCATACCTTATTCATTAAGTCCATGAATACTGCGGGCGCATTAGTCAATCCGAATGGCATCTCTACCAACTCGTAGTGTCCGTAACGAGTTCGGAAGGCTGTCTTTGGAGCATCCTCCTCTAGCACTCGTAATTGGTGATACTCGGATCTCAGATTAATCTTTGAAAAGTAATTCGCCCCTTGCAGTTGGTCGAACAAATCGTCTATGCGAGGAAGTGGGTAACAATTTTTGACGGTAAGTTTGTTCAGTTCTTTGTAGTCAATGCACAGATGAAAAGATTCGTCTTTCTTCTTCACAAACAAGACCGGAGCTGCCCAAGGTGAGAAGCTTGGCCTAATGAAGCCCTTCCTGAGCAGTTTGTTAAGTTGACCGGATAGTTCCTACATCTCAGTTGGTGCTAGACGATAGGGCGATTTGGCTACCGGGGTAGCCCCTGGAGCTAAGTCGATTCTGAACTCAACTTGACGTTGTGGAGGTAATCCTGGGAGTTCTTTTGGAAAGATGTCGGGAAAAATGCGTACCACTGGGATGTTCTTTATGTCTTTCATCTCTTGGCTCACATCAACAACATGAGCAAGGAATGCGCGACATTCCTTTCGCAAGTACTTCTGGGCTTGAATACTCGAGATGATACGAAGGTTCGTGCCGGTTTTGTCGCCGTATATAACTAGAATTTCGCTAGGTGGCAAATTAAGGCGAATGGCCTTTTCATAACACATTATGTCGGCACGATGTAGACTCAACCAATCCATGCCGATAATCACGTCAAAACTTTTAATTGATACTGGCATGAGGTTGATTGAAAATGAATGGCTATCTAGAGTTAGAGTACATCATACGTATATACTGCTAGTGCTCTCTGTCTTTCCGTTAGCCATTTCTATAGTGAACGGTTCTCTAAGTGCTCTTGATTTTTGCTTAAGTAAGTGAGCAAATTTTTGGTTCATGAAACTCCTCTCCGCTCCACTATCAAACAGTATGTATGTATAAGAGTTATTGAGGAGAAACGTACCAGTGACCACTGGGGGTCGGCAACTGCTTCCTTGTGGCCTATAGCCAAAACTCTTCCAACACCGCCCGCATTCCCTGTCTTCAGGCAGTTCCTCTTGTAGTGGTCCACCTCGCCACAACCGTAGCATGCCTGGCCCACACCAGCGTCGGGGACTTGGTTCATTGGCCTTGCCGGATCTTTGCAGAAACGGGCAGTGTGCCCCTTCCTGTTGCAGTTAGAGCACTGCATTTTCACGAAAGGTTCCGTTGTGGTGGAAGTTGCATTTGTTGCACTTCGAAAAACTTCCAGTGTATTGCTTTACCGGCGCAGCAGCGGCAGGTGCTATCGCGGGATGAACCGCTACGACCTGCTGCTTTTTGGCAGCTTTCTACGCAACATTCTTTTTCTTGTCATCCCATAATTTCCGCTTGTTATCAGCGGCTTTGGAGGGTTTTGATATGGCTAGGGTTTTTGTTGTTGACGGGGTACGAACCCTATGGTCAATGATCCGTTGTGCCAATCGCTTGGCACTATCGAAGGTAGCGGGGTTTGAAGCAAGTACATTCCCCTGAAGTGGAGGCTCCAGCCCCCAGATATACCTCTCCACCTTCTTTGCTTCAGAGGGGACCATTCTCGGACATAGTGCTACCAGATCGCTGAATCTGGCATTGTAGGAGACTATGTCAAAGCCCTTCATGGTTAGGCTCCAGAGCTCCTGCTCCAATTTCTCAACTTCGCCCCTCGGGCAGTACTCTTCGATCATGAGCTCCTTCAGAGCTTCCCAACCGATATCATTTGCCACTATAAGAGATAGTGACTTGACATGGCTATTCAACCATGTTAGGGCTCGGTCTGTGAAGGTGCATGCAGCAAATTATACTTTGCTCCCTTCCGGAAAGGAGCAAATCTCAAATATCGACTCCGTTTTCTCGAACCATTGCGAGAGGGAAATGATTCTGCCAGTTCCATTGAAGGCCCTGGGTTTGCAGCTGGTGAAATCCTTGTATGAGCACTCTCTAGAGCGTACTGGGGCTTCGACAATAGTGGGAGGCACATAAGTTTCACTCCCACTAGTACCGGTCGAGGTGAATTGTGCTAAAGCTGCCGTAACAGCCGCATTCACAGCAGCTTGGATAGCTGTTGGGTTGTATTAAGGAGGAGGAGTTTGATTTGGAGTTGTCGGAGTAGTACGTCTTGCTGATCGACGTGGAGGCATATTGTAGCTATAAGATCAAATTGATAAAGATATTTGTAAGAATTTAATAGACAGAATGATGAGAGTGACTCACGAACTAACTCTCCATAGTCCAACAACACAAATGAAAGTATGATTGAATAGAGATCTAGTACTGGAAAGATGAAAGCACTTGGATATTAATTTCCATGAGGTTAGATATCTGTCAATAATATTGGTATTACAGATGTAGCAAGTTCAGGAAAAATGAACTAGGAGTGCATAGGTCCTACATCACACCAGGATAGGAAAAGTTTGACAGAACTAAGACCTAAGAAGATTTAACAAGTTCAAAGTCTTATGATAGATAGGAAACTAAAACTAGAGTTTTTACATAGACTTAAATTTTATCCAAAAGAGAAAGTTGAGTAGGCTCTATCTATGAAGAGAACCACTGGAATGAGTCCTTGATTCTGACAGACGGCGCTCCATTTCTCTCATGCGCCTTTCAAATGTTGCTTGACGATCTCGAAGTTCCCTAACTTCAACTTGGGTTGCAGTAAGATCCCTCTGCAGCGCCGCATTCGGGTTCCGATTCCTTTCATAAGCAGACTCTAGATAGCGAATGCGTGCGGTATTGACTCTCGCATAGGCATCAACTTCCATGATTCGGTTGATGGCCGCTCTACCCTGCTCATCATTACGAGCAATCCTGCAGACCAGAATAGGCAAGAATCTGTCCGCTAAGCTTCCCTCGCTCAAGTTATAGAAGCTTCGATCTCCGTTATAAGGTATGGATTGACCCTGTTCGTGGATCCATCTATTCAAGTTTGTTGCCCACAGAGGTGTGGGGCCTTGAAATGCTGGACGGGGGTTAGGGTTTGGGATTTGAGCCACTGGGGTTAGTTTATTGACTTCGGGTTCGGAGTCAGAATCGTCCGAAAAGTTCTGTACGAAGTCGTCATCCAGAGGGATTGGATGATTCTCTTCTGGCTCTGCATCGAGCCATCCTCCGTTACCTTGGTTAGGAAAGTACGGGTCGCCGTGAAGATGGAATCCAACCATGCTATCTACACGAGAATAGGGATAAAAGAAATAATTAATAGACGCACTAATTTACATAATTATAGGATTATCTTTATTAGTTACTTCAATACTTGCATAGTGCATACCAGTTACATGTAATGAAAACATGATAGACCTTCGAATAAGTGACCCTAACTTCAAATCCACAACCAAACAAGGAACAGGAAATAAAGCAAAGATCACATATTATAAGTCTATGACACGTTAGTCACATATAACCTTAGCGTATTCACCAAGCGACTATCGTCCTACTAATAAAGACCTTTAGTTATCAGATAAGTAATTATAGTAACACAAAATAGTACTATAGTATTTTTAAGTTTATTTTCTATTCTATTGTTTTCATTGTAGTAGTGTTGGTATGTTTTTAGACTTGCTTCAACACCACAATCATTGCTAGGCACATGTTAATCACTTCTTGGAAAGATATAGTTGATCAGGCTATATCACTCCCATATCTGATTATACGTCCCCAAGCCTACTTGTACTGTCCGATAACCGTAATACTTTTGTTCTGTCCTAGTGACACTGATTTTAGTATGAATGCAGGTATGTATACTTAGTTAAATATATTATTATTTAAAAGTATAAACTCTTGGTTAGAGTATTTAATCTCGTTTGTGTTTATATGTTGTATATCTTTTATGGGTTGATATACTCGATTCACTATAAACAAATCTCTGATACCAATCTGTCACAGCCCAAAACCTGAACGGCGGAAACGTTCCAGGGCGGAGGACGTCATGTACAGTATCACAACAATGTATAATAGTAAACAAGAAACAACATCATCCATTGCATTAATAATATAATTTTAATACAAGTGTGTTCTGTATAGTTTAAAAGACACCAAAAATATTAATCAAAATAAGAGATGAGTCTTGAACTTGCTCCTTCTTCTCAAAACCTGGTGATCGGTACCTGTCTATTGGTGACCTGAGAATACAAGTTATTTTGAAAGCGTAGATCAACATTAAAGCTGGTGAGTTCATAAGTATTTTAGTGTCATTGTTTGTATGTAAGTGCTTGTAAATGTTTGATGTATATGTTTCTATGTATTTGTAAATGTTTGTAAGTATTTGTAGTAAATGTTTGTATCACCTAGAAAATCCTATATTTTCTCCTAAAAGTAACCTTATACCAAGGCCCAAATGTTCTGTGTGTTGTGTTGTTTGTAAAAGTTGGTATCTTTCCCAAGTATGACTATCATTACCAAAATATAGTTTACATTACCGTTTGTCACACCCCAAAACCAAGAACGGAGGAAACGTTCTGGGGCGGAGGACGTCATGTATAGTATAACAACAATGAAAAGTAGTAAACAAGCAACAACATCGTCCATTGCATTAATAATATAATTTTAATACAAGTGTTCTGTCAAATTATAATAGAAACTAAAATATAAGCACAATGAAAGATGAGTCTTGAACGAGCTCCATCTTCTCTAAACCTTGCGTCGGTACTTGTCTACTGTTGACCTGATGATACAAGTTATTTTGAAAGAGAGTATCAACTTTAAAGCTGGTGACATCATAAGTATTAATGTGTCTTAATTTGTATGTAAGTATTTGTTTGACATGTAATGAAAGACTTGAAAATGTTTTGAAATAAAGTTCGTGTAAGTATGAAAATGTTTGTAAAACAACTGTAAACGTTAGAAAAACCCTAGAAATCCCTATGATTCCTACTATTATGAAAGGGAATCTTCTACCAAGACTTAACTATTCTAAATGTAGTCTTCTACCAAGACTTAACTGTTCTAAATGTAGTCTTCTACCAACACTTAACTGTGCTACTATTATTATTATTATAAGAAATTGTATCCTTTGGTACTAAGATACTCAAATAATTCACCTCATCGGTTATGTGAATGAGTCACAAGATAGAGGTAATAATATAAATAACCTAAGTATTATCCTTTTGTACTAGGATAACTAACAGTGCCAACAAAAGACATCTGTAGATGTACATTTACCTCTGTTGCTAACAGCTGGGTATAGGAATAGTTAGTCCCTTAAAGTATACCTGTAATGGTATCAACCGTTGACATCCATGGATGTGCTTTTACCTATGTAGCTAACAGATATTTTAGGGATGGTTAATCCCGCAACGTATCCTTTGGTACTAGGATATTAAATCCAATCTATCTCGCCGATTATGTGATTGTATCACAAAGTGAAGATAAGAATGAGGATTATATAACAGAATCTATACATGTAAAATGTACTAATAATTCATCATATGTTATCTATGTAAACGTACTCATGTGAGTGTACTCATGTAAATGTAGCTATGTAAATGTACTCATGTAAATGTAAGCATGTAAACATATCTATGTGATAGTATCGTAATGTACTCTGTGTACTAGCTCTGACGTGTGTTCTCTCTCTCTCTAGCAAGTATTGACTCATGAATGAGCTGACTCATTGTATGATATCATGTTCTAGTAATAGTTCTAGTAACTTCCTAAACTACCCATACATTAGCTTACTAGTAATGTAACTGGGACGTATGAACACGGAAGTATACCCTTGCTACCCAATGGTATTGAATGAACTGGGAAAACCTTTATGAATATATATGTACATATGATATATAACTAATATTTAAACAACCTTAGGATGGGTACCCGATATCCCACCAGACCACATCTCAAGCACGAAAAGGAAATAGGGTGGATAGCCTTCCTAAGTCTTTTAAACATTTATTATATGACTATACATATATAGGCATGCAATTTATAATATAAAAGCATAAAATAAGTTTTAATAAAACTTTTGAACATAATTATTATCTAAGAAAAGATCGACTTGATGTCAATCTGTAAAACGGTTTGAAAGCATGGGTTTGATAAGCCAATTTAAGTATAAAGAAACATTTGTTTGAAACACAATTGTAAATGAATTTGAAATCAAACATACAGAGTAAAATTTACAGTTTAGTAAGGAGTTTTAAACATATAAAGTGTTTATGAAAATCATTTGAATGCTGCTTATTAATCACATGTGATTGATATAATAAGTAGCCTGATTCTACTTGTAGCCCCCCATAAAGCATTTAAAAACATTTAAAAGATTGATTAAGGGGTATGAACTCCCCTGTTGTGGGTGATACGGATGAACTGAAGAGGTAGGACTGCTAGGTGTCAAGTGAAGTCTTGAACACACTCTATGATCCTAGTTAACATATAATATCACATATATGTATCAAATTAGTCTATAAACAACTAATGAATAATTCAAGACACCCTAGGACATGCTAAGCACCTTTATCAAGTGTTATTAGTCTCTAGGATTGCATCTAAGTGTTTGTAGGGGAATCTATTGCGTGTAGGGTTCAAGGAAAACTCAATAAGGGAGTTCACGGCCCTAATGGCACTACCAAATGAGTTTACGGTCGTAAACTAATGAGTTTACGGCCGTAAGCTCATACTTATGTGACCATTTGATGTTTGATGCACTATAAGGCCCTAAGAAGCATTTCTACTTAATGGCTTGGTCTTTGGAAGAGTTTAGGGCATTATATAACTCCTTTTAGGAGTTTACGGCCCCTGGGACCAAATCCCATGGAGATTACGGCCGTAATCTCCCTTGGAAGGGTGTTTGTGGTGTTTTCAAGTCCCTAATTTAACGAGGAACTAAACTAGGCTAATGTACATGGCTTTAGAAGAGGTTAAAACATCAATTGGCCCTATTGTTTGGAGTTCACGACCCTGGAACTTCTTGGGCTGTGAACACCTTACTCTTGGTGTTCTAATGGTGTTTGCTAGTCCTAAACTCATTAGGGTACATGTCTAAACTAGTCTCTTGGCTTAAGGAAGGCTTTTAGGGTGTTTTGGCACTTTAAAATGGAGTTCACGGCCCAAGAACATCCTTGGCCGTGAACTCACTTCTAGCTTTTGTTTCTTAATGATTTTGTGGTCTAAAGATGTCATGGTAGTTTCTAGGCTTGGAGGGACATTGGGCACACTTTGGCCCTTATAAAAGAGTTTACCCCCAAGGTGTTCTTGGGCGGTAAACTCTCAGGTCTTAGTGTTTTCCTATGATTTCTAGTGTATTAAGCATATAAGAAGCTTTAAAACAACACTAGATAGAAGTACTCACTTTCCGAAACGAAAGTTCGAAGATCCTTGAGAGAGAATTCGACTTTTCTCTAGTTGAAAATGTAACTAATGAATAAATATGGTTCAGAATTCTATATATAGTCTTGGGATTTTTGGCAGAAAATATTTTATTCCCGAAATAAACTCTAATATCATAGACTTTTGGAATAACAGTGTTGCACAAAACCCTAGTGCATCCACTCTCCTGATATCTCCTTAAGTGTAAATCCTAAAATACTCAAACTTATACCCAAAAGTATGGAAATTCACTGTAACTGTTCTTACTTCTATTGACTTGATATGGTTTGTACAGAATGGAAATTTCGGGTTGTCACACCGTTTATGTGAGAAGATCACAATGTGAATGCAATGGGAAAATAACAGTGTATAGTAGTATTATGTGTAAGTAACTACCAATGTACTAACTACCTTAAACTAGTTTGTTAATTAAGGTAAAATGTGATATGATTGTAACTATACTTGATAGACTACTATAACACGACACTCTAAGGCATCGAACTGGTATGACATTAGTCACACGTAGACCTGCAGGTCCCACTGTAGCTAGCAGCAAGGTGTAGGATAGTCAATCCCGTATAGATCTATACACCAATTCATGCTCTCCCTCAAGGAAACTCTGGATGCAAAATGTGACACAGCAGTAGATTGCGTTTCCATGAAGTAGTGGCTAACATTAATATTATAGTGTTCTAGTGTTTCTATAGTATGTTCTAGTGTATTCTATGTTCTCTCTGTAGTAGTGTATTGTATGTTCTCTTTGTATAATGTGGTGTATGTTCTCTGTTTCTCATAATAGTATATTCTCTGTTTCTCATAATAGTATATTTGTATTGACTCATGAATGAACGAACTCTTGTATGTTTCATTGTCTTAGTAATAGTAAGTAGTGACTTCCTAAACTATACTTATTATAGTTTACTAGTAATCTTGTTTGTATGAATGAACATGTTTGCACACCTTTGCTACCCAAAGGTATTGAACTGAATGAAGAACTTTAATATCTATATACATACATATAATATATAACTAAGATTCAAACGACCTTCGGAGAAACAACCGATACCCTAAGTCCACAACCAAACAAGGAACATGAAATAAGGCGAGTTATCATTCCTAAGTCTTTTTCAATCCTACTTCTATAACTATATCTATATAGAAAAGATTTTGATAAAGTATAAGTTTAAGAGAGTTTAATAAGGAGTGTTGCATATCAAAAGAGTTTGTAAAACTGTTTGAAGCAATTTGTTTGGAAACACAATTTGAAGTATAAGAAATCTGTCTGTTTGGCAGTTATTAATCACATGTGATTGATATAATAACTATAATGTTTCTACTTGTATTCCCCCCAGAAAAGCATTTAAAATCATTTAAAAGATAAGTTAAGAGGTATGAGCTCACCTGCAGTGAGTCAACCGAACGAAAGATTGGTTTGTAGGATGCTAAGTGTCAAGTGTAGACTTGAGCACAACGGATCCTAATAAGCATATAATAACACATATATGTATATAATTAGTGTTTATACAACTCCTCAGGTAAGGGAAACAGCTTAGGGACTAGGATACACTTGAATGGAAAGGTATAAATCACAAATGATTGTGTATAAGGGGAGTTTATGGCCCCACTTGGTGTTTGCGGCCAAGTGTTCACGACGTTAGCAGTTCACGGCCATATGGTTTACGGCCTCATGATTTTACGGCCGTAAACTCATGATGATTTGTGCCAAAAGGTGTTTTAAGTTCTTACTAACTACAAGGTAGTGTTCTAGACTCAAGACCAAGCCTTAGGAAGGGTTTATGGCTCATATGCACCTCTAACTAGGGTTTACGGCCAAGGGAGATGCTCTTGGCCGTAAACACCTATTGTTCTTGGGGAAATTGACGTTTTCAAGGTGCTTAACATGTGTTTCAACTAGATATCGAGTATAGGGAAGTGATACTTACGATATAGAAGCTAAAAAGGTTGATTTCGGCCCAAAACACTAGTTTACTGGCAACTCGACGAGTCCAATGTTGGATCGATTAGTCAGAGTATCAGATGCGAGATTTTTCGGGTTTTGCCATATTTTGCTGTGGGATGATTACCAAAAACATTTTTAATTGATAAAATCCGATTTTTTTATTGATTTGGAGTGATTATCCTTACCAAAATAGAAGATAATTGTCAAATTAATTAGATAATCAAATCCTTATGTGATAAACTTGATTTATTTGAATTATTTGATGAATTATCTTGCAAGTAATTGAATTAGGTCAAATTTAGAGAATCACTAATTATTTGATTAATTAAAAGTATTTGTAATTTGATCTATAGGGTTTTGAAAAGTTTCAAAACTTGCCCTCAAGTTTTGGAATTTAAAACTTTTGATTAAAAGTTCTAATTTTTAAATGTTAAATTCTAAAACCCTAGTTTTTTGAAAAGTTCAAATTACACCCTCATGGTTTTATTAAATTAATTAAGTGTATAATTAAAAGAGAGTTAATAAATCCATAATGATATGGTTTATATTTAATTAAATTAAAAGATATAATTCATTGAATTAAACCACCTAGTATTTTAAAAGTGTAAAATACACCCTTATACTATATATAAAATTAAAAGTCTAATATTATATATGTATAAGTAAAGAGTCATTCTTACCGTTAGTAGGCCTCATTCACGAAGCTGGTCTATAAGGGGTGTTTAAAGAAGCGGCCTGTAAAGTGACCGCCATTGGGTATCCACTCTTACCTACCGCACTCTTGACTAGTGGAGGGTCATTAGCCGAACGGGTAGGATAGGACACAACCTTCCATTATATGTATAATGAAATACGAAGTAACTAAATGTTTTATAAATTCCCAAATCTTAGTTACTTTAGGAAAAATGTGGAGTTGGTGCTATTTCATGAAATTACACTTTGTACCCGTGCTAAGACGTTAGTGGAGCATGTATGGTTAACCGGCACACTAATTAAACTCTAAGAAAAGGTGGCAAAGGGTGACTAGATGATTGTCATAGATCTATGGAGCGTGTGTGGTTAACCGGCACGTTGATTAGGTGGCTGTAACTTTGGGGGCACCATGTATATTTGCGTGGTTATTCACAACTTGTTTGTGATCCTCGGTATCCCAGTGACAAATGAAGGGCACACTCGAGATTTAAACATGCCATTGAAAAGTTCAATGAATCTCAAAGGATCTAGGAGTTTCAATTCATTTAAAACTTAATTTTCAGTTTTGGTTTTTCATGGTGGAAATTGGTAAATCGTCATTTACCTACCTTCAAATATTCTGCAATTTGGATTACAGAATCGCTCTTCCATATTGTAGAGTATTGTGTTGGGTCCTAGCCTTAATATTTGAAAGACCCTGTCTAATGGTTTGGTCTAGGCATACTAGTTAGTGGTAGTGATTGTGTAGAAAAAAACCGATTTTGTCTAGTTTACGGTTGTCATGTGTTTACGTCCGTAAACTCCTTGCGGTTGTAAGTCATGGTTATAAATAGGGCGTTGTGTCAGACTTTAAAGGTTGTTGATGCCTTCGTGTTTTCTCCAAGTTGTATCTGACGTTTTATTGCTTTAAGGCGGATGCAAGCTTGGTTCGTTTTGTTATTTACTTATTATTTCATCTTTGCTTCTGTTATTTGTCTTTGATCATTGGTAGATCCATTTTTTTGGGCTTTACAATTGGTATCAGAACCTGGTTGTATCAGTCAAAAGGATTTATTGTTTCGTCTGGAATCTGAATAATTGGTGTTTCCGGTCCAAGCTTACGGTCGTAAACACCGAGTTCTTGGGCCGTAAACCCATTTTGGAGCATTATTTGATCTTATTTTCGAAATATTTTTGCGTTTTTGGATAGATCTCGCAAAAATAACGGGGGTTTGTTCTTCGTGTTTTTCATAAAAAAGGGTTTTTGATCGAGTTTTGGAGCTTCAAAGTTGTAAAATCGCTGTTTTTCACGTAATCTTGAAAGGTTTTCGGCCGGAGCTTACTGCCGGAAACAGTTCATGACCGGAGTTTACGGCCGGAAACTGTTCACGGCCGGCGGCGGAGTTCGTGTTTGTGGCTAGGGTTTCTGAGCTTGCGGTCCTCAGTGGTTTACGGCTCGCACGAGTTCAGATCTCGTCTTCGCAGCACATCGGATCCTCGCCTCGCCTCGTCCTCGCATCAGCAACTTGCAGCCAGCTTGCATCAGCGCTTCATAAAAAATAGAAGTGGATTTGTGGGTTGCCGGGGTTCGAACCCGGAACCTCTAGTTCACAAGACAACAGACTTAACCAACTCAGCCAAGCAATACCTTGTAATCTAACTTCGAATTTTTGAACTTAACCCATCCCTGTCGATTCCAACTTTCATTTTTTAACACTTTTAACCCCAAAACTAAATTCCTTTTAATTTTAAATATCTTTTTCATCCAAAATAAAATTAAAAAAAAATAATAAATAATATATATATATATATATATATATATATATATATATATATATATAAATTAAATTAAAATTAATAAATAAAATTATATTTTAATTTTTTTTAACTTTTGACCTTAAATTTTGACTTTGACTTTCAAGTTTGACCTTTGACTTTAAACTTTGACTTTCTCGTTTGACTTTTAAATTTTCAAATTTAGCTTTTCGGTTTGTTTTTTAAGTTTGACTTTTGAGTTTAACTTTTTTAAATTTGACTTTTAAGGTTGACTTTTGAGGTTTATAATCAAAGGGTTTGACTTTTAAGCTTTATTTTAGCTTCTGGTTGTTCTTTTTAATTGATTTTAAGGTCTACGAGGGAGTTAAAACATGAAAGAGAATTGTCAGGAGATTTTAAGACAAAATTTCAACATGTTCGATTATATCCCTGGCAAAACCCTCGAAGCTCAGTTGCAGCGATTTACCACACTCACTACTGAGATGAATATTGCTGGGATCTTTTTGACCAAATCTGAGATAAACAAAAGGCTATTGAATTCACTTCCAAAATCGTGGGATATGAATGTAGTTGTCATCAAGAAGACAAAAGATCTCAATCGTCTTAGTATTGCTGAAGTAATTGAAGAGCTTGACGCTTTAAAGAGTTCTGTAAACCTTCCGGTCAATGAAGTGTCATGTTCTCATTCATGTGAAGTTTCATGTTCTCAATCATGTGAAGATACGATTATATTTCTTCAGGATCAAATTGATATATTTAAAAGAGAAGTTGAGGACCTGAGATATGAAGGATATCAACTCAGGAAAGGACAGAAACCCCTGAAGATTGAGTTAGAAGCAAAAACCAAGAACTTTAGGAAACTTCAGGAAGACTACAGTAACAAATGTGAAAACTATGATTATGTAGTCAAACAAAATATTGAGCTAGTGGCTGAAGTTGAATCTTTGAAAGGAAAGTTTGAAACCACCAAACTTGATCTTAGAAACTATGATTTCTCAAGTGAGGTGGTTGCAAATATGATAGACCAAAGCATGCAGTTTAAAAGGAATCAAAACAAGGGTCTAGGGTATGATAGTGTACCTCCTCCTTTCAATCATAACTACACATCCATCCCTATGACAAAGAAAGAAATTGACAGGGAGGCACATCTTCAATATGGCAAACGAGCTGGATTTGTGTCAGGAGGAGTTATTAATGTTGAAAATACTGATGTTTCTGTTACATGTGCAGGTAAAGTAGCAGAGGATGAGAAGAAGGAGAGTTCTTCTGAACAAACAAACGACCCCTTGAACTCTAAATCTGTTGCTTCTAATCGACCTGCCGTTAGTAAATACAGGCCTCCAATTCCAGCGCAACAGAGTGCCTATCGCAAGTGTGCATGTGGGAACAACAAGAAACGAGGCAAGGATACGCCACCAGGGGCAGGAAGAAATAACTTCACAGTGAAGAAAAAGATATGTTTTCACTGTGGAACACCTGGACACATTGCCCGAAACTGCCCAAATCGCGAATACGTTCCCTACTATGCACAAGGGTGGCAGAACGTGCCAAGAGGGATATACTCCAAAGGAAACCCCTCAAGGTCACGTTCAGACAATGCCGACTGGAATGCCATGAAGACCAAGAATTCAACTCCCAAGGCCAAGAATCAAACCTCAAAGGACAAGAATCAAAATCTCAAGGGCAAGAAGGGAATGTTGGCATAGAAGTCTAGTTCAAGAGATGCTCCTGTAAAACCAAGACCGGCTAGGTCAAAGTCATCTCGGCAACCGACTTCAAGTTCCAAAGCAAGTGCCGAGGCACCCATCGGATCAAAAAAGAAATGGGTTAAACCCGAATATAGATGGGTACCAAAGGCTCAATCTCCCAAATCAACTAATGACTCTAATATTTCTACATCTTCTGTTTGTGATAAGCAGGACATGTCATGGGAGAGAGTATCATGCAAGGATGACAAAGGTCGACCCAGTTTCAAAATGGACTAGGTTCCAAAGACCAACTGATCCCGCTCTGTGTCGGAGCAGCTATGGAGACATATCATCAGACTTCGGTTTGTTGGTAGTGACTGCTCCTGACATATGATTGGGGACATCTCTCAACTATACAACATTCAGACCATTGTTTGAGAGTATGTATCCTCTTGCGGGAAAGGAAGAAAAGAAGGGATCAAACGGGGTTAGTGCTTAACGACATGAAGAATTTTCGGATATGTTCTGAGATTACGTGTGCTATTCTCAGACATTCTGAATGCAGATTCAATCGGTGAATTACGGTTTGCGTTTTGTTCTCTATACTCCTGAGTTTTTCTTAAGCTGATTCACTTTAAAGACTAATTTTTGTTTTAGGATAGTTTAAATTTGCGCATTTACTTTCGTTTCTCTCCTATGCACAAATTTAGGGGGAGAAATAAAAACAAATCAAAAATTAAAAAATTAAAAAAAATCCAAAAACATTAGAAAATCAGAAAATCAAAAATGTGGTGTTAACGGAATGTGCTTACAGGAGATGTTTTAGGAAGTGATATTATCAAGTGATAACAGGAAACCTGAGTCTGCGTAACGTACCCAAAGTTGAAGGGTCTATGCTCTGGTTTGATGCGTCGGTAGGCACGAAAAATTTTAAATGGACTTGACTAAGGAGATTTGAACTTAGGAAATTTATAGACTTGACAAATCTTGACCTGATCCATTCAGCCTGAAAATACGACGCTCGGATAGGTTGAGCAGGGAGATATATATAGGAATCTACTCGTCACATTAATTGAACCTGTACTTGGAACCGTGGCTTAACTTTTCCTCAATGTGCGGATTCTGTCCTTAACTCCGGTTGGATGGGGCGACTGGTAAATTCCGATAAATTAGGTCTGTAGAATATCATTTTCTTTCTTTCCATCTGTTAGTCATATCTTGTCTCCTTTGCGTGACTTCCAATCCGACTTGGTACACAACATATGCAAGTCTATTTCTCTGCAGGATATATATATATATATATATATATATATATATATATATGTGTGTGTGTGTGTGTGTGTGTGAAATATATGTGTGAAATACTTCTCATCTGTTAGCCATATGCTGTCTACTTTGCGCGACTTCTAATCCAACCTGGTACACAGCATATGCAACCTTCTTCTTCTCAACCCCTCTAAAGTAGTTAGCAATAGAATTCTGAATCTCTTCTCTCTCTAAATGGTTGTCTGCTCACCCGGTGTAAGGAGTACTCTGGAAGTTCTTGATGGCTGGGGCATATCAGGAAGCGGGAAACACGTTCTAGTACACTTAAAATTGAACTCATACAGATTGTCTGTAGATCTCGCTACTCGATTTAGGTGGACAACAACATCCCTGGTTGTAGTCAGTTAAATGGTCATAAGGTGAATTTATTTAAGATTTAGGAGTTATCATAATTATAGAAATTTACAATTAGGTATATGCCTGAATTATGTCATTGGTAAAATGTCCAAAAAGTGTCACAAATCTTTCGTGCTTAAGTGGACCACAATACTGGCAATCGGTCAGACGATGATGTGAAGATAAGGGTACCGACAAACGGAATAAGGCCGTCCAACAACTTTGATCCAAGCATCACAAAGGTTATAGTGGTTAAATTTGTTGTGTAAAATTATTTTAGTTAAAATATTTTTCTCTCAATTTTATTTTTTAATTTTTAATTTTATTTTATTTTTATTTTTTGTAAAAAATGTTAATTTTAATTTTAATCTTTAATTACTTTTGCTATTTCAATTTTTATTTTAATTTCGTTTCTTTTATTTTCTTTTATTTTACTTTATTTTTCAAAAATTAAATTAATCCTCAAAGTTTTTGTTGGAAGTTGGAAATACTGGGTAATTATCAGGTAAGAGGGTAAGTGAGGGTAAAAGGGGTAAAAAAGGAGTTCACTGCCGGAATCTCCCCATTCACGAGTTTCCGGCCGCAAACTCTTCCTAAACCCTCTCAAAAGGCTAAAATTTTTTCTTTGATTTTCGGAAAACCGCTTACATCATCACAAAGGTAATCACTTCTAGATCACAAATATGTAATTTGTTTCGTGTTTCACCGTGTCATCATGCCAGAAATCACGAAAAACGATTCGACGGAGCTTACGGCCGTAAGCTTAGGCCGTAAACTCCGAGCACTTGAATTTTGGACTTGGTTTTAATTTATATTGGTGCTATTGATTCTTACATTCACGAATCTTTAAGTATTATGCGTTAATTTGAAGTGTAGAATCGATTTTTGGGGGTTTTTCCACTGAAGGTTCTTAGGCCGTAAACTCCGAGTTTACGGCCCAGGAACAATGTGTTTACTGCTTACGTTTCGAATAAAATAATTAAGGTAATATTGTGTGTTGATTTTTAAAACAATTCTTAGGCCGTAAACCTCGAGTTTACGACCCAAGAACAAATTTTTTAGTTTTTTAAAAAAAAAAAAAATTATGTTTCACGATTTCCTTTAACATCTTGGCAGTAAACTTAATGTTATCTCTTGTTTTTATACAATAAAATTTAATTTTGGTCATATTTTTAATTTGAATTTTTTTTGGTCAAAATAAAATTCTATTTTGAGGTTTCTTACAGTTGTGTTTGAGTGTAGAAAATGGCAAACCAAAAATTTGCAGATATGCACAACCTAGCAATTATACTCACGGACCCTCCAGCTGTTCACTCGGATATGCGTTCGATGATTCATCGATTGCGTGAATGCTGCTTAGCATCCGCAATCACTATCAATCCGGTGGTTTATCAAAGTTTGATACGCGAGTTTTGGGCAACTGCAGAGACACACATGGATGATGATGACAATTTTACGGTGAAGGCAAAAGTACAGGGTCGAGAGATTGTCATTAATGAAGGCTTTATTCGTGAAGCGCTGCTAATTGATGATCAACCCAATTTCCCAACAGAGATTGGAATCGAAGATGTTCAAAGGGTTCTACGAAGAATGAGTTACGAGGGAACCTTTCTGCCGACGCTGAAAAAGTTGCTACACCCATACTGGAGGTTTTTGGGCCATGTTTTTATGAGTTGCATCTCGGGAAGGAGGTCTGGGGCAGACGAGATCTCTCAGCGCACAACTAGTGCTCTGGTATCTCTTGCTGCTGGGTTTCGCTTTAATTTCTCAAAGTTCATCCTTGAGGAATTTGTTATCAACATCAGAGCTTCTACTCGGGATACTTTTCTGTTGTATCCCCGCTTCGTACAAGTCTTCATTAACATTCAGTTTCCAAATGTGAGAAAGACGGGAGGAACATTGGATATGAAGTCCTTGGGTCCCCACACGGTGGGACTCATCAAACAAAATCGGAAAGGCAAAGTCATATTTCGAGGACTATATCCTCTTGAAAAGTTTGGGAAATTTACTGAACTGGATGAAACTCCAGAGTCATATGAGTCGTCAGAGCAATCTTCCTCGGAGCAGACATCTGCTGAAAAGTCAACGCCAACCAACATTGTTATAGACGTGTCCGAAGATGAAGAAACCGAGAAAGAAGACTCTCCAACTCCCAAAGTTCAAACTGTCTCAGAACATGAAAGAGAGTTGAGTGATGATCAAGTTGGTGGAGAGAAGAGTACTGGTGAAGAGAGAAATGACTCTTTTGATGATCTAGATTTGACTGGTTTTGATCACGATGATATTGCAGCTTCGTTGGCAAGCAGTGCTAATGTTGTGTCTCATGAAAATCTTGACACAATTTTCCATAACGTCGATGATGTTGGTCTTCACACAACTGAGACAAGGAAATCGAGCGAGACGTTTGATACGCGAACTCCTACTTCAAAGCAAATGGTGTCGACTTCTATTCCTATGGAGATGGTTATAGGATGTTCCCCTCCTGTGTCCGTTTCTCCTACTCCCGAACCGTTTGTGAGTATGTTTTCTCCTGAAGCTGACCAACAACAATCTAAAAGAAGAAGACTTGATGCAAGACAATCTGAACTGATCACAAGTTTGGTTAGTGGTCTTCCTACCCCACCTTTCACTGCTACTACTACAAGGCTCACCACTACAAAGATGTTTCGTACTGGTCTGAGTTCAACATTTGATGTTGGTGGTTCCTCTGCACCGCCTGGTTTCTCAGTTCCTAGATACCGTCGAGATGTTGCTTCTGAAAGGCTGGCGTTGCACATGGCTGAAGAACAACTTGTATCGCCAGATCCTCGAGGAAAGGGTGTTTCCATTGAAGAAGGTGGTGCTAGGGATGACAATCTTACTCTTGCTGGTCTGCAGAAAGAAATTTCGGTTCTTAGCCAGAAAAATATTGAACTTGATATTCAGGTGGCAGAGCTTCGTGCCGAGAATGTCGATCTTCGTATCCAAGTTTCCAATCTACAATCACATAAATCTAGTCTTGGTGGACAACTGGCTGAACTCAAGAAGGATAGGAAGGTGAAAAGCATGCAGATCTCCGATTTACAAGATCATTTTAATCTGCTGACTTCGAGTTATTTTGAGTTAAAGAAGAAACTTGAATTTGATTTTAGTGAGAGATACCAGACGTCCGTTGAAGAACAGAGGATTAATCTTCACGTACAAGCTTTTCCAGTTGACCTACCAGTCGGTCAGTCTTCTAGTACTGCTGAATGTGTTGTTGTTGATCCTCCATTGGCTCCACACATTCAAGAACTTATTCGTCGTAATCAAGGAGATGATGTTCAGAGAGGACAATTGTTGTTTAAACGGAATATTAATCAGAATACATTTCAGAGCGAACCCTTAATAACTGTGACTGATCTTGAAGTTGTTAGGTTCCGAGACACATTTGGAGATAGATCAGGAGTGGCTGCCTGGGGATTTCATGATGCTCTCAGAATGTGGATTGTCATTCGTAAGAGTGGTAATTCAGAGTTGTATCAGGATATTCATGCATTTAGGTCGTTCACGAGAATTGATCTAACGGAATTGTCTCAAGCTCTGTTTATCAATCTTTTCAACACTCCTCAGGTTACTCAGTTTAAACACTTTCTGGATGATCAAGTGAAGAAAGGATTTCCATCGATGCCGACGACAGAGTCAGTTATATTTGAACACCCAGATGTCTTGGAACCGTCTACTGACAAGCCGTTGCAGGTAGTGATGTGGGTTGCAACGAAACAAGTCAAGCAGTTTCCTGTACTTCAAGGGTATCAAGATGGATCTCTCAGTTCTTTGGAATGTTGGGTCTATGATTAAAATACATCTGGAGCGGTTATCAAACTTAAGAATGGGTGTATTCGTTTGTACGATCGAAGAGACTTGTTGCAATTCAGGAAATGGGATATTCATTATCTTAGCAACTTTCAAATTAAAGTTGTTGAAGATATTTACGAGGAAGGAGCCAAGGTGTACACAACGATGGTCGCAGAGATTCTAAGCAAGAGAATGTGGAATGGAGCGATGGGCCAGATGGACGTGATGATTGTCGACAAAGGAATGGGCTCGAGCTAGTCCAAACCAAGGGGGAGACTGAAAGACCCTGTCTAATGTTTTGGTCTAGGCATACTAGTTAGTGGTAGTGATTGTGTAGAAAAAAACAGATTTTGTCTAGTTTACGATTGTCATGTGTCTACGGCCGTAAACTCCTTACGGCCGTAAACTCCTTGCGGTTGTAAGTCATGGTTATAAATAGGGCGTTGTGTCAGACTTTAAAGGTTGTTGATACCTTCGTGTTTTCTCCAAGTTGTATCTGACGTTTTATTGCTTTAAGGCGGATGCAAGCTTGGTTCGTTTTGTTATTTGCTTATTATTTCATCTTTGCTTCTGTTATTTGTCTTTGATCATTGGTAGATCCATTTTTTCGGGCTTTACAATATCTCATTTGGGTGTTTTATTAAGGGCTCAATCAACTAACTTGAATTTCTCCCGTTTTGTAGATGTCAAAGTCTGACAACTATGGTCTTCCTGAAGTTGTTGGAAAAAGTTTTCCACATGAAGATGATGTTCCACAATTGGATTGTGGAAATGGATATCGTTCTTCACTTCCTACACCTCCTCCTATAATTCTCCCTGACCCACGTGTTCGAAGACTTGAAAAGTTCAAGGTCAGTCAAGCCCTATTGGTGAAAAGCCACGAAGATGGAAAGCCGGCATGCGCTCATTTCTTGGCTATGAAGTTGCATATTGATAGATTGGGAATGTTGGGCGTCGATGTCTCAGAGAAGTTGGGTGTTGACTTGGTTCTTACTCACTTCCCGACTCATATGGTAAGTTTGTTAGAGAGTACTATATGATGGAACACGACGTGACCCTCATTGATTTTGTCACACCCCAAAACCAAGAATGGCGGAAACGTTCTGGGGCGGAGGACGTCATGTACAGTATCACAACAATGAAAAGTAGTAAACAAGCAACAACTTCATCCATTGCATTAATAATATAATTATTATACAAGTTTGTTCTATCAAATTTTGATAAACACTAAAGCATAAATCAAAATGAAAGATGAGTCTTGAATGAGCTCCATCTTCTCTAAACCTTGCATCGGTACCTGTCTATGTTTGACCTGAGGATACAAGTTAGTTTGAAAGAGAGTATTAACTTTAAAGCTGGTGAGATCATAAGTATTTTAGTGTCTTAATTTGTATGTAAGAATTTGTATGTATATGAACTGTAAGTATTGAGAATGTATATGAACTGTAAGTATAACAATGTTTTGTAAATCAACTGTAAATGTTTGAAAAACCCTAGAAATCCCTATGATTCCTACTATTATATAAGGGTGTCTTCTACCAAGACCTAACTGCTCTCAATGTTCATTTCTTGTAAAAGTGTGTAATTTTCCAAGTGTAACTATCATTAACAAAATATAGTTTTTACATTTAATGTTTAAGTGAAAAGATCACTAAATATATGTAAAGGGAAAATTAATGTAGTAATGTAGTGTAGTGCTATAAGAACTACTGCTGTACTAACTACCTTAAACCGGATTTATAATAAGGCATCATGTGATTAATTGTACCATACTATCGGCAAATATTAACGACAAGGGTATGGTCGTAAAAATAGAAATGACGTTTGGCACCCGCAGACCTGCAGGTCCGGCTGTAGCCAGCAGCAAGGTGTAGGATAGTCAATCCGGTATAGATCTATATGCAAACTCACGCTCTCCCTCCAAGAGAATTCTGGCTACAACTCAGGCCATGACATTTAAGGCATGCTCCGATACTGTGGATCACAATTATGTCAATGTATTTATGTATATGTAATGTACTGAAATGTTCTACGTGTGCTAGCTGTAATGTGTGTTCTCTCACTATCTAGCAAGTATAGTAATGTACTGTAATGTTCTAGCTGTAATGTATGCCCTCTTTATGTAGCAAGTATAGTAATGTACTGTAATGTTCTAGAAAGTATTGACTCATGAATGAACCGACTCATTGTATGATATCGCGTTCTAGTAATTGTTCTAGTATCTTCCTAAACTACCCATATGGTAGCTTACTAGTAATTTAACTGGTACGTATGAACATGTGTCACACCCCCAAACCTGAACAGCGGAAACGTTCGGGGGCGGATGACTTCATGTGGTAACGTAACAAATGAATACATAGTAAAGAAAGCAATACAACCATCATATATATAATTGAAAGTTTACATTTGTCAAAAGGTACATGTTCAAAACCAATTACAATATGATGTCAACATGTGAGATTTAAGTGGCGCCACAGCGTCCCTTCTTCAAAAGCGTATTGTTACCTGTAGTTACTGAATCCCTGGGACATACAAGTAATTTTGAAAGAGTAGATCAGCATTTAAGCTGGTGAGTTTCATAAGTATTTAAATGACAATGTTGGTATGTAATGAAATGTTTTGTCCTTGTTTGTTTGTTTTTAGAAAATCCTATATTTTCTACTAGTATAAAAGTAGTCTTCTCTCAAGACAAAAGTTTGTTTCCAAAAATGTATGTAAGTGTAAAAATAACCAATATGTTTGAAAACCTCATAAATCAATGTATTTTTAATACCTCATGTGAGTTTTATAACCATACTATTGACTCGGAATGCCTATACACAACGTTCTTCAGGCGTTGGAATGTTATGACGTTTGTCACCCCAAATGGTGGACTGTAGCTAACAGTCAAGGCGCGGTTGTCAAGCCCGTATAGATCTATACACAAACACCATGCTCCCCCTCCAAGGGATTCTGGTATATAAAAGAGGACTTGAAATGTGTACTCGAACATACGTGAAGTTAATGTCTCACAAAGCGTAGTATAAAAACAGATCTACTTGTTAAAATGTTTCGTTTGTTCTTGTATATGAAAGTGACTTCTTGAAATTCGTGCTTCTAGTACGTAAAAGTTAGAAATTTGCTCGTAAAACTATACCTATTATAGTTTTCTAAAAGTGTGTCTCATTTGTTTAGAAATACCTAGAAAAGGAATCATTTGTTATGAAAGTATAGATTTTTGTAGAGCCTAAGATAGGCACATATACATTAAATCTAGGAAAATGTTTAGTTTATACATGCATTACAACAATTTATATTTTTAAAGATAGGATTCTATTGTAATATATTTTGTATACGAGAGTTCCCTATAAAGTTTATAAATCACATATGATTCTACTTAATAAAAGTGTATAATAATCTTTATATATAACACCCGATAGTAGTCGTGTGTTTTACTTGTATTTTCCCCCCCTTAGAAAGCATATAAAAGCATTTAGAATATTTAAAAAGGGTTAATAAAGGGGTATGAACTCACTTGAAAGTTTGAAGATAGCGAGATGGAAAACCGGGCAGAGTTTCGTCTCGGGAAACGGATTTTTCTCGGGATTCTCAGGAATCTCGGGAGTAAAATCGACCTTCGGGACTTGAGCAAAATGACCAGGACTTCGGGGTAGTGCGGGCACGGAAATCGAGGCAATATCGTGAGAGAAATGAGAGAAATGGGGTGAATTTCCCGGAACCCTTGCATCTCTATTTATAGGGGTCTGAGAAGCCTCGGTACACGGGGCGTACTCGTGCGTCACCCGTGACCGAGTCCCCGACTGCTTCGCTTTGGATGGGACGGATCGGCTAGGCTCGCATAGGGGCGACGTGGACGGACCGAGACCAAGGCCTTCGCGTACGCGGGGCGTACGGGGTTACGCGGCGCGTAACTCGGATGAGAACGCTGACTCCCCCTTCGGATATTACTAGATTTTTGATTTAAATTTATATATAATTTATTTAATAAACTTCAAAAAATCATATCTTCTTCATACAAACTCCGTTTTCGATGGTCTTTATATCCACGCGTAGGTGAGACTACCCACTACAACTTTCGTTTAGACTCCGTTGGAAAATTATGAAATTATTTTTATTATTTATTTATAAAATGTCGTGATTAAGGAATTTATTTAAAAATTCATGACTTCTTTATCTGACATCGGTTTTTGCAAGACTTTTTATCGCTGAAATACCATTGTCGAGACCTTCGATTCTCGTTTAGGTCATTTCGGCCAAAAGTCGCTCGATCTCCGATTCGAGTTTTTAGCTGTCTGCTTGTAAGCCGAACTTGGAAAAATCTTAACTTCAATATACGAAGCCGGATTTGGGCATTGTTTTACGTACGATCCTGGTTTAATGATATTAAACATAGTAAGTAGTTAAATAGAAACTTTTTGGACATTTTATTATCAAAGTTAATTTCTTTAACTCAAAAGTGGTTACAATACTTGATTTATTAGACCATTACAAAGAGTTGAAATATCGGGTTGTCACAACATGGATGTATAGCCTTGCTACCCAAGGGAATTGGATGAACTGGAAGGACCTTTATGACTATATATGTACACATGATATATAACTAATACTTAAACAACCTTTGGACGGGTACCCGATATCCCACCAGACCACATCCAAATCGAGGAAAAGGAAACAGGGTGGATAGCCTACCTAAGTAAGTTTTATAAAACCTTTGATCATAATTATTATCTTAAGAAAAGATCGACTTGATGTCAATCTATAAAACGGTTTGAAGGCATGGGTTCGATAAAATAGTTTAGTATAAAGAATCATTTGTTTGAAACACAATTGTAAATAAGTTTGAAATGTAACATATAGAGTAAAATGTACAGTGTAATAAGGAGTTTTAAACACATAAAGCGTTTATGAAAAACATTCAAAGGAAACTGTTTGGTAAAACGGCTAATGAGTAGCCAATCATTTGAATGCTGCTTATTAATCACATGTGATTGATATAATAAGTAGCATGATTCTAGTTGTACCCCCCATAAAACATTTAAAAATAGTTAAAACATTGATTAAGGGGTATGAACTCACCTGTTGTGGGTGATACGGATGAACTGAAGAGATAGGACTGCTAGGTGTCAAGTGAAGACTTTAGACATACACAATGGTCCTAATTACATATGAAGACATATGTATATAAACAATTAGTGATTATAACAAGAATTAATCATGTATAAACATCCTAATACGAGGAAAACACTTTTGGTCAAGTGCTAGGAGGCTAATGGGTTGCAACAAAGGAGTGCAAGACCTCTTATGGAAGTTTATGGTCAAAAGACCATATGTGTTGGAGTTTACGGCCCAGGGGAGTAAACTCCTGGCCGTAAACCCTCTATAGGGTCACTAAATGAAGCCTAACATTATTACAACTTAAGTGGTGAAGTGTTTCAAGGCTTAAACAAGTGTTTGGGCTTCCTTTTAACTCCTTTGAGGAGTTCACGGCCCATGGACCATATCCCATGGAGATCACGACCGTAATCTCCATTGGGAGGGTGTTTATGGTGTTTTCAAGTCCCTAATTTATCTAAGAATGAAGCAAGGAAAATGTCCAAGGCTTTAGGAGAGTTTATAGCACCATTTGGCACTATTTCTTGGAGTTCACGGCCCTGGAACTTCTTGGGCCGTGAACACCTTTTTCTTGGTGTTCTAGAGGTGTTTGCTAGTCCTAAGCACATTAGGGTACTTGTCTAAATTAGTCTCTTGGCTTAAGGAAGGTTTTTAGGGCATTTTGGCACATAAAAATGGAGTTCACGGCCCAAGAACTTCCTTGGCCGTGAACTCACTTCTAGCCTTCATTCTTAATTGTTTTGTGGTCTAAAACATGTAATGGTAGTTCCTAGGTTGAGTTCCAAGGCTTGAAGGGTCATTGGGCACACTTTAGCCCTTAAAAAGGAGTTTACTCTCCAAGTGTTCTTGGGCGGTAAACTCCCAAATCTTGGGGTTTTGATCCGATTTTGATGTTATAAAACACAATCTAAGCTATATAATACAACTAGATAGAAGTATTCACGATTTGGGATAAAAACCCGAAGACCAGTGAGAGAGAATTCGGCTTTTCTCTAGTTGGAAATGTAACTAATGAATGAATATGGTTCAGATTTCTATATATAGTCCTGGGATTTTTGGCAGAAAATATTTTATTCCCGGAATGAACTCTAATATCATAGAGTATTGGAATAACAGTGTTGCACATAACCCTAGTGCATCCACTCTCCTGATATCTCCTTAAGTGCTAATCCTGAAATACTCAAACTTATACCCAAAGTCTGGAATTTCACTGTAGCTGTTCTAACTTCTATTGGCTTGATATGGTTTGTTCAAAATGGAAATTTCGGTTGTCACAGATTTGACTTATTTTCTTATTGCTGCTGAGTTAGAAATGATTTAGCGCATTGGTCGAGCAAATTTGTCTGGTAAATCAATATCCTAATCTTCTATGGGCAATGGCAACATTGGAAGTCCATAAAAGTTTTCTCTACGCAAGAGAAAGGCCGAGTCTGAGATAGTCCCGTGTACCATTCCAGAAGAATCCATATGCTTCTACTGCCAAAAGAGGGGGCATTGGTTACGATGCTTCCCTGACTAACCGAGAGATCTAAGAGATGGGAGAGTCAAGATGTATGACTCTGCTTCAGGTAAAATCCACTATCAAGCTCTATTAAGTTCCTATTTTTTAGATTCTTAATACATGATGTGATAAGATTACATTTTGATATTTTGTAGGATCGAAGGAAAGAGAGGAAGCTTAAAGGAACAAGTGAGCTGAGTCTGATCGTGAGGAAAATGGATTTCGATCGCATGATTCAATGATCGGATTTTTGGAGCTGCTACTTTTAGAGTTATGATTGATTGTTTATGAATATGAAATAACATAGTTTTCATTTGAATTTGCATTTTAAGGACAAGTTTTTCCGCACCTTTTTATAAATAAAATAAATTTTGAGATTTATCTTGTTTATATATCCTTGCAATGTTATTTATGAAAATTGATGCTTGTGTGTTTCTATTGTAAGCAATATTAAGTGGATGTGATTCTTAGTTCTGTTGTTTATGGTAGTGTCATATTTTTTTTTAAGTAAGGAAAGATTCCTATCGCCGAAGTATCAATTGGACAGAAGTTTGGAATCATATGATTTGAATCATGTAATGTATGGAAATCTTGGTACTTGGGAAATTAAGACTAATTCCTTGATCACACAAGTATGTGAGTCAAGTCATGGACTAAAGGACTAGAACATAATGTTGGGCACTGGTCAAGTCCACCACAAATAACAATAAGACTATTCGTCATGATTTACTAAAAGTCTAGTAAATATGGTTATGCTTACAAGATTAACTATAATTCTGAATTATTGAAAAGTTTCAATAATAGCAGAATGAATAAAAAGAATCAATTAGGCAGAAAGATAAAAGTTTCTTCAATCTGGAAAAAGGGAGAGTACTTTTGTATCATGTTTTTTCATCGTCTTATTGATTGTGACACCATATCACAATTGATACTCTAGATAAACCTTAGTGCACTGGTATGGCTAAGAAGAGGAATCGAAAATTGTTGAAATGGTTAAATCAATAGGTGAATCATACTTCGTTCTAAAAATCAAGTTTTAGAGTCATACTCCAAGATTGTGACTTGAGTGACACATCTTAGAAATGTAATGCCCATGTTTCTAGGCTAGGCACTAATGATAATGTAATAGTCTAGGTTAACCTTTGTAGCCCGTTTCGAAATAATAAATGTATTATTTGGGTATTATGTGTTTTGTGCTTAATTGTGTGACTTAAATGAATTAAAAATAAATATGAGAGTTGAAATAAAATATTAGATAAGCCTAATATCTACACATAAAGAGGTAGTGGTCGTGACAAGGATTCCGGATATATAAAGAATGCTGAAATTCGAGTTATAACGAAGAAGTTATGACCTGTCGAAGTCTCGCGACAGAACCGGTATGACACTGCGTAACATAAATAGTGATTTTACGATAGAGCGATTTTTAGCCTTAGCGATCTAAACAAAAGTTGTAGAATATGTTAAACCGAGAGCGTGCATGAAAAGAACATCTAAATCTGACTTCGTATGAGGAAGTTAAGATTTTTCGAAGTTTCGACTTAGCAGTATGCAGTCAAAAGTTCGTTTATGAGATGGAGTGATTTTGAGCCGAAACAATCTAAACGAGAACCGAAGATCTCATCAATAGTAGTTCAACGGTAAAAAGACAGATGAAAATGTACGTCGGATGAAGAAGTTATGAATTTTTAACAGACTTTTCCTATCCCGGCCTACTAAAAATAATATAATAAAAATAAATCAAAATTAGCTGACGGAATCTAAACGAAAGTTGTAGAGCATAGTCTCACCTACACGTGGATATAAAGAATGTCAAAAACAGAGCTCGTATACAAAATATATGAATTTTTGAAGTTTATAAATAAAAATTTGAAGCTTATCCGAAGGGGGACGCCCCGCGTTCATTTTGCTCGGCCTCGGATGAGCCACGTCGTAGCTGACACAAGCTGGCATGGTAATGGAACTCGTCCAGCTCCTATGCGCTGCGTTCGAAGGAATGCCGAGCATTCCGGAACGCGCTGCGTCCCTCGCAGGAACGCCCTGCATACCGAAGGCCAGACTGCTCCTATAAATAGGATGTGAGGCCAGCCGTTTATGGTTGCTAATTTTCCATCCTTCACCCCTTAAACTTTCTTCTACTTTGCAAGAAAAACCCCCAAAGTCCTGGTATCATCCCGAAGCCCCGAAGCAAGTCCCGAAGCCCCAAAGATCTCGATAAAAAGAGTTTTCGAGCCGAAACTCTGCCCGCGTGAAGCCTGGTTTTTGAGAGAACATCCCGGTTTCATCAAATAAAATTGATTTAAGAGTCGTAGTGTTGTCCGAGCATCATCTTATCAAGTGAGTGTATATTCATTTTCTTCTAACACATAAATACGAAGTATTCTCTATAAAATACGTGCTATGTGTTTATATATTATTTGTTTATTTGAGATAAGTGTTAAATGAGTGTTTTATACACGTTTTATGTTGTATATGTATTTTTATCTACAAGTATGTTAGGTGAAATATGGGTACATAGTTGATGTGTGATTAATTAAAATGATGAGAGACCTCGAATTTTTTGTTGATTCAGTTATCTAGCAGAGTTTAGATGACGACCACGGACTCTTCTAGACAGTCCAGTGGAACGCTGGTAGGCTCGCCACCTGTAGGTGTTATTGAACTTGGGTGTTTAGTTGTTGTACTCCATCCCTCACATGGTTGCCTTATTTGACATAAATTATTGGGAAACCCCCAAAGCAGTGTTGTCACTCCCGATGAAAATCCTTAGGCTAGGTCCCTTGTGATAGTCGTTTTAGGGACGTAAAGTGAGGATAACGGGAATGGGTAATTGGGTTATTGTTGGTTGATGAAATTAATATAATTATTTATTGTGGGTTGAAAACCATATATGCTCACCAGGCTCCCACGCCTGATGTACTCAGTTTTCTTTATATCACAGGTAGTGGTAGCAGAGCATAAGTTGGATGACTTACCAATATATTTTGGATTATAGACCAGAAGTTGTAAATAACTATTGTAAGGTCTATTTTGTACTGTTTATGCTTTTGGTCTGTATCGGAACATGACATCCCGAGATTTTTTTATATAATGAATATACATTTCTCTCAAAAATGCTTTGATAAACTTTTATCATATTTTGTTTTGGGAACAAATTCCGCAACTCTTTTAATCAAAGGATTACTCTGAATTTTTTTAAAAGCATAAAATAAATTGGTCTTTTCTAGCCGTGAATTTGGGGATGTCACAGTTGGTATCAGAGCATTAGTTTAAGCGAACTAGGAATTTATAGGTTTTCTAGACTTAAACTTAGAATGCTAAGTAAATATTATGAGATAAGTGTCTTTTATATTTTAGACACGAGCACTAGTTTATTTTAGGAAAGGTTCCTATAATGCTTTTATGTGCTAAATGTTATATGTTTGTGATTATGATATTATTTGTTCAGATCTACGATTTGTTGCCAACCGGATCTGGAGACCTTATGTGTTTAGGATTCTAAGCGTATGACTACGGTATTAGAACTAGCATGTAAACGTTTCAGAGTTATACGAATGATTTAAATATCTATCGTGAATGAGAATCTAAATTCACCTTATTCGGTGTATAGATCAAGAATGCTAAGAACCAGCAGTGGCGTTGGAAACACAGATGGAAACAGGAATTAACCACCTGTGATTGAGCAAGTACCAGTTGTAGCAGTAACACCTGAGCCAATAAAAATGGCTAGGGTACAAGAGATGATCCAAATGATGTTGGATCGTCAAATGGAAGAAACTAGACATCCGCTTAAGCAAAATCGTGAAGAACTTTCAATGCTGATTGAACAGCCCGAGTTGAATGAAGGGCAGTCGGAAGAAGGTAAATTCAGTGGGATTGTTGGTCAATCCAACCCACCATTAGACAAAACAACCAAGAGGGAGGAATTGATGGACTTGGATGCAAGTATAAAGATTTTCTGACTTGCAAACCATCAACCTTCACTGGAAAGGAAGATTCGATCGGAGTTATGGATTGGATCTCAGAAATGGAACTGGCCTTTATTACATGCGATTGCAAGGGAAAACTATAAACCATATATGCAGTACAGGGGTGGCGTTGTTCTTTGGTGGAACACTATAGGGAAGACCCTAAGCCCTAATGAGCCATTACAACTGACTTGGGCAAAGTTCTTGGTGCAATTCAGTCTCAAGTTCTGCTCGGCCTAAAATCTGCTAGAGTTGGAAAACAAATTTCTGACATTGAAGAAAGACATCATGTCAGTCGACGAATAAACTAATGCCTTCATAGACAAGATGGAGTTTAATTTGCGCATCGTCCTAGACGAGCTGACAAAAGTTGACCGGTACACAAAGGGACTCCCATGGAAGTATGTGGTGCCAGTACGTCAGTCACCCACTCTAGAGGCAGCTATTTGGGCTGCCAAGTCTATTGAGGATATGATCAAGGGGAGAACCGCCAGCAAGGTTGAAGTTGGCGAAAAGAGAAAGTTTGAAGGAACTTCAGGTTCCAACAAGAAAAGTAAATTTTCGAAGTCTAATTCGAATAAGTTTGGAGGAGGAGAAAGAGGCGAAGCAAAATGGTGTGAAAAGTGCAAGAAAAAGCACTCTGGGAAATGTAGTGAGGAAGTGACTTGCTACAAATGTAGAAAAATTGGGCATTATGCCAACGAGTGTCCGTCCAACAAGAGGATGTGCTTTGGATGTAATGAAGAAGGACACATTTTGAAATACTCTCCGAAAAAGAAGGAGGCAGCAAAACCCAACATTCCACCAAAACCGAAGGCGAGAGCCTTTCAGATGACATTTGAAGCTGATGTCGCTTCAGATACCTTTCTCTTAAACGAATTGCCTGCCCAAATTTTTTTAATTCTGGAGCCAACTACTCCTTTATTTCACATGAATTTGGTAGAAAACTAGCTTTTCTTGTTGATAGACCAGTTAATGCTTTAGTAGTCAAGGTTGCTAGTGGAAAGTTTATACCTGTTAGCCATCACATGAAAAAAATCTTCATTGACTTGAGTGGGAATAAGTTCCATGAGTAATTATTTCCTATTGAGCTAAATAGTTTCGACATCGTGCTGGGAATGGATTGGTTAGCGCCAATGATGTCGAAATATTGTGTCGAAAGAAGATAGTAAGGGTAAAACCCCCTGGAAAGGAGTCATTTATGGTATACGAGGACAAACATAGAGTGAATTCTGGAATCATCTCCCTGATGAAAGCCAAAAAATGTTTGTCCAAAGGATGTGCATCATATTTGGCATTCGTGGTTGGTGCAAAGAAGGAGAAAAAGGAGATGCAGAGCATTCCTGTGGTGTGTGATTATCCAGAAATATTTCCCGAAGATCTTCCTAGATTACCGCCTGATCGACAAGTAGAATTCCATATCCACTTGTTTCCAGGAACCACACCCATAGCAAAAGCACCGTACCGATTAGCACCAACAAATATGAAGGAGCTTATGACACAACTTCAGGAATTATTGGACAAAGGTTTCGTTAGACCTAGTTCATCACCCTGGGGAGCTCCGGTGTTGTTCGTAAAGAAAAAGGACCGGAGTATGAGAATTTGCATTGATTACAGAGAGCTGAATAAGGCAACGATAAAGAATAGATATCCATTGCCAATGATTGATGACCTGTTCAATCAATTACAAGGTTCAATCTATTTTTCAAAGATCGACCATATCATCAACTGAAGGTGAGAGAACAAGATATCGAGAAGACTGCATTCAGAACACGATATGGACATTACAAGTTTTTGGTTATGTCTTTTGGACTAAGCAATGCTCCAACAACATTCATGGATTTGATTAACAAGGTTTGTAAACCATTCCTCAATAAATCCATGATAGTGTTCATAGATGACATTCTGATTTAATCGAAAAGCCAAGAGGAGCATGTCATACACTTGCGAGAACTGTTAAAAGTCTTGAAGAAGGAGAAGCTGTATGCAAAGTTCTCCAAATGTGATTTTTGGATTCGAGAAGTCCAATTCTTGGGTCACGTTGTCAACCAAGAAGGGATAATGGTTGATCCAGCAAAGATTGTAGTTGTGATGAAGTTGGAGCAACCGAAAAGTCCCACGAAGATCTGAAGCTTTCTGGGATTAGCCGGATATTACTGAAGGTTTATCCAAGGCTTTTCTTCGATTGCTACTCCATTGACAGCTTTGACTCACAAAGGAGCTACTTATACTTGGAGTGATAAGCCCAAAGAAGCATTCGAGTTGCTAAAGAAGAAGCTATGTGAGGCACCAATTCTTTCTCTACCCGATGGAGTTGAGGTTTTCCCTGTCTATAGCGATGCGTTTGGTGTTGGGTTGGGTTGTGTTTTAACCCAAAGAGAAAAGGAGATAGCATATGCGTCTCGACAGTTGAAAGAGCATGAAAAGAACTACCCCACTCATGATCTGGAGTTGGCAGTGGTAGTATTTGCTCTAAAGATTTGGAGGCATTACCTATGTGGCATGACGTGCAAACTTTTCACTGATCATAAGAGTCTCCAATATCTCTTTAGTCAGAAAGAACTGAATATGAGGCAAAGACGCTGGCTAGAGTTACTTAAGGACTATGATTGTGAGATACTTTACCACCCCGGTAAAGCCAATGGTGTTGCAGATGCTCTCAGTCGGAAAGTCAATCTTGAAAGAAAAAGGCCAAAAGCGTTGAGAATAGAAGTCGTCTCGATAATTGTGGAGAGTATAAAGAAAGCTCAAGAAGAAGCTTTAGAGAAGAATGACCGAAATGAAGAACGTTTGGGTAAAACGTTGGTGTTCGGTATCAACAGTCAAGGACTGAAGGTGGTCCAAGATCGGATTTGGGTACCTAAGACAAGTGAAATAAGAGATCTTCTGATGGAAGAAGCTCAAAAAAAGCATGTACTCGATTCATCCCGGTAGCACTAAAATGTATAGGGATCTCAAACCCTATTAATGGTGGCCGACGATGAAGCTCGATATTGTTGGATCAATGTCTAAGTCCATAACTATATTTGGTATGTACTTGACCCGACCCGGCATGGTCCATTTGGGTTGCACTTCACCGACACAATTTATATGGATAATCTTTTGAAAATAGTATGTTTATGATTAATATTAATATATTATAAGTTCTAATATATTAATATGGAATTATATTATTTAATTAATATTGATCAAGAATTAATTTATAATTAATTAAGTGATCAAAAGGAACTAATTAAATATGGACTCTTATATATATGGAATGGGCCAAGTTCATTTAGGTTGGGCTAAGCTTTCATGGATAGTCCATGGAGTGTTTAACCCATGGATCCTAGGAAATGAAAGGTTATGGGTATTAGGGTTTAATCCTAATCCTCCACACTATATAAAGATGTCCTTGGTTGGTGAAAAAGGCACTAATGTGGTACACTAAGAAGGGCTAGCCAATTTCACTAGAGAGAACCAAGTATCCATATTCTCTAAAGTCTTCCAAGGTGTTTTGGTGATTTGTGATTCCATTTGAGGCTTCCACACTATTGGGGCTAAGCTCTTAAAGCTTGAAGACATCAATCTACATCAAAAGGTATGTCATCTAACTAGTACTTTGTAGTATAAGAACTTCATAATATGCTAGTTAGGATTAAAGCCTTGGAAAGTTCTTATTTGCATGTATTATAGAGAAAACATAGATCCAAGGTTTATAGGGTTGTATGTACACCATAGGAGTGTTAGAATTCTCAAAACCCAACAGTGGTATCAGAGCCTAGGCTTCTTTTCTTGTTATACTTGCAAAACTGCTTAAAAAATCGAAATTGTTGCTGTCTGATCATCAGACTCGGCGAGTCCATCAGGAGACTCGGCGAGTCCATGCCTAAAAAGTGATCAAATCGATCCAACTCGCCGAGTTGGTTCATGCACTCGACGAGTTGGACCCCCAGACAGCATAAATTCGACTTTTTTGGCTGGAATTGGACTAGGAACATTACCCTAAGATGTTTTTGAACTTTTAAACTTGTTTTTGAAGTGGTAATGTTCATGCTAATCCAATTTCAAAGATAATTGTCAATAGATTCATGTTTTGTATTAGTTTAAGGTTTAGACTAATTACATGAAAAAGTTTGATTTGAATTATCTTGTTCTTATGAGTTGCTTAGATTAATAGAAAAGTTGAGTGAAATAGTTGTTTTCAATCCAAATTAATCTAAGAGTTGATTCTAAAATGTGTTTTTGTAACTTGTCCTCATGTTATATGAAAAGTCACATTTAAGTTTCATAAAACTTATAAAAGTTGGCAATGGTTACAAAAGATGAAGAGTCTTGTCCTTAAGTTATGGAGGTTCAAGAGTCACTTCATTAATAAATAAATAAATAAAGTGTAACCTTAATTAATTCCATAAGTTATAAAATAAAGAAAAGTTAATTCTTTTATTAGTTTAAAGTCTTCCATAACTTGTCCTCAAGTTATGGAACTTGAAGAGTTTTTGGATTAAAACTACTTTAAACACATAAGTTATGGAATTAATTAGTTTTGAATAGTTTCAAAACTTGCCCTCAAGTTTTGGAATTTGTAAATTTTTCTCTTATGATACTTTAATTCCAAGTTAGCCCTTAAAATTTTAAAGAGTTAAAATTCAACTCTTATACTTTATAATATTATAAGTTAATAATATATATATATATATATATATATATATATATATATATATATATATATATTTATAAGAGTAAAGTCAGTCTTACCGCTAGTACGCCTCATTCACAAAGCCGGTCTATAAGGTGGGTATAAGGTTTTTGACTATAAAATGGCAACTTAATGGGTGTCCACTCTCACCCACCGCTTGCTTGACTGGTGGAGGATCGTTAGCCGAGCGGGTTTGACATGACTATAATTCTCCCTTAACTAAAAGTATTAATGATAAATACTAAGTAACTAAACTCTTAATAATACCTAATCTTAGTTACTTAGGAAAATGTGAATAAGGTGCTAATCATGAAATTACACTTTGCACTTTCTTTAAGTCGGTTAGTGGAGCGTGTGTGGTTAACCGGCACACTAACTCGTAATTAACAAGGTAGGCAAAGGGTAACTTAATGTTTATCATAGTATCGATGGAGCGTGTGTGGTTAACCGACACATCGATTGAGGGGTAAACACTTAAGGGTACCAAGTAATTTGCATGGTTACTTCACACCTTGTTTTGTGATCCTCGGCATCCCAGTCACAAAACCTGAAGGGCACACTCGAGATTGAAACATGCCATTGAACAGTTCAATGAATCTCAAAGATCTAGGAGTTTCAAAACCAATTAAAACCTAATAATACATTTCGTTTATCTTGGTGGAAATTGGTGAATCGTCATTCACCTACCTTCAAATATTTTATGGCTTGGATTATGGCATACCTCTTCTAAGTTATAAAATAGTTTGTTGGGTCCTAGCCTTAATATTTCATATTAGGTGTCATATTAAGGACTTAAGATCAACTATCTTGAATATCTCCCAAAAGATGTCTGGTTTAGACATCTATGATCTTCCCAACTCTCTTGAAACAAGCTTTCCTAAATGAAGATGATGTCCCATGGAAATCATTCTTCTTCCACCTCCTCCAATTATTCTCCCTAACCCACAACTTCTTGAAAAGTTTAAGGTCACTCAAGCCCTATTGGCAAGGCAAGGTCTAGGTGTGGTCACATCTTGGAGATGTAGTCACATATTGACAAGCAGGGAAAGTTGGGTGTCAAAGTCTTGAGAAAGTTGGTGGTTCAACTACTTTCTAAGTCACATAGTGAGTTCTTTTGGAACACCTATGAAATAGACTATGACAAAACCCTTAATGATCTTATCTATTTGATAAGATCAACTTCCTAAAACTTTATGGACATTGACAATGATGACATTGGATATCTAGTAAAGCTCTCTCTTCCCAGTGGAAAGGGATCGACCATAGTCAACTGGGTTGACCAAATGGTAAAGAGAAAAAGCTAAGTCTGTGATAGTCCCGTGTACCATTATCAAAGGGTCCATATGTTTATATTGCCAATGAAAGGGGCATTGGTTGCGAAGCTGCCAAATTTACCTAAGGATGTTGAAGTCAATAAGTTTGACTCTACTTTAGGTAAAGTCCACTATCTAACTCTGCTAAGTTTCTAATTTGAGATTCTTGATACATGATGGGACTAGGTCACATGTTGATGTTTTAAGAATCAAAGAAAAGTAAAGGAACTTAAAGAAAGAATATGTTGAATCTGATCG
This sequence comes from Lactuca serriola, assembly GCF_051521515.1. Lineage (NCBI taxonomy): Eukaryota > Viridiplantae > Streptophyta > Magnoliopsida > Asterales > Asteraceae > Lactuca > Lactuca serriola. The sequence goes on from NC_136412.1 coordinate 116,648,422, forward strand.
CGTAGATGGATTTCTATCGCGTAGCTTGAAGATCGGATTCTTAAGCTAGTTCTTAGGAGTTATGAGATATTGCTTAGGAATAAATAACAACAAGTTTTCATATGGATTGTAAGGATAAGTTTTTCCGCAAAGTTTTAAAATAAAAGAAAATTTTAGATTTTATTTATTTTAAAATATCCTTACAATGGCATTTGAGGAAAAATTGTTGCTTATATGATTCCATTAATAGCAAGAGTGGAAATATGAAATTGATTCTTTCATTTGTGGAAATGTATAAATTTACCAAATAAGGAAAGATTCTCATCACCCAAGTTTCAATTGGACCGGGACTTGGAATCATGCAATGTGTATAGCATGATGAATGAGAACTTTCAAGTATTGAAAAAAATTAAGACTAATTACTCGGTCACATGGATGTGTGAGTCAAGTAAAGGACTAAGGGATCGAGTACACATTCTTGTGCACTGATTAAGTCCACCACAAAAAATTGATAGGACTATTCGTCATAGTTTACTAAAGCTCAGTAAATATGATTATACTTACAAGCTTAAGTGTAACTCTGAGACATTGGAAAAGGTTCCAATGTATGGCAGAGCGAATAAGAAGAATCAAATTAGGCAGAAGGATAAAAGTTTCTCAAATCTGAAAAGATGGGAGAGTACTTTAGTATTAGTTTTGTGATCATATTAATGATTAAGAAACCATATCAAAATTAGTTCTCTAAGGAAAATCTTAGTGCATTCTTATGACTAAGAAGAGGAACTTGAATTGTTGAAGTGGTTAAATCAAGAAGATGAGTCATACTTCGTTCCAATACAAGTATTAGAGTCATACTCCAAGATTGTAACTTGAGTGACATGTCTTAAAGAAGGTTTAAAACACTTGTCAAATGTAAGAGAAAAAGTTTTCTACTCTTGTACATTTGAAATTGGTAAGTTGTGATGTTTTGGATAAAACAAAGACCAACTTAAGCCAATTGTGTCAAGTGTTTGTCTTGGTTAGAATCCACACTATCTCTTGAATAACTGACAAGAAAATCTTATAGGTCAAGAGGACAGTGGGAGTCTTAAAGGTCTTGAAAGTCTCAAGAACTAATCAAGAATAGTACCTGAAGTTCTTCACTAGCACACGACTTGAGGTTTATAACCTATCGTGTTGACATATTATGTACCCATTCCAGTTAAAATTGGCTTTGTGTATGAGTTCTTAGAGTTCTCAATGTGTTGCACAACAACTTGGAAGCAATGGAAGGCCCTTGAGCTGCCAGGTGGCAAGAAGTTAAGATTGAGTTCAATCCATATGAGTTTAGATTTGTCATTATCCCTGTCTTGTGACTATGGTTTTGACAATTCACATGGATAAGAACACATACACTAGTAAATCTAAGTGTCATAAGGTTTCTCTCCGATTCATGAAAATGATGGTGAGGAAACACTTTCACTAAGTAGATTTTAGCTAGATAGCAATTGTGATATTTGCATTTTCAAAGTCGTTAGTGGAGCGTGTGTGGTTTACCAACACACTAACCTGGACTTGTGAGTAGTGGCAAAGAGGTCGAACCATTATGATTACGGCATCCCTCTTCATAATTGTTTAGATACACAAGTGTGCTATCTAAGGGAAGGTGTATGATTTTGATAAAGTCTTATCAAAACAATCTAGTAACAGAAATCTGAACTTTGGTAAGAAAGTCAATGAAGTATTGATTTCTAGAAGTCCAGCTGATTTCTGAGTACATGTCAAAGCTAGTGGGAGCATAAGTGTTATGCTAATAATCATCATGTGAGTGGGAGCATGATAATTATGATAAGTATTGCAACCTAGCAATGTTAATTATAGAAAACAAAAGTTTCAATTAGGAAAGAGTTGTTTTGCTATAATTAAGGGAGAGGAAATTATACTTCATGTCAAATCTATAAGCTTAGATCATGAGGTTTTAATCGTTTAGTCAAGGATATATATGAATTTCATGTTGGAATGGCTCAACATAAGGAAATTATGTATATGGGTCCATTATTTGCATTCTAAAATTCTATTATGATTACGGCATCCCTTTTCATAATCTGAATTATGAGAACTTGGCAAATTGAAATGGAAATATTATAGCAAAAGACTGGTTTAGTCTTTATGTGAGACATCATGAATCGTGTCCCATATGCTTCGGATATAGGATCGATTACATGTGCTATATTCATCCTTTCTAAAATTTTCCAAATGCCTGGGGCATTAAGAAGGGAAAAGGTTTAGAACTGGATATGACTAAAAGGATTAAACAATTGTCGAGGACAATCTAAGGTTTACCAAAGATTGGTTGCTCAAGGACAGTTGGAAGTATAGTGATAATTCTGGAAGGACCATATTGACATAATCTGGAAGGAGGCAACTCTTGTTCAGAAGTGATAGTCAAAATGGAATCTGGAAGTGTTTCAAAGTTAGAATTTTCAATCTGTTTAAGATTAGGAAACTTAATGCAAGAAGGATGTTCCCAAGGAGCTGATCTCCTTTGGAATGGTGTGTAATGGTTGTTGTCAAGTCCTTCTGACTTTGTGCATAATCGTTACAAGAGTATCAATGCATATAAGTTTAGAATCTAACAGATTTCAGTAAATGGCATGAATTTGGAATTCTTGCATTTGCAGTAAGGATTTGGGAGTGTGAAAAGAGAATCATTGAAGTTATGTTCAATTGATCTAGTTCACAAAGTAAAGATCATAGACAAACATAGTATGCATACTTGGTGTATGGCATGACTAGTGTTTAAGAAAACATAGTGTACATGCTTGGAGCATGGGACAACTATTGTTTTAAATTCAAGAATAAAGTTGATAGTTGAAACAGTATACAATGAATAATGTGTAATCATATGGTGATAAATAAAAGGTGTTTTATTTATGTTCAAAGGGTTGATACCATATTGGATTCAATTATTATTGTGTTTCACTTTGCATGTTTTGACTTCCCGAATAAACTAGGTTATTCTTCCGGAATGACTAAGTTATTCAAACCATCCACAGTCGGTCATATGTTGGAAGTAGATATGAATTAAGACTGTCATGGGTTGGCTTGTAGAGGTCTAAGGTGTTGGACAAAGGGCTACAACACTCATGAGTGCTCATAAGTTCTGAGTATTGGATTCAACCCGCGCTCATTGGAATCACTTCATGGATTTTATCACGAGTGATCATGAGATGATAATATCTTATATTCTTCAAACCTAGAGATATGAGTTGTTACTATGAATTGGTTGTACATTGATTGCACGAAAACGCATTCGGTAACTCGGTGTTATAAAACGTGCCTTTGTGTATGATTCAACAAATAGTAGAACAAGCCATATGAGTCGAAGTTTATCCATTCCTTTTACCTTCGGGATAAAAGCGATATCTGTGGGCCCCTCAATGATTTGATGATGACAAATGGAAGTGCTCGGCCGGGCCAGAACTGATTTGATTTGTTCAATTAGTCAGTCGTCATAAATCGGAAATCGGGAAACAACAAATGGACAGAGAGAATGATTACAATCCATGTCTCAGTCCATATGATATCTAGAATGGCGGAATATATGATCCCTTATCTAATGGACAAGTTCGTTGACAAGATCAGAGTTCGACAGCGGCTTTAAGAGCTACGATTGCCAGTTAGGTTTGAAGTCATACGCAATAATAGTTTTAGACTTATCCAAGTGGGAGACTGTTGGATCAATGTCTAAGTCCATAACTATATTTGGTATGTACTTGACCCGACCCGGCATGGTCCATTTGGGTTGCACTTTATCGACACAATTTATATGGATAATCTTTTGAGAATAGTATGTTTATGATTAATATTAATATATTATAATTTCTAATATATTAATATGGAATTATATTATTTAATTAATATTGATCAAGATTTAATTTATAATTAATTAAGTGATCAAAAGGAACTAATTAAATATGGACTCTTATATATATGGAATGGGCCAAGTTCATTTAGGTTGGGCTAAGCTTTCATGGATAGTCCATGGAGTGTTTAACCCATGGATCCTAGGAAATGAAAGGTCATGGGTATTAGGGTTTAATCCTAATCCTCCACACTATATAAAGATGCCCTTGGTTGGTGAAAAAGGCACTAGTGTGGTACACTAAGAAGGGCTAGCCAATTTCACTAGAGAGAACCAAGTATCCATATTCTCTAAAGTCTTCCAAGGTGTTTTGGTGATTTGTGATTCCATTTGAGGCTTCCACACTATTGGGGCTAAGCTCTTAAAGCTTGAAGACATCTAGCTACATCAAAAGGTATGTCATCTAACTAGTACTTTGTAGTATAAGAACTTCATAATATGCTAGTTAGGATTAAAGCCTTGGAAAGTTCTTATTTGCATATATTATAGAGAAAACGTAGATCCATGGTTTATAGGGTTGCATGTACACCATAGGAGTGGTAGAATGCTCAAAACCCAACAGATATTAGAAAGTATGTGGCCGAGTGTGTGACATGTGCTAGAGTTAAGGCATAACATCAGAAACCATATGTGAGTTTAGAACCTTTGCCCATACCTATGGGTAAATAGGAAGAGATTGCCATGGATTTTTTCACTAAAATGCCTAGTACAAAGAACGGTCACGACATGATTTGGGTGGTCGTTGATTGGTTCACTAAGAGTGTGCACTTCATAGCAGCCAATGAGAAATGGTCTATGGATAAGCTTGTGAATTCTTACGTGAATGAAATTGTAAGGCTTCATGGTGTCCCATTAACGATTGTATCAGATTGTGATAGCCATTTCATCTCAAGGTTTTGGAAAAGTCTACAAGAGGAATTGGGTACCAAGTTGTGTTTGAGTACAGCTTACCATCCACAGACTGATGGTCAGAGCGAGCGAACGATACAAACACTTGAATATATGTTGAGAGCATGTTCCCTGGAATTCCAAGGTAACTAGGATGAACATTTACCTTTAGTAGAATTTTCCTACAATAATAGTTTCCACTCGAGCATTAAGATGACACCTTATCAAGCTTTGTACGGATAGAAGTGTCGTACGTCGTCTTGTTAGCTTGAGGCTGGGGAGAAGCAGTTTATGGGACCCGAGATAGTCTATCAGACTGTTGAAAAGCTGAAAATAATTAGGGAGAGAATGTTAGCAGGCCAAGATGGTCAAAAGAGCTATGCTGACAAAAAGCAAAGACCGATGACATTTGAAGTTGGGGATTCAGTTTTGCTGAAAGTCTCATCGGGGAAGGGACTTATAAGATTTGGTAAAAGGGGAAAGTTAATTCCAAGATTTATTAGACCGTTTAAAGTTCTTCATAGGATTGGGAACCAAGTTTACAAGCTCGAATTACCCGAAGAACTAAATGGTATTCATAACACTTTCCATGTGTGTTAATTGAGGAAGTTCACGGGAGAAATTCCTGACATAATTCCAATTTCTGAGTTAGGGATTGATCAAAACAAGAGGTTAATTGAAGAACCAGAGGCAATCATTGACCGTAAGAGTAAGAAGTTGTGATGCAAGATGGTCGAATTAGTGCTTGTTCGTTGGAAACATGCGAATGGGTCAAATCTCACCTGGGAAACGGAGAGTGACATGATGAGTCGCTATCCACATTTGTTTGTTGATGTGTGATTCCGTGGACGAAATCATCCTAAGGGGGAGAGAATTGTAATGCCCTTGTTTCTAGGCTAGGCACTAATGTTAATGTAACAGTCTAGGTTAACCTTTGTAGCCCGATTCGAAATAATAGAAATGTATTATTTAGGTATTATGGGTTTTGTGCTTAATTGTGTGACTTAAATGAATTAAAAATAAATATGAGAGTTAAAATAAAATATTAGATAAGCCCAATATCTAAACATAAAGAGGTAGTGGTCGTGACAAGGATTCCGGATATATAAAAATGCCGAAATTCGAGTTATAACGAAGAAGTTATGACCTATCGAAGGTTCGCGACAGAACCGGTACGACAGTGCGTGACGTAAATAGTGAATTTACGATAGAGCGATTTTTAGCCTTAGCGATCTAAACGAAAGTTGTAGAATATGTTAAACCAAGAGTGTGCATGAAAAGAACATCTAAATCTGACTTCGTATGAGGAAGTTAAGATTTTTCGAAGTTTTGACTAAGCAGTATGCAACCCAAAGTTCGATTATCAGATGGAGTGATTTTGAGCCAAAACAATCTAAACGAGAACCGAAGATCTCATCAATAGTAGTTCAATGGTAAAAAGACAGACGAAAACAGACGTCGGATGAAGAAGTTATGAATTTTTAACAGAATTTTCCTGTCCTGGCAGACTAAAAATAATGTAATAAAAATAAATCAAAATTAGGCGACGAATCTAAACGAAAGTTGTAGAGCATAGTCTCACCTACGTGTGGATATAAAGAACGTCAAAAATGGAGCTCGTATGAAAAAGATATGAATTTTTGAATTTTTTAAATAAAAATAAATAAAAATTTGAAGCCTATCCGAAGGGGGAATGCCCCGCGTTCAGAAGGGGGACGCCCCACGTTCGTTTTGCTCGGCCTCGGATGAGCCACGCTGTAGTTGAAACAAGCTGGCATCGTATAGAGGACCTCGCCCCGCTCCTACGCGCTGCGTCCGAAGGAACGCCCCGCGTTCCGGAACGTGCTGCGTCCCTCACAGGAACGCCCTCCGTACTGAAGGCCAGACTCCTCCTATAAATAGGATGTGAGGCCAGCTGTTTATGGTTGCTAATTATCTATCCTTCACCCCTTAAACTTTCTTCTACTTTGCAAGAAAAACCCCCCGAAGCCTCGGAATCATCCCGAAGCCCTGAAGCAAGTGCTGAAGCCCCGAAGATCCCGAGAAAAAGAGTTTTTGAGGCGAAAGTCTGCCCGCGTGAAGCCCGGTTTTTGAGAGAACATCCCGATTTCATCGAAGAATATTTCTTTAAGAGTCGTAGTGTTGTCCGAGCATCGTCTTACCAAGTGAGTGTATATTCATTTTCTTCTAACACATAAATACGAAGTATTATCTATAAAATACTTGCTATATGTTTATATATTATTTGTTTATTTGAGATAAGTGTTGAATGAATGTTTTATACATGTTTTACGCTTTATATGTATTTTTATCTACAAATATGTTGGCTGAAACATGGGTAGATAGTTGATGTGTGATTAAATAAAATGATGAGAGGCCTCGATGTTGTTGCTGATTCAGTCATCTAGCGGAGTTTAGATGACGACCACAGACTCTTCCAGACAGTCCAGTGGAACGCTGGTAGGCTCGCCACCTGTAGGTGTTATTGAACTTGGGTGTTCAATTGTTGTTCTCCATCCCTCACATGGTTGCCTTATTTGACATAAATTGTTGGGAAACCCCCAAAGCAGTGTTGTCACCCCCGATGAAAATCCTTAGGCTAGGTCCCTTGTGATAGTTGTTTTAGTGACGTAAAGTGAGGATAACGGGAATGAGTAATTGGGTTATTGTTGGTTGATGAATTAATATAATTATTTATTGTAGGTTGAAAGCCATATATGCTCACTAGGCTCCCAAGCCTAACGCACTCAGTTTTCTTTATATTACAGGTAGTGGCACCAGAGCATATGATGGATGACTTATCAAGATATTTTGGATTATAGACCAGTAGTTGTAAATAACTGTTGTAAGGTCTATTTTGTACTGTTTATGCTTTTGGTCTGTATCGGAACATGACATTCTGAGATTTTGTTATATAATGAAAATACATTTCTTTAAGAAATGCTTTGATAAATTTTTATCATATTTTGTTTTGAGAACAAATTCCACAACTCTTTTAATCAAAGGATTACTCTGAATTATTTTTTAAGCATAAATTATATTGTTCTTTTCTGGCCTTGAATTTGGGGATGTCACAAAGAAGTTCTAACACACTCATCAAATGTGAAGCAGAAAATTGTTTTTCTTACTCTTACACGTTTGAAATTGGTAAATTGTGATGTATTGGATAAGACAAAGACCAACTAATACCAGTTGTGTGTAGTGTTTGTCTTGATAAGAATCCTCACTAACTCCTGAATATTTGTTTGTCATGAAATGTTTCTTGACAAGAGAATGTTATATGTCAAGTGGTCAGTGGGAGTCTAAATAATCTTGAAAAGGTTCAAAAACTAATCAAGAGTAAACCTAGTAGACACTAGCACATGACTTGAGGTTTGTAACCTATCGTGTTGACATATTCTTGTTTCTATGCCATTCTAGTTTGGTCAACTATGCATCTGAGTTGTTTGCAGAGCTTTGGCTCTTTCAAAAAAAAAAAAACACTATGCATCTGATTTCTATGAGTTCTCAATGGGTTGCATAGGGGTAAGGCACCCTGATCAATGGAAAGTACATTGATAGGTAGGGGTGAGCTGCTCAATAACTTGGAAGCAATGATGGGACCCTTGATGACAAGAAATTAAGAATGAATAAGTTCTGCCCATAAGAGTTTGGATTTGTCACAAACAGTATCTTATGATTATGGTCATGACAAATTCACATGGATAGGAACACACACACCATAAAATCTATGTGCCATAAGGTTTCTCTCCTTCATGAAAATGACTGTGAGGAAACGCTTTCACTAAGAGAGATTTTAAGGAGATAGCAATTGTGATATTTACGTTCTCAAATTCGATTATGATTACAACACCCCTCTTCATAGTTCGAATTGTATGATTTGGTAATTAGTTTAAAAATTTAAGACTTATTGCTATAAGTGTTGAAATTTTTTAGACACACATATAAGCTATCTAAGGAAAGGTGTATTAGGGCTTATCGAAGAATATCGTATTAGAAATATGGACTTTGGAAGTCAATAAGCATTGCTTTCTAGAAGTCCAAATGTTTTATGAATACGTGTCAAAGCTAGTGGGAGCAAGAATGTTATGTTGGTATGGATATAATTATCATGCTAGTGGGAGCATGATAATTATATTAAGTGTTGCATGTTAGCAATATTAATTATAGAAAATAAAAGTTTCACTTTGCAAAGTTGCAGGGGTTGAAAAGGTGTTTTGCCATAATTAAGGGAGAGAATATTATACTTCATTTCAAATCTAAAGGCTTAGATTGAAATTTTTTTAATTAAATTCAGTCAAAAGACATATATGAATGTTATGTTGAAAAGGTTTAACATAGGGGCATTTTATATATGTCAGTATTATAGCAAGAAACTGGTAAAGTATCACGTTTTTTCGTTGTGAATCGTGTCCCATACGCTTCGGGTATCTGATAGATTGCATATGTTGTAATATTCAACTGTTCTAAAATTTTCCAAATGCCTAGGGCATTAAGAGGGAAAAGGGTCTAGAACCGGTTTGACTAAAATAATTGAACAACCGTCAACAAAAATCTATGGTTCGCTAAGGATTGGTCGTTTGTGAACAATTGGAAGTATAGTAATGAATGGACCATATCGACATTATTATGAATAGATAAGACTCTATTCACAATAAGTTGTCATATGGAAAATATGGAAATGTTTCCATATTGGGAGTTAGACGTTAAGAATTTATGTCTAGATTATAAACTTTTATGCAAGAAGGATATTCAAAGGAATGTACTTTGAATCTGAGACTTCATATCTATGGAATTGTCTTGTAACAATCCCGAATAGAGAGCTTTGTAATTTTATTGGCAAAGTTTTGGTGACTTTTGTGCAATAAGATTACAAAAGGATCATTGCATAAAATGTTAGAATCTAACATTTTCTAATAGTGACAAGAATTTTGTGTTCTTACACTAATGATAAGGATTAGGGATTGTGAAATGAGCATCATTGGAAATGTTTTTCAATTGATCCATTTAACAAAGTATGGACCGTAGGTAAACAGAGTGTGCATGCTTAGTGCATGGGACAACTGTTGTTATGATTCAAGTAATAAGTTGATTATCTGAAACATTATACAATGAATAATGTGTAATCAATATGGTGACTAAATAAAAGGAGTTTTATTTATATTCAAAAGTTTGGGGCCATATTGAATTCAATTATTATTGTGTTTCGCTTTGCAAGTTTTGACTTCCCGAATAATAAGATTATTCAAACCATCCACAGTTACTCATCCTTTGGGAGTAGGTATGAAAGAATATTGTTATGAATTGGCTTGTAGATTGTCTAAAGTGTATTAGAGATAGCAAAGGTTTGCTGCAACATTCATGAGTGCTTATGAATATGATTTGAGTATTGGATTAAACCCACACTCACTTGGATCACTTTATGGATTTTATCACGAGTGATTGGTGAGACGATAATATCTTATATTCTTGAAACCGAGATGTGTGAGTTGTATTCTACAATACGGTTGCACATTGATAATATGTAAATGCACCAGTAACTTGGTGTTATAAAACATATTGTTGTGTGTGATTTGATGAGTAAGTACAAGTGAGCATTTGAGTCGAAGTTTATCCGTTCCTTTTACCCTAGGTGGGATAAAGGCGATATTTGTGGGCCCTTTGATGATTAAGTGATGACACCCTAAGCGCTTGGCCAAGCCGAGACTAAGTTGATGTGTTAAATTGTAGTCTGTTGTCAGTCGTCATAAATCGGAAATCGGGAAACAACACATGAATAGAGAGTATGATTAAAATCCATGTCTCAGTTCATACGATATCTAGAATGGAGGAATATATGATCCCTTATCTAAAGGACACGTTTCTGATATGATCAGAGTTTGACAACGACTTTTGAAAGCTATGGTTGCTGATCAGGTTCCGAAGTCATACGCAATATAGTTATTAGACTTATCCAAATGAGAGACTGTTGGATTAGATGTCTAAGCCCATAACTATTTTGGTATGTACTTGACCTGATTGCGAGCATGGTCCTTTTGGGTTGCCTTCACCATAGCAACTGATAGGATGAATTAAGGAGAAAGATGATTAATTATGATTTATTAATATATTGTGTGAATAATATATTAAAATAGAAATCATATTGTTTAATTAATATTAGTCGAGAATTAATAAGAAATAATTTTGTGGCTAAAAGAGATTAATTAAATAAAGGGGATTGATATTGCAATTATATGATAGTTGCAATTGGGTTATGGATTCCTAATGGAAAGGGGATTGGACGAAATCTATGGGAAGCCCATATGGATTTCGTCCAAGGGCTTTCTAGAGGGACTCCATGGGTTGCTTAAGGTCTAAGCAGAGAATTAGGGTTTCACCTGAAACTCTAGCAACCCATACAACTATATAAATACCCCTAAGGCTCCCAAAAACGTGGCCAAGTGATCTCTAAGGGTTCCTGGACATTTTTGGTGCTTCTCCTCCCTCTCCTAAGTCATCTTGTTGCTCACGGTGTTTCTGACTCCATTAGAGGTGCAACATTTGAGGCAATAGGCTTTCAAAGGTCAAGATCAATAGGACTTAAGATTGTTATTACTACATAACAATCAAGGTAATATCTAAACCCTTTTATTATGATAATATCGACTATTATATACTAGATCTACGGTTTATGAGCTTTGGATGATTATTGCAGATAGGATTAAAACTAACTTTTAATCTATGAAGATCGATTAGATCTTGAACAAGTATATGAATATGAAACAGCAAGAACACAATATTAATAACAAGGCAGAACGCAATAATAAGAACAAACAGCTTGAATCAAACGTGTCGAATGATTAAATAAAATCCTTAGAAGAGCTCGATTAAGAACATCAACTGTAAAGGATTGGAAGATTACAAGAAGGATTACTGGAAAATATTGTTCTCTTGATAAATCGCTATATCGATAATCTCTAGAATCTTAACCTAATATGCATGCAAGCATTAACTTAAATACTATACATAAAAGGCTCTCGGTTGGACATGCCCAAACCGGAGAATACAAGGCTAATCTACGAGCCCAAAAGACGCAACATAAATAAAACTATTTACAGCCCAACAATCTCCCCCTTTGCGTCAATTTGGAGCGAGACCTTCACTTCTTGCTTGGGCCGGCGGCTGAAGCTGGTACCTTCTTCTTCACGGTACTAAACAGACACTTGGTTATGGAAAGGATGGTCTGTCTAAACCGAATGTACCAATTGATCATATCATTGAAGTACTTGATATCATCAGCCGAATTGTCTTTACACCGCTTGACGATTGATAGGACGTGCTCCAAGCAAGTTGTGGTGTAAAGATGTTTGTCAGCTAAAGCAAAGAGACATTTCTGTCCTTCGGCTCTAGTGAACATCACAGAGTTTCGCCTCGAATCTATTTTTCCCATTTGCATTTGATTTAGATCACTGGCCGATCCCACAGGTTTGACTTTCGGTTTCTTCTTAAAAATTGTGGCAACCTCCTGATCCATTAGGGCCACCTCCATGATGTAGCATGCCAGCATCCTTTTGACATGGTCTAAGAGGGGACCATATTCGGCTTCGTTTGTCAGCAGGATATTGTACAAGACTATCCAATCATGAGGGTTTAGATTGGGCAGATCCGCCAGAGAGATTATGTGAGCAGTTCTTGCAGATCCTCGGATAAGCTTGAACTTGACGTTTGTGAATCTCCCCACGGCAAAAGGCTTCATCACCCGAACATTGACAATCTTCTGGGCGCTCCATGTAAAGTATTGAGGGCGAGCGGCCTCCAGGTAGAAGTCAATGAGCTCCCTGTCAACCTCATCGTTCGGATGCGGGACTTCAAAGATGTTGGAGAAGGCGTGGAAGATGAACGCCTTTCGAGTCAGTGGCATATCGAACTGCGAATCGATGGTGTTGTTGCAGTCGAACGATATCACCGGCTCGAGCCATAGTATGATTGGAGTCTCTATGGCCTCTTTTATCAAACGATCCCTGGTCCAGGCAGGGAAGAGCAGCTTTCGGCTCTCAAGGAGATCGTTGGCTTCTTTTTGTTTACGTTCGGCTTCTTCAGCTTCACGTGCCACACGACTGACATCGTCATCAGTATTGCGACTGTTCTTTCTCTTTAACATGTCCGCAATAGTCTCCTTGTCTTCATCTTCATCTTCATCTTCATCTTCTGCTATGTGTTTACCCTTGTTCTTCACACCCGAACCCGAGGCATGACCAGTTGGGGTTGGTTCGGTGGTGTGAGTAGCTTTGGAGGACGGAGGTGGTTTCGATCCTTTCTTCTCTTCTCCCCCTTGTTTCGGAATGGACACGAAACTCGGCAGGCCTTCAATCTTGCTTAGAAGGTCCATGGCTGGGGAGAGCTTTTCAGCGAGGGTGCGCCTCACCGAATGATTAAGGATGGGGTCGTGTGCTTCCAGGATGTTGGAGAGAGCGGCGTGGACATCCGAAACACACGTCTTTATGACTTCCCTCTCGGATCGAAGAGCTTCCAATTGTTCTTGAGAGTTGGAAAGCTGTGTGCTCTTGACCCTTAGGGCAGTTGTCTTACTCGCCAGAACGCCCATCAGAGAGTTCTCTGCCGCAAGATCCTCTTGTAGTTTTGCCAGACGGGCATCGATGGAGGCACGGAGTGCCGAGTTGTCGTCGCTGAGGTTTTGTCGGAGGGTAGCGAACGAAGTCAACTCCGTCGAGACGAACTTGGCCAATTGTTGAACAATCGGTTCCAGAGTTGTCTTTGTGGCATTGGCGCTTTCCTGCAGAGCCTTTAGCAGGTCAGAAGCGTCGGAGAATAGTTTTTCGACTTTTTCGGTCGCTACCTCACAGGCTCGGGTGGAGGCGTCTATCGCAGCAGTTGCTGAGGCCACTGAGTCATGTTGAGCCCTGGAGAAGGCATCAATTATCCTCTGAAGGGCAGCTTCAGACAAAGAGGACTGCTGGTTGGAAGAGGAGGCGAGAAGTTGATCAACCTTCTCGTTCAGCTCGCGGAGATGCTTCTTTGTCACTGGAGCATCATCCTCCTCATCACTTTGAACTTGAAACGGACTATAGTAGACCGAATCGAAGTTCAGGTGATCACCACCAAGGTATTGATCATCGCCATCGGAGGCGTCTTCTGGAGATTGAGGTGGTGGTGAAGCTGGGGGTGTTATGGGTTTGGTTGGTTCAGGTTGAGTGGGTGGGGGGTTAGTTTCGGGTGGTGGTTGTGTATGGGTTTCGGTTTGTGGAGGTTCGGTTACGGGAGGGGTTTCGGTTACAGGTGGTGTTTCGGTTGATGTGGTGAATATGGGTGGAGGTATAGGGATAGAGGTTGGGGGAATTGTGGGGTTTATGGTGGGAATGGAAATAGGGATTGTGGGTGGAGGGGAAGGAACTGGGGATTGGTGAAGTTCCATCTCCGGGGTTGGTGAACGAGGGGGTGTGTTACCTCGCTGAGGAGATTCGTCTCCTTGGGATCCCTCAGAGTCCGAACTCCCACCTTCGGATTCACTGGAGGAGGAGGGAAGGACGAGCTTTCGCTTTGGTTGGGTCTTCCTCCTTTTCGGTTGTGGGGAAGAAGCAGCCTTCGGTTGTTTGCGCTTCTTGGGAGTAGGTTTTGGGGCTTTGGATGGTTTCTTCCCCTTGTCTGCCTTCTTACCCCTGGCCACCGGTTTGTCGGCATCATGAATCGATCGCAACATGTCCGGTGTCAGTTCCCTCGGACCAGATGGCCCTAACTCCTTGATCGCCTTGATCATACTGCTGTCTGAAGGCACACTTCCATACATAGTCTCCGGGATGGAGCCAATGAAGGAGAATTTTGATGCATCCAAGACGATGATCTTCTTGGTATGGAACGTACCAATAGAAGACATCGGTGCACCGTCAGCAGTTGGGACATCAAACCTGTCCATAGCCCATCTTGTGATCAAGATCCAGAACCGGGCTAGTGACACCTCGGAGTGTCGGGAAGCGGAAGAGAGGCTCTGAATCAGTTGTTGCCAAAGGACAAATCCATAGTCCAGATTGATCCCGTTGTACACCGCATACATAATCGACAGGAAAAGACGACTGGCCCCGTCCGATCCTGAGCTCCGTTCTGATAGTCCCTTGAAGAGAACTGTAAATAACCCATTCCACTGGGGCGGTAGGCATGACTTCTTGAACCTGGCGACGGAGGTAAGAACTTCCGTGTAGCCCATGTTGTAGAACATGTTGTAGAGCATACCAACCGGAATTGTCTCCGGGTGAACACGCGATGGGTCAGCAGCAAACCCAAGCATTGTGCAGAAGCGGGGACGAAAGATCGACGTCTTGTGTTCCGCCACTTCGAAAAAAACCCTGTCGACGGCTTTGTCGTAATAAGCCGTTGCGTAGACCTGAGATAGGGCCACCATTGGCACCGTTTCAATCCGTGACAGTGCCGGAGCAAGCTGGGAGTATTTGAGACATTCGATGACCGGAGACATGTAGGGATCATAGGCCAGTGGGTTCAGATCAATCACGAGGCATTGCTGAGGACGGATTGGAAGAATCTGAGAAGTAGCATGGACGGAAGAGGATTCAGCCATTGTTGCAGGTTGGAGAAGAAGATAACCGGGAGAGAGTTTGGAAGTATTTTTGCTTTGGAAATTATGGGGCAGTAAAGAGGTAAAAGGTGGTGTTGATGGGTTTTTATAGTAGGTGATAGGAGAAAGAAAGATCGATTCAAATCTCTTGTGGAAATACGGAAGGGTTTTTGAGTGACTGATTGGTGACAGTTGGGACGTGCGATGATCACGTAGGAGAGAGAGGTCAGATTCCTAGGATCACGCCGCCCAATAAGCGCCGGTTCAGAGAGAGGAACCGTTTCCATTTCCACACGCGCCATTAATGCCAGATGGATGACGCTTCAATACTGCACACGCGTCCAAAAGTGTCAGAAAAAGCGCGGCCGCTTCAAATTCACGCGCCCTCCTTTTGTACCGTCGTTTGAATTTCTATCCTTTGAACTTCCGCCGCGTCAACAACTTTTTGTCTTTTCCCCTTTTTCTTTTTTTTTTTTTTTTTTTTTTAATCAGCTGTATTCAATTTAGGACCCACGTGGCTAATTTTTGGCCACAACCTCATTAGTAATCCCTCAGTAATAAACCAGCCTGTAAAATAATTAGTAACGGAATTTTGAAAATCTAGGATTTTCGTGCAAAGAGTGTAAAAGATAAAGAAATAAAGCAACTCTTTTTGGGATAATCTGTGATGTCAATTATGACACGAAACTGATGATCCCGGGCACGAATCTCTTCCTTCAATATCAAGAGAGACCTCAAAGTGTTAGTGTGGAATCCCGTTGAATTACGATCAAACATTTATTAATAAATGTTGAAAGGCTTCTTTTAATAAGGCTAATTAAGGGTGGTTGCGCTTTGATTCAACAATTCAATTCTTGATATAAGAACGAATGTGAACAAAGTACTTGTGAGACCGGTGTAGTCTGTTGAACAAGTAGGATAGGATAGAGTTGATTTTTAAGTGGCTTGGATAAATATAAAATCTCAGATAAAAAAAATTAGAACTGGATCCCATGGGAAGAAATGTTATGGTGTGTAACAATTTCATTAGGATCACGCAAAAGAAAATTTGAGATTTCATGAAGGTACATTCGTCAATTCATTGGTGAAAACTTGATCAAGTTAATTGGTCACCGTCAATTCGTTGGTGTTGAATTTTGGGTTTCACTTAGCTCGTAGTGGCACGAAACTAAGATCATAAACACAGATGATGTGTAACCGTAAACCTCAGTGGTAGATTCTGAGAGTCTCAGGGGTTACATGGATGAAACGAATGTAATGGAGAAGTGTAGTGGGGATGGTGAAAGAAAACATAGTACCTCTGCTGCGAAAGAAAGGACCAAGCAGGAGACTCTTAACTCATGTGAGAAGAGTGTGAGGTAGCTCACGATTAGAATAAATAAGTTAGCCTTATTGGGAAGACAAGGTTTGTGTATACCAGGTCGTGAAGGCAATTATTCAAAATCTTATGAGGCTTGGGACACATACAGCAGCATGCTTAAGAAAATATTTTTGGAAATTTTGAAATTTATATATATAAAAAAAAATTAAAAATAAGACTTAAAAACCGAACCCGAACCTTCGGTTGGTTTCGGTTCTACAAAATGTTGAAAAACCGAACCCGAACCTTCGGTTGGTTTCGGTTCCACAAAATTTTGAAAAACCGAACCCGAACCTTCGGTTGGTTTCGGTTCCACAAAATTTTGAAAAACCAAACCCGAACCTTCGGTTGGTTCTGGTTTTGGAAAATTTTGAGAAACTAAGAAATTTAGATACAAAAGAAATAGATACTTTTAACATAGAGAAAACCAAAATGGTACAAAAAATATACAACATAGAAAGACTACCTTTGAGGTGATGAGCGAGTCAGATGATTGAACCGAACCCGAACGTTCGGTTGACTTCGCTTCTTACGGTTGAGTTTGAGAGGTAGTGTGAGGTACTGGCTCTGATACCAATTGATAGGATTAAAACTAACTTTTAATCTATGAAGATCGATTAGATCTTGAACAAGTATATGAATATGAAACAGCAAGAACACAATATTAATAACAAGGCAGAACGCAATAATAAGAACAAACAGCTTGAATCAAACGTGTCGAATGATTAAATAAAATCCTTAGAAGAGCTCGATTAAGAACATCAACTGTAAAGGATTGGAAGATTACAAGAAGGATTACTGGAAAATATTGTTCTCTTGATAAATCGCTATATCGATAATCTCTAGAATCTTAACCTAATATGCATGCAAGCATTAACTTAAATACTATACATAAAAGGCTCTCGGTTGGACAGGCCCAAACCGGAGAATACAAGGCTAATCTACGAGCCCAAAAGACGCAACATAAATAAAACTATTTACAGCCCAACAATTGCATGTTCATTAGACAAATTAGATCCAAAGCTTTAGGGTTTTCATGTACACCATATGATTGATGTAGTGTTTATAATCCATCAGGAACCACATGAGTGAATGAATCAAAAGCGCTAAACAAGGGGTGAGAGGATATAAACTTGATCATTAGGTGAATGGAATCGTTGTAGGATGGATGATCTTCAAATATTGCCCGAAAATTGCTCGTGGCAATTGATTGCGATTGATTTCTTGTGGTGGAATCAGAAACAATGGGTTGCACTGATCCTGACGCTTTGGATTGCTTCTTCGATACACCAAACTTCACCATTTTGAATAGTTTTGAAAAACTTGCAAAAAAGTTTTGAGTGCATGAAGATGGAGAAGATGAAGATCGTCTAAGGGTTTAGAAAGCGTAAAGCTTTCTTGGGAGGGAAAAACGGTTTATATAGTTTCAGATTTCAAAGAATTATTGAATTTACCTTATCTTCAACTGTGAATGGTAAAAACCCTTGCGTTTTAATCATTATCAGCCATAAATAAAATAAATTAAAAGAAACTGATTTGCTTTTTTAATAAAATATCGAGGGCATTTAATGAAATGTCAGCCCACGTTGCAGATCATGTGGAGGGAGAAGGCTGAAAACCGTTGGATAATGAGGAAGTGGAAATGGATTAGACAGCTTGGGGAAGGTGATGTGATAGAGAAAAGGTAAAAGATTTCTTAAAAGATTTCTTTCATGGGTAAAGCAAATTGATTGTCTTTTAACCTAAAATAGGCTTGACATGAAAAAGGTGATTATAAAGGAGAAGGAAACGTTGTATGCTACAAGAGGAATATTTTGAGAATGTTTTTCTTATTTAATGAAGATCATTAAATAGCACAAAATATTCAAAAATTTATGAAGTTGTTGAGAAATTATTCAATGTGACTGCGGATTGGTTGTTCGTTGCAGATTACGTCTTCATTGTGGTGAATGGTAACTCGATTGCGGTAGAAGGAACTGACACACCTAAGAAAAGAATCAGAAATAATAAACATTAAGGATCCACAAAAAAAATATAAGTGTTATATATGGTTGCGGTATATGAGGTATACTAAGACCATGTATAATAGATATATTTAACTAGGACCGCAACGGAAACCAGAGATGGTCTGCGGTACCTATTAATTCAAAAAGAATTGTGGATCCGGATTCATCATCCCTAACATTTGAAGAAAACAGTTGAGTTTTGTTGCATTAAGTGCTTTTGTAAACACATCCACAATTTCTTCGTGAGATGGAACAAAAATCAATTCAATGTTACCTTTGAGTATGTGGTCCTTGATGAAATGGTACCGAAGTTCAATGTGTTTCATCTTCAAATGGTGAATAAGATTGTGAGAAATCGCTATAGCACTCTATGAATTACAATAAATCGGTATCCGCAGCATTCTGTATCCGTAGTCCACCAGTTGAGTTTTCATCCATAGGACTTGAGAACAACAGCTCGCTGCGACCACGTACTCGGCTTCTGCGGTAGATAAACAAACACAATTTTGTTTCTGTGAAGACTAGCTAACCATTCTTCCTCCAAGAAATTGACAACCACCTGAAGTGATTTTCTTGAGTAACCTACATCCAGCATGATCCTCATCTATATAGGATTAAAGGTTGAAGTCATTCCCTACGGGATATCATAGGCCTAGTGCTTTGCTTCCTTTCAAGTATCTAAGTACCAGCTTGACTGCGTTAAAATGTGATACTTTGGGATCGGCTTGGTATCTTGCACATAACCCTGTTGCAAAGTTGATCTCTCTATTCATGCTCATTTGGAACTTGTTGGTCGTGAGCATTGCAAATTTATCCACCATACCTTGATCTGTTGGCCCGAATATGATACCATCCACATAAATTTGAACAAGCATAAGGTGATTTCCATTTGCCTTTTAAAATAATGCGGGATCAATCAGACCTTTTTTGTATCCTGACATGACGAGAAACTCAAAGAGAGTCTCGTACCATGCCCTCGGTGCTTGCTTAAGACCATAGACTACTTTCTCAAGCTTGAAACAATATTCTAGGAACTCTAGACTTTCAAAGCCTGGAGGTTGTTATAAGTAAACCTTTTCTTTCAATTCACCATTCAGGAATGCACTTTTTACATCCCTTTGATGTACTTTGATATGTTTGTGTGCCACACGCGCTAAAAAGATGCATATCGCTTCCATCCTAGCTATGGGGGCATATGTTTCATCATAATCAACACCTTCTAGTTGACTATAGCCTGTGGCAACTAATCTTCCCTTGTTTTGAATGACTGCACCGGATTCATCGAGTTTGTTTTTGTACACCCATCTTGTTCCAACTATAGTGCGACCTTTTGGCTTCGGAACAAGCTTCCACACTTTGTTTCTTTGAAGTTCTGCTAATTCTTCTTCGATGGCATTTATCCAATCAGGCTCAAGAAGGACTTCTTTGATGGATCGGGGCTCGACTGCGGACATAAAGGCTGCATAGTGGCAATGGTCTGTAAGATCATGTGAAGATCGAGTCAAAACTCCTGCAGATGGGTTTCTGATGATTTCACCCGGAGGGTGTTCTTTTGTCAAGACATGTAAACGAGGTAATTGATGATCGGCAACTGCGGTGGAAGGAATGTCAATAACATCAGAGGATTTCGTAGAAGGAGACGATAGTTCCCCTGCGACTTGTGTACAAGCTGCAGAAGTGTCTTGGACTTGGACTATAGGATTTGGATCAGAATGAGGTTCCCACTGGATTGCGAATGGGAGTTCCTCCGGAACTAAGGATGGTTCCCCCTGGAATAAAGAATGTGTGAACCCTTGGGTCAATTCTTGTGTCGATATTCTCTTCTTCATCGTAGACTGAGGAAGCATTTGATGGATTAGAGACTCTGCGGATAGAAACGGGAGCTATGTCTTCGATAACTGGAACCTCAAAGATTGTCGTTAAAACCAGAGTAGTTCTTTACCCCTCAACCAGCGAGGTGCAAGTTGTTGGATAAGGTGTCTAAGTCCATAACTATTTCTGGTATGTACTTGACCCCACCCGACATGGTCCATTTGGGTTGCATGGCACCATGCATTTGGATAAACTAAATGAGAGAAACAACACTTATGGTTATTAATATATTATAAGTTCTATTATATTAATAATATTATTTAGTTAGTTTGATCAAGAATTAATTTAGATTTAATTAAGTGATCAAAAGATAACAAGTTATATATATATATATATATATATATATATATATATATATATATATATGGGTTGATTTTGTAAATCATCCATAACTTATATAGTAGGCTAAGAGGCTCCATGGATTATCAAGTTGGGTTTCACCCATAGGTTGCTCCATGGATCATGGAAATGAAGACTCATGTTACATTAGGGTTTACATGGTGTAACCCTAATGCAACACACTATATAAAGCTCATGTTCTCCCAAAATCAGCACACACATGCATACTTGAGGACTAGAGCCGATTCTTGAGTGTTAAGATTCTCTCCATGTTTACTCCATAGCATTTGGTGTTGTGTGAAGCATTTGGGGAATCACACTTGGGGTGCTAGGCTCACAAGGTTACAAGGAATCAAAAGCAACAAGAAGGTATGTTATTCTGTCTTACATTTAAGTTAAAAATGTTCCCCATGTATGCTAGATAGGATCAAGAACCTTGGAAATCAACTTTGCATGAATATTAGACAAACATAGATCCAAGGTTTATTAGGGTTGCATGTACACTTAGGAAGTGTTAGAATGCTCAAAACCCATTAGTGGCATCAGAGCTTAGGCTTGTTAGTTTGTTATTTGTTCAAAATTGTGTTAAAAATCGAAACAGCTTGCTGTCTGACCAGTGAACTCGCTGAGTCCATGGGGGGACTCGACGAGTCCAAGTGAAAATTCATCCTAATCGTCGAGTAGGTTCATGCACTCGACGAGTAGGAGGCCCTGATAGCAGATTTTCGACTTTTGTTGCTGGAAATGCACTAGAAACATTACCTTAAATTGTTTTGCTACTTGAAAACCTGTTTTAGATGGTGTAATGTTTATTCTAATCCATTTACAATGGTAATTATCAAAAATTACAAGTTTTAAAAATAATTTATGATTCTTGAAATGTTCATATTCATGTTCTTGAACTTATGAAGATTAGATGATCATAGGAATTGTTTGTAACCTACTTGGTAGTTTAATTCATGATCATAATGTGTTTTAATGGAATCCATAAGTTATCCTCAAGTTATGGAAAACCAAAGGTCACACTTTAATAAATTCATTAAAAGAACACAAGAGTTATAAAAATGAAGAGTCCTCATTTTTAATACTCAAATCAATCATTAGTTATAAGAAATGAAAAGTTTTCAAAGTTTTGAAAAACATGCCCTCAAGTTTTGGAACAAGTAAAGTAATGATTAAAACTTTAGTTCCAACCCTTAGAATTTTAAAAATTAAAATTCCACCCTTATACTTTATAATGTTATAAGTTAATAATATATATATGTATAAGATCAAGTCGTCTTACCGCTAGTACGCCTCATTCATGAAGTCGGTCTATAAGGGGGTAAAAGGTTGTTGCCTATAAAATGTAAACTTAATGGGTGTCCACTCTCACCCACCGCTTCCTTGATCGGTGGAGGGTCGTTAGCCGAACGGTAGGACAAGGACTTATAAACTTTCATTAAAAGTATAATGAATATTATAAAGTAACTAAATGTTTTATGAAATTCCCAATCTTAGTTACTTTAGGAAAATGTGAATAAGGTGCTAATCCATGAAATTACACTTTATACTTTGTTTAAGTCGTTAATGGAGCGTGTATGGTTAACCGGCACACTGACTTGGACTTAACAAGGTATGTAAAGGGTGACTTAAGGTTTATCATAGTATCGGTGGAGTGTGTAACCGACACATCGGTTGACTGATAAATATTAAGGGTACCAAGTGATTAGCATGGTTACTTCACACCTCATTTTGTGATCCTCGGTATCCCAGTCACAAAACTTGGAGGGCACACTCGAGATTGAAACATGCCTTTGAAAAGTTCATTGAATCTCAAAAGTATCTAGGAATTTCTAAGAACCAAATTAAAAAACTTAATATTTTAATATTTCATTTTTGGTGGAAATTGGTGAATCGTCATTCACCTACCTTTCAAATATGTTATTACTTAGATTACGACATACCTCTTCAAAGTATAATATATTGTGATTGGGTCCTGGCCTTAATATTACATTTGGGTATTTTATTAAGGACTATATCTATATCTAATCTAATCTTTTCTTTCTTCTCACTCAGATGTCTTCAAACAATGTTGCTTCTGGCTCTAATCCTAATGGCTCCTTTACCCTTATGAACTTGTGTGTGAAAGTCACTTTTGATGGATCCAAATTCAATGAAAGAATCAGAAACATCAGGATGATTACCTGCTACGAGGACAAAGAATATGTCCTCGATAAGGATCTTAAGGAGATTGATAAGACCACTGAAACTCTCCAGGAGATCGCTGACTTTCGGGCACAAGAAAGGGATGCTACCAAAGTGGCATGCATCATGTTGGCCACCATGACAGCAGACCTCTAAAAGTCCTATGAGGACTTCTACCCTTTTGATATGGACCAAGATTTGATGGAAAGATACCATCAAAGTGCACGACAAGAGAGGTATGAAATCATCTCTTCCATCATAACAACCCGAATGAAGGATGGTGAACCCATCACAGGCCACATTGTAACGCCTGTGTTTCTAGGCCTGCCATTAATGTTGATATAATAGTCTATGTTAACCTTTGTAACCCGTTTTGAAATAATAAGATTGTATTATTTGAGTATTATGTGTTTTGTGCTTAATTGCTTAATTATGTGGTTTGATTAATTAAGAATAAAAATAAGCATCAAAATTTAAGTGTAAAATAAACTCGTTATCTTTGGTTAATGTTGTAGTAGTTGAAACGAGGTTTCCGAATATATATAGAACGCCCAAATCTGACTTCGTATGAGGAAGTTATGATTTATCGAAGTTTCGGCTTAGCGGTATGCAACCTGAAATACTCGATTTGAGATCGAACGGTTTTTAGCCGAAGCAATCTAAATGAGAATCGAAGATCTCGTTGTTGGTATCGAAGCGATGAAAAGTTAGGCGAGAACGGACGTCAAACGAAGAAGTTATGAATTTTCAAAGTTTATTAAATAATTAATATTTAAATTTAATTATTAGACCCGGTATTATCCGAAGGGGAGTCACCGGGCATATCCGAAGTACGCCCAGCGTACTGCTGTACGCCCCGCATACAGCGAAGCATGACGACCTTCGCACTCGAGTTCTTCGGATGATGAACGCAGTGACGATTTCGAACCAGTACGCCCCGCGTAAGGCAGTACGCCCCGCGTACTCCGAGGCTCCACCCTCCTATAAATAGGATGCGAGGGTTCCGGGCTTATTTGCTCATTTCTCCTCGTTTTTGTGCCGAAGCTCTGCGCGTAAACCCCCGAAGCCATCCCGACACCCCGGATCTCATATCCAAGTTAAGAAGGAAGTTTTACGATCCCGAGATCCCGAGAAGTGCGATTCCCGAGCTGAAGCTCTGCCCGCGAGAAGTTCGATTTTTGTAGAGATCTTCCAGATCTGCTGAGGATTACTACTTCTGCAAGTCGTAGTGCTATCCGATCATCTTCTGATCAAGTGAGTGTATACTACCTTTCACAAACACGATAATAATACAAGTATGGTTTGAGTGTATTGAGTATATTGCTGTTTATACGTGTGAGTGTGTAGTTACTTTCTTCTAACGCATAATTATGAAGTATTTTATACGAAATACGTGTTATGTGTATAATTTTGTTGTTATGTGCGTGAATGTATATTCACTTTCTTCTATCTCATAGATCTGATTTATTTTTTTCTATGAAATACGTGTTATGTGGGTGTGCCTCGTCTGTTATGTGGAATATGTATTGAATGAAAATGATATACAGGTTTTAAACTATGTATGAAAATATATATTTTTATCTACTAATATGTTGGGTAGAACATGGGTAGATAGTTGGTGTGTAATAAACAGATGAGAGGCCTCGATGTTGTTGTTGTTGTTGATCTAGTTATATTCAGCGGAGTATGGATAACGACCACAGACTCTTTCTAAACAGTCTAGTGGAACGCTAGCAGGTTCATAACCTGTAGGTGTTGTGAACGATGTGTTCACCGGTGTACTCTATCCCCCTCATGGTTGCCTTTAGGATATCTATTGTTGAGGAAACCCCTTAGCAGTAATGTCCGTCCCGATGAAAATCCTAGATTAGGTCCCTTGAGATAGATGTTGTTTTAGGGACGTAAAGTGAGGATAACGGGAATGGGTAATCGGGATAGTGATTGGTTGGTGATATTAAATATAATTTAGTGTGGGTTGAAAACCCTATATGCTCACCAGGCTCCCAAGTCTGACCCACTCAGTTTTATTTGTATTACAGGAATTGGCGCAAGGGCGTTAGATGGATGAATCATCGAGTTGTTTTGTTTACAAGTCTGTATATGTATATATTTGTTGAATGACTTGTAATGTTATCGTTTATGCTTTATGGTCTGTATCGAAACATGACATCCCGAGTTCTGATTATATAATGAAAATGCATCTCTTGATGAAATGCTTTGATAAATATTATTTTATCATGTTTTGTTTTGGGAACAAATTCCGCAACACTTTTAAATCAAAAGGATTTACTCTGAAATTATTTTAAAAAGCATAAATGAAATCGGCCTTTTCTGGCTGTGATTTTGGGGATGTCACACACATGCAGAAAATGCAAATATTTGTCGACCGTCTGCTGAAGCTTAATGTGTTCTTCCCCGAGGAGCTTGCAATAGATACCATTTTGCACTCTTTACCCTTGTGATATGATCAATTCTTCATGACATATCACATGAGTAAGGAAGAGGTCACACTCAGCAAACTTCAAGGACTCCTAAAGACCGCGGAAAGTGGTCTTAAGGGTAAGTCGGGTATTACTCCTACTCCTACCAACTACGCCCCTATCTTGGCAATCGGGAAAGGGAAGGGTAAGAAGAGGAGAAGCCCCTCGAAGGGTACCAAGGGTAAGACCCTTGAAGGCTCCTCTTCCAATGGAACCAAGAAAGGTTTCATCACTCCTTCTGCTGACCCAAAAGAGGCTGAATGCTCCTATTGCCATGAAAAGGCACATTGGAAGCGAAACTACCCAAAGTACCAGACAGATGTGAAGGATGGGAAAGTTAAACCCAACCATGCAGGTATTTACACTATCTAATCTAATAACCCACCCTATTCAAACTCTTGGGTCCTTGATACTGGTTGCGGTATTCATATCTGTTCTGATTTGCAGGGACTAAGAAGAAGTGAGAATGTGGAGCAAGGAAGAATAAACTTGATCATGGGGAATAGGAAAGTTTCACCTGTCACCAAGATTGGAGTTTATACTTTATCGCTAAGTACTGGGTTTAGTTTAGATTTGAATAAATGTTATTATTCGCATGAAATGGCAAGAAATGTTATTTCCTTTCAGGCGTTGTACAAACAAGGTTTTACCTTTTCATTTGATAATGAAGTTGGTTTGATTAATGTTTTCTTTAATAATGTTCTTTATTTTAAAGCATTACCTTGTGATGGTGTGTATGAAACTGTATATGTGGTTGATAACTTAGGAAATAACGTATTGTGTATTGATTTTTTTAATGATAATGTGACATCCCCAAAATCACGGCCAGAAAAGACCGATTTTGTTTATGCTTTATAAAAATCAGAGTACTTCATTTTATAAAAATGTTGCAGAATTTGTTCCCAGAAAAAACATGGTAAATATGTTATTAAAACATTTTCGAAGAAACATATTTATTTCATTTTAAAACGTTTGGGATGTCATCGTTAATACAGAAACATAAGCATAAACAGAACTTACAATTATTTACACTAGTGATCTACATCTCTTTAAATCTCTTAGTGTAATGTCAGTTCATATCAACACCTGTGATATAAATAAACTGAGTAGGTCAGGTTGGGGAACCTGGTGAGCACATAGGGTTTTCAACCCACAATATTATAATTATTATTTTTAAACATCAAACAATCAACCCAATTACCCATTCCCGTTATCCTCACATTACGTCCCTAAAACATCTAACACAAGGGACTTAGTCAAAGGACTATTATTGGGATGGAGTGTACCTGGTGAGCACACAGTTCACACAGTTCGAATGAACACACAGTTCGAATAAACACACATTTCAAATAAACACACAGTTCGAATAAACACCTACAGGTTGCGAGCCTGCTAGTGTTCCACTGGACTGTCTAGAATAGTCCGTGGTCATCATCTATACTCCGCTAGATGACTAGATCGTCAAGAACAGCTATAACGAGGCCTCTCATTATTTTATTTTGTCACACAACAACTATTACATCTACCCATGTTTTACCCAACACATTTTGTAGATATAAAATACATATACAGTTTAAATCATTGAAAACATGTATAAAACGTTCATCCAGCATAGATAGCAAGTATTCAGATAATATGTGCACATAGCACGTAATTTATATAAAATACTTCATATCTATGTGTAAGCTGAAAGTAACTATGCACTCACCTGAAAGGTGGTGACTCAGCACTCGGACAACGCTTCGATACTCTCAAAATGATTTTCCTTCGATAAAACCTAGTACCAATACCACTAAGGTTTAGTCTAACGATAACCACGACAAATTAATAAGTCTGACTATTATTAAGCGTTAATAACACTCAATAATAGCCCAAATAATTATTTTAAGGACCTAATAACATTCCTATAATTATTTGAAAGCTATATAAAAAATTGCGTAAGCGTAGCACACTTACAGTGAATTTTATCGAAAACCGGAACTTAATTGGAGCAGCGTTTCGAAACCGAAAAACTCCTTTTTCTCGGGACTCAGGGAGCCTCGGGGCTTCCTTAGGGTGCTAGGGGGTTTTTCTAGGGTTTAGGGGGGGTTTGGTGTTGTAGAGAGAGAAATAAATTAGAGAGAGAAAGGATTTTGGTGTGAAAAATGAGGGCAGCCTCGGCCTCCTTTTATAGCCGCGAGGGCCTCGCTACGCTGGGCGTTCAGAAGCTCTACGCGGGGCGTAGCTTCGGATAAGGCAGGCGCGTTCCAGCTGGCTCGCATTCGGACACGACCTGGATAAGACCGAAGGTATGCGGGGCGTAAGGCGAAGCGAGGCGACGTGGCGTGATCCGAAGGGCGCTCTGTTGATCGACGATGGACGGCTGCGATGAGGCCACGTCATCTATCTGGCATCAGATTTCGCAATTTGCATGCTCAACTATAAAATTCATAACTTTCGCGTATCACCTCCGTTTTCGACGTTCTTTATATCCACACGAAGGTGGGAACATACTCTACAACTTTCCTTTAGACTTCGTCAGCTAGTTTAAGCTCGATTTTAAATTTTATATTACTAACGGGCCGGGACAGGATTGGTCCGTTAAATCCTCATAACTTCTTCATCCGACGTTCATTTTCACCAATCTTTTTCTCGTTACGCTACTCTTAATGAGATCTTCGATTCTCGTTTAGCTCGTGTCGGCTAAAAACCGCTCGATCTAATATTCGAATTTCGGGCTGTATACTGCTAGTCCGAAACTTCGAAAAATCGTAACTTCTTCATACGAAGTCAGATTTGGGCGTTCTTTTTATCGATGTTCTTAGTTTATCATAGTCTACGACTTTCGTTTAGATCGCTAAGGCTAAATCTCGCTCTATCGTAAAATCACTATTTACGCTTCCTAGTGTCGCGCAGGTTCTGTCGTGAAACTTCGATGGGTCATAACTTCTTCGTTATAACTCGGATTTCGGCGTTCTTTATATGCACGGAAACCTTGTGACATATTCTAAAACTCGATTTTCCTTGAGCAAACGTCTGGTTTCCTCCATTTGACGATCCAACATCGCTTGGATGCTTGCACTCTGGCCATTGTTATTGGCTCAGCAGCGGCTACCACAACCGGTATTTGCTCAATCACTGGGGGTTGGTTTCGTTTCCCATTTGCATTCACGTTTCCGCTACGGGTTCTTGCCATCTTGATCTATACACCGAATAAGGTGAATCTAGATCTTTACTTAGGATTGACGATTAAATCATCCTTATCGCTCCGAAACGTTTATATGCTAGTTCTAGCATCGTAGTCGTACGTTTAGAATCCTAAACACATAAGGTTTCCAGATCCGGTCGGCAACAGACCATAGATCTGAACAATTAACAACATATTATGCACAAAGCATTTAGCACATGAAAGCATTTTAGGCACAATTCCTAAAATAAGCTAGTGCTCACACCTCACAATCATCGCTTAGCATTCTAAGTTTAAGTCTAGAAATAAATCCATATTCCTAGTTCGCTTAAACTAATGCTCTGATACCAACTGTGACATCCCCAAAATCACGGCCAGAAAAGACCGATTTTGTTTATGCTTTATAAAAATCAGAGTACTTCATTTTATAAAAATGTTGCAGAATTTGTTCCCAGAAAAAACATGGTAAATATGTTATTAAAACATTTTCGAAGAAACATATTTATTTCATTTTAAAACGTTTGGGATGTCATCGTTAATACAGAAACATAAGCATAAACAGAACTTACAATTATTTACACTAGTGATCTACATCTCTTTAAATCTCTTAGTGTAATGTCAGTTCATATCAACACCTGTGATATAAATAAACTGAGTAGGTCAGGTTGGGGAACCTGGTGAGCACATAGGGTTTTCAACCCACAATATTATAATTATTATTTTTAAACATCAAACAATCAACCCAATTACCCATTCCCGTTATCCTCACATTACGTCCCTAAAACATCTAACACAAGGGACTTAGTCAAAGGACTATTATTGGGATGGAGTGTACCTGGTGAGCACACAGTTCACACAGTTCGAATGAACACACAGTTCGAATAAACACACAGTCCAAATAAACACACAGTTCGAATAAACACCTACAGGTTGCGAGTCTGCTAGTGTTCCACTGGACTGTCTAGAATAGTCCGTGGTCGTCATCTATACTCCGCTAGATGACTAGATCATCAAGAACAGCTATAACGAGGCCTCTCATTATTTTATTTTGTCACACAGCAACTATTACATCTACCCATGTTTTACCCAACACATTTTGTAGATATAAAATACATATACAGTTTAAATCATTGAAAACATGTATAAAACGTTCACCCAGCATAGATAGCAAGTATTCAGATAATATGCGCACATAGCACGTAATTTATATAAAATACTTCATATCTATGTGTAAGCTGAAAGTAACTATGCACTCACCTGAAAGGTGGTGACTCAGCACTCGGACAACGCTTCGATACTCTCAGAACGATTTTCCTTCGATAAAACCTAGTACCAATACCACTAAGGTTTAGTCTAACGATAACCGCGACAAATTAATTAGTCTGACTATTATTAAGCGTTAATAGCACTCAATATTAGCCCAAATAATTATTTTAAGGACCTAATAACATTCCTATAATTATTTGAAAGCTATATAAAAAATTGCGTAAGCGTAGCACACTTACAGCGAATTTTATCGAAAACCGGAACTTAATTGGAGCAGCATTTCGAAACCGAAAAACTCCTTTTTCTCGGGACTCCGGGAGCCTCGAGGCTCCTTAGGGTGCTAGGGGGTTTTTCTAAGGTTTAGGGGGGTTTGGGGTTGTAAAGAGAGAAAGAAATTAAAGAGAGAAAGGATTTTGGTGTGAAAAATGAGGGCAGCCTCGGCCTCCTTTTATAGCCGCGAGGGCCTCGCTACGCTGGGCGTTCAGAAGCTCTACGCGGGGCGTAGCTTCAGATAAGGCAGGCGCGTTCCAGCTAGCTCACATTCGGACAGGACCCGGATAAGACTGAAGGTACGTGGGGCGTACCGAACCTCGTACGCGGGGCGTAAGGCGAAGCGAGGCGATGTGGCGTGATCCGAAGGGCGCTCTGTTGATCAACGATGGACGGCTGCGATGAGGCCACGTCATCTATCTCGCATCAGATTTTGCAATTTGCATGCTCAACTTTAAAAATTCGTAACTTTCACGTATGACCTCTGTTTTCGACGTTCTTTATATCCACGCGAAGGTGGGAACGTACTCTACAACATTTGTTTAGACTTTGTCGGCTAATTTTGGCTCGATTTTAAATTTTATATTACTAACGGGCCGAGACAGGATTGGTCCGTTAAATCCTCATAACTTCTTCATCCGACGCCCGTTTTCGCGCATCTTTTTCTCGTTACACTACTCTTAATGAGATCTTCGATTCTCATTTAGGTTGTGTCGGCTAAAAACCGCTCGATCTAATATTCGAATTTCAGGCTGTATACTGCTAGTTCGAAACTTCGAAAAATCATAACTTCTTCATACGAAGTCAGATTTGGGCGTTCTTTTTATCGATGTTCTTAGTTTATCATATTCTACGACTTTCGTTTAGATCGCTAAGGCTAAATCTCGCTCTATCGTAAATTCACTATTTACGCTTCCCGGTACCGCGCCGGTTTTGTCGTGAAACTTCAACGGGTCATAACTTCTTCGTTATAACTCGGATTTCGGCGTTCTTTATATGCACGGAAACCTTGTGACATATTCTACAACTTGGATAAGATTATTTATTCTAAATAATCTTTTGTAGAAAACTCGTTTTCGACCCCTATTGCCTCTAAATTGACTAGCCCGGATCTACAGGCGTTATAGATAATAACTTGGAAAATGCATCATTATGGCATTGTCGTCTTGGACATATAAGCAAGAAACGCATAGGCCAACTCCAAAGGGATGAAGTTTTGGAGTCATTTGACCTAATGTCAGAAGATAGTTGTGAATCATGCTTACTTGGAAAAATGACAAAGTCACCCTTCACAGTTTCTTGTGAGAGGGGTGAAGGTTTGTTGGATCTCGTACACACGGATGTGTGTAGACCCTTCAAACATGCCACAACGGATGCTAATCGTCATTATTTGACTTTCACTGATGATTATAATAGATATGGATATGTCTACTTAATCAAGCATAAGTCACAAACTTTTGAAAGGTTTAAAGAGTTTAAACAGGAAGTCGAAAATCAATTGGGCAGGAACATTAAGATGCTTCGATCCGATCGAGGTGGTGAGTATCTTAGTTCAAATTTCCTCAACTATCTTAGGGAATGTGGGACTGTCTCACAATTGACACCTCCCAGGACACCTCAATTGAATGGTGTGGTTGAGAGGCGTAATCGAACCTTGTTGGATATGGTTCGTTCCATGATGAGTTGAGCTTCGCTACCAATCTCATTTTGGGGGTATGCCTTAGAGACTGCCACCCATATCCTTAATCTAGCCCCTACAAAGAAAGTTGCCAAAACTCCTCATAAGATGTGGACTGGTAAAGCACTCAAACTAGACCACATCATGATTTGGGGTTGCGAGGCTTTCGTGAGACGCGAGACTCATGATAAGCTCGAACCTCGAAGCGGGAGGTATATTTTCGTCGGTTACCTACATAAATCCTTTGGTTACCTCTTCTACAGACCTAGTGAAAATGTGGTCTTTGTAGCTAGGAGGATTGTCTTTCGAGAGAGAGAGAGTTCATAAGCCAAGGAAACAATGGGAGGAAAGTTGACCTTGAAGAAATTCAAGAGTCAAGTGGTGAAGGAACTTCAAACCCTAGTACTCAACATGAGGAGCAAACTCCTGTTGAGCCAATTGATAAGTCTGTACCTCTGAGGCGTTCCATAAGAGTTAGGAATGCACCTGAGGATTACTATGGATTCCATATTACTGCGGAAGGTGATACACTTATCAGTGATGAGACACTGATAGGTCTGGATGAACCTAACAGTTATGCGGAAGCCATGGCAAGCCCTAAGTCAGCCAAGTGGAAAGAGGCAATGGATAGCGAGATACAGTCCATGTTTGACAATCAAGTTTGGAACTTGGTTGAGAATGTACCAGGTCGTAAGAATGTAGGGTGCAAATGGATCTTTAAGAAGAAGACCGACATGGATGGTAATGTACACACTTATAAGGCACGACTGGTTGCAAAGGGTTTCTCTTAAACTTCAGGCATTGATTATGATGAGACCTTTTCACCAGTGGCCAAGATTAAGTCTATTAGGGTTCTGTTAGCCATCGCTGCATTTCATAATTATGAAATATGGCAAATGGATGTCAAAACTGCTTTCCTTAATAGAAAGTTGGCTGAAGATGTATACATGAGTCAGCCAGAGGGTTTTGTCAGTATAGAATACCCTAATAGAGTGTGTAAGCTTGAGAAATCCATTTATGGGTTAAAGCAAGCACCTCGTAGATGGAATCTTTTCTTTGATGAGAAAGTCAAAGAGTTTGGCTTTTATAGGAGTGAAGATGAATCATCTATACATGTCAAGGCTAGTGGGAGTATAGTTAGCTTTTTGGTACTGTATGTCGATGACATACTACTCATAGGAAATGACATCCCAACTTTGCAGGAAGTTAAGTCCTGGCTTCGGAAGTGTTTCTCTATGAAGGACCTAGGAGAAGCTGCCTATATTCTAGGGATAAGGATCTTGAGAAACCGGAGTAAAAGACTAATTAGACTTAGTCAAAGTACCTACTTGGATAAGGTGCTGAAGAGATTCAGCATGCAGGACTCCAAGAAAGGAGAGTTACCTATTCAGTGTAGCGCCAGATTGAGTAAGACTCAAAGCCCGAATACTGAGGCTGAGATAGCAGAAATGTGTCGAGTACCTTATGCTTCGGTATTAGGATCGATAATGTATACTATAACATGTACTCAACATGATGTAGCCTTTGCTTTAAGCATGGTTAGCAGGTATCAGGGTAACCCTAGCAAGGCACACTAGACTGCGGTAAAGAATATCCTCAAGTACCTACGGAGGACTAAGGACTGGGTCCTTACCCTTGGTGAGAGTGTCGACTTGAGATTTGTAGGGTATAGTGATGCTGGCTTCCAGAGTGATTGGGATAATTTCTGCTCTCAGTCGGGCTAGGTCTTTACGCTAAATGGAGGAGCTATCACTTGGAAAAGTTCCAAGCAGGAGACAGTAGCTGATTCTACTTGTGAATCAGAGTATATAGCAGCAAGTGAGGCAGCAAAGGAGGCTATATAGCTAAAGAACTTCATTGGAGACCTTGGAGTTGTACCAGCTATAAAAGAGCCTATCGAAATTTTCTGTGATAGTGAAAGTGTTGTTGCCTTAGCCAAGGAACCAAAGGATCACGGGAGATCCAGACACATCGACAAAAAATATCACTTTCTCAGACATCGCATACAAGAAGGAATCCTCATGGCAAAGAGCGTATCATCATATGAGAACCCAGCAGATCCCCTCACGAAGGGACCGAGTCGGGTTAAGCATCTTCAGCATGCTCGGAGCATAGGGTTAAAGGATGATATAAGTTTTAGTAGTTAGATAATTTGGAATTTTAAAGTGTAATTGACATTTGATGATAAATAAAAGTTCTTTTTATTTCTGAGTAAAGTGTTGCTATCTTTTGTCAGTCGTTCACTATAATTTCTTTTGCATGTTTTGACTTCCAGAGTCGTATGTTGTGTTTTACATATTATTTAAATTTTCCACGGTCAGCCATATGTTGGAAGTAGATATGAATTAATACTGTCATGAAGTTGGTTGTAGGTGTCAAGTTTTGGGACAACACTTCATGAGTACTCATAAGTTCTGAGTATTGGAATCAACCCACGATCACTGGTATCACTTCATGGAATTTATCTCGAGTGATCGTGAGACGATAATATCATATATGTCTTCAAACCTAGAGATATGATTTGTTGCCTATGAGTTGGTTATGCGTTGATTGTACGAAAACGCATTGGTAACTTGATGTTATAAAACATGCTTTTGTGTATAGTTCAATACGTAGTAGAGCAAACATATAAGTCGAAGTTTATCTATTCTTTCTTGGATTAGAAGCTGATATCTGGGCCCCTCGATGATTTTGTTTTGACCTATGTACCGGGCCCGGTCAGAACTAAGTTGATGTGTTCAATTAAGTTCTTTGTCAAATAAATCGGAAATCGGGAAACAAACTGCTGGACAATAAGTAAGACATTGTTCCATGTATTTGTCCAATTGATATCTAGAACAGAGGATTATATGATCACTTATTTTAAATGGCGTATCATCATCTTCTCAGTTCCGAGAGAACTTAAAAGAGCTACGATTGTTGATCGGTTCCAGAAGTCATACATGCAGTTATAGTTATTAGACTTATCCAAGTGGGAGACCGTGGGATAAGGTGTCTAAGTCCATAACTATTTCTGGTATGTACTAGACCCGACCCCCCATGGTCCATTTGGGTTGCATGGCACCATGCATTTGGATAAACTAAATGAAAAAAATAACACTTATGGTTATTAATATATTATAAATTCTAAAATATTAATATTATTATTTAATTAGTTTTATCAAGAATTAATTTAGAATAATTAAGTGATCAAAAGATAACTAATTAAATATATGGGTTGATTATGTAAATCATACATAACTTATATAGTGGGCTAAGATGCTCCATGGATTATCAAGTTGGGTTTCACCCATAGGATGGTCCATGGAGTTAACCCATGGATCATGGAAATGAAGAGTCATGTTACATTAGGGTTTACATGGTGTAACCCTAATGCAACACACTATATAAAGCTCACATTCTCCCAAAACCGGCACACACATGCATACTTGAGGACTAGAGCCGATTTTTGAGTGTTAAGATTCTCTCCATGTTTACTCCATAGCATTTGGTGTTGTGTGAAGCATTTGAGGCATCACATTTGGGGTGCTAGGCTGACAAGGTTACAAGGAATCAAAAGCAACAACAAGGTATGTTATTCTATCTTGAATTTAAGTGAAAAATATTCCCCATGTATGCTAGATAGGATCAAGAACCTTGGAAATCAACTTTGCATGAATTTTAGACAAACATAGTATCACACCCCAAAACCGATAACGGCGGAATACGTTTCGGGGTGGATGACGTAGCGAACAGTATCATCACAATTGCATAATAGTAGAAACAAGAAACATACAACCATAGCATTACATAGTGAATTTAATTACAAGCGTGTTTTGTAATGTTTAACAATCACCCAAAAGTAATCAAAAATAAGAGATGGGTCTTGTGTGTTCCACCTTCTCCAAAAATGTTGCGCCTGTACCTGTCTATCTTTGACCTGAAGATACAAGTTATTTTGAAAACGAATATCAACATAAAGCTGGTGAGTTCATAAGAGTTTAGTGTGAGATTTTTGTATACAAAACATTAGTACGAATAATGTGTCATTTGTATTCATAGGTAGTAGAAACTTAGAAAATCTCATATTTTCCAGAAAATACATTGTAAGTGAAAGTCTGTGAAAAGTATGCATTCTTCATTTTCTTGAAACAGTTTATTATAAAAGTATATTAGCAAATCTCCAAATAGTAAATGTGATAAAATGGGTTAAGCCTGAAATCAGTGATAGAGGTGCAAGCTTTCTTTAGTGATAGATACTTACTTCGGGATGTAGTTTAGCATTTAGTGTAGTATTTTAGAGTAGTTGTAGTGTATTCCTTGCATATTACTAATAGTGAGGATAATAGAGGATCCCATGACCTTCCCGGTCATGCATAGTATAGTGAAGCAGTGGCATCCCTGGGCCTGCACGGCGCGGACTGAAATTAACAGTCGGGATGTAATAGCGTCTGCCCCGTATAGATCTATACATGTAGAGTCGTCTCCCTGTTGGAAAACTTCGGGCGTAGTGGATAGCGAATAGAGTATCTCGTAGTGGGTTAGTGTATTATTGTTTGTTTAGTGTCTTCTCTATTGTTATAGTGTAGTAATCTTTTAGTTTTGATCATAGTGTATTCTCTTACTAGTGTATCGTCTAGTAATAGTGAGTATTATAGTGTAGATAGAAATGACTTTAGCGAGTAGTAGCCGTAGCAACCGTAACTATACCTATTATAGTTATCTTAGTGAGGACGGTTCTTGGCATGTTAGTGACTTTAGTATAAAGGGAAAGTAGTAACATTCGTATCCCACACTGATATACAGATTATATAACTAAGAAATCAACGACAGTCGGACGGATAACTACTACCCTAAGCCCACAATCAAACAAGAACAGGAAATAAGGCGAGATATCGGTCCTAAGTCCTCCAAGTCTTACTTATATAAACATATCAGAGTGGTTACATTTTATAAGTTAATTGATTAAATAAAAGTATTTTCCCAAAAGAACATTTAAAATCTGATTCACTGTTTAAAAATAGTTTGAAAAAAAATATAACCCGTTTATAAAGCATCCGGACAAATCACATGTGATTTGAACTAAAGGTAGTGAATCACATGTGATTAATCCTTGTAACGCGGAAATTGTTCTGTAAAACTTTACATAAACATTTATAAGCAACTTGTATCTCCCCCCCTAAAACACTTAAAACATTTGAAAGGTTCATTAAAGGGGTATGAACTCACCTGAAATCGCGGAAATCGGGTGAATCGGGTAAATCGGGTAAAAGTGTCGATTGAGCGTTTGGTACCAAATAACCACTTGAGCACCTTTTAGGACCCTAATGTCATATGAAATATGTATTTTACAAGAAGTTAATCATCTTATGCTTTTCATTATAGTATTTGGACATCCTAGCATCGTTTCCGGGGTTTTAAGGCCTAGAAGGGTTCCCGGGAGTGGTACAAGGCCATGAATGATCTACGGGAGGGTCCATGAGCTCACTCCCCTGGAGTTTATGGCCCAAAGGCCATCCTTTGGGAGTTTACAGCCGTAAGCCACCTAGGCTTGGCCGTAAACTCATGTGACACTCCAAAATGTATGTTTAGGGCCTTATATCACTTCCTTACTTTAATGGTATGTGTTTTGGACTAAGAGGGAGGGATTAAACATCATAATTTGTGACATTTTTGGGGAGTTTACGGCCAAGACTTGTTCTTAGGCCGTAAACTCCATTTAATCCATCCAAATGGTTGTTTCAATGGTACAACATGCTCTCATTCACCTTAGATAAATCCTATAAGGCCTAAAAATGAGTTTTGGAACAATTTGGCATCAACTTTTGGGGAGTTTACATCCTAAGAACATCCTTGGCCGTAAACTCTCCATTTTGCCTCCAAATGTGAAGTTTAATGGTACAACACACTTCCAAAGGCCTTAGCTAAATTCCTTACTTGCATTTGAGTGGTTTAGGGACTTGTTTGACACAACTTTTTGGGTGTTTACGGCCCAAGCTTAAGCTAGGCCGTAAACTCCTCATTTTGTCCCCAAATGGAGTTGTTTGATGCATTTAAGTGTTCCTTGGAGTCAAGTCTAATTTACCAAACATCCTAGAAGAGTTTTTGGGGCTTGAAACATAGATTTATGGGGTGTTTGAGGTGTTTACGGCCTAAGCACAAGCTTGGGCCGTAAACTCCTTTTTACATGTCAAATCCTTGTGTTTTAGTGTCCAAACTCTTCTAGATATATGCCTTAATTAGTATACTAGCTTAAAGGAAGGAAAAACATGGTCTTTAGCATGATTTTGGGGGTTTATGGCCTAAGGAGCTTCTTAGGCCGTAAACTCCTTTTTGGTCCTTGATTTCTATGATTTTGGCTTCTAAATTCAGTAAAGTATGTCTAGATTAAGATAGGAATGAGTACTTACGTTTGGAAGTCGGAAATTAGCGGAATTGGGGTCGATTTCGGGTCTAGAGAGAGAAAGTAGAGAGAGAGTGGGTTTGTGGTAAAAGAGTATTCAAATGTTGTGTACACTCATTTCATATGTCTCGGGTATCGCACCCGATACACGGCTACCCGATGTTTAAAGTTAACTGGGTTAAAACTTTTTACCCGGGTGAAGTGGTTGAAAATGTAATACAACTCTATTAGGTTAAACGGGGTTAACACGTACGAGTTATATTTCTTATGATAATATCAAGCCATGCATAAATTTAGATATTCGGATATTGACGATTCCAAATGTTACATAAAATAACGTATAGTGATACGTTCCGTTAGTGAAAATGGGATTTGTAACGGAAATAGATTTGGGGTTGTCACATCATCCCCCCGTTAGGGGAATTTCGTCCCGAAATTTAGAATTCAAATAGATAGGTTATTACAATACTACTAAGCGAAGAGATGAGGGTATTTGAGTTTCATTTGATCCTCGCGCTCCCAAGTGAATTCCGGTCCTCGCTTGGCGTTCCACCGAACCTTCACAATTGGGATGCGGCTTTGTTTCGTCCGCTTTACTTCACGATCCAAAACCTCCGCAGGTTCTTCCACGAAGTTGAGGCTCTTGTTGACCTCGATCTCGTCGAGGGGGATCACGAGAGTCTCGTCAGACAGACATTTCTTTAAGTTTGAGACGTGGAAGGTAGGATGTATGTTACTTAGCTCGCGGGGTAAGTTTAGTTTGTAAGCTACAGGGCCGATTCTGGCAAGAATCTCAAAAGGCCCTATGTACCTTGGGTTTAACTTTCCACGCTTCCCGAAGCGTATCGTGCCTTTCCAGGGCGAGACCTTCAGAAGGACCCGGTCTCCCACCTGGAATTCCAAGGGTTTTCTTCGTTTGTCGGCGTAGCTTTTCTGTCGATCCCTAGCGGCTTTTAGTCGTTCACGTATTTGTATAATCTTCTCGGTCATCTCTCGAATGATCTCCGGACCAGTGAGGGCGCTGTCAGGAACTCGTCCTTTAGCTAACTGAGTGTCTCCCACCTCGGCCCAGCACAAAGGGGATCTGCACTTCCGGCCGTAGAGGCCCTCGAAGGGAGCTGCCTTGATGCTCGTATGATAACTATTGTTGTAGGAAAACTCCACAAGAGGCAAGTGTGTATCCCACGATTTCCCAAAGTCGATCGCACAAGCTCGCAGCATGTCTTCTAAGGTTTGGATCGTCCTCTCACTTTGTCCGTCAGTCTGCGGATGGTAGGCTGTACTCATGTCCAGCCTCGTCCCTAGTGCCTTTTGTAATGATTGCCAAAATCTAGAGGTGAATCTACTATCTCTGTCGGATATAATAGATATAGGGACGCCATGCAATCGCACTATTTCTTTTATATAAGTCCTAGTGAGCTTTTCCATCTTGTCCGTCTCCTTGATGGGTAGAAAGTGGGCAGACTTGGTCAACCTGTCAACGATGACCCAAATGGTATCTAATCCACCTGCTGTCTTGGGCAGCTTGGTGATAAAGTCCATTGTGATTCGCTCCCACTTCCATTCTGGTATTTCCGGTTGTTGGAGGATTCCTGAGGGCTTTTGACATTCTACTTTGACCTTCGCGCAAGTAGGGCACTTACTTACAAAGGTAGCGATCTCCTCTTTCATGTTCGGCCACCAGTATAGCTTTTTGAGATCCAGATACATCTTATCTGAACCCGGGTGGACGGAGTAACGAGTGTTGTGTGCTTCCCTCATAACCAAATCTCTGAAACCTCCATGATGCGGAGTCCAGATTCGGTCCATAAAGTAATAGGCTCCGTCACCCTTAACCTCTAGATTTTTATCCATTCCGCGCAGGGATTCTCCCGTCGCGTTTCCAGGCTTTAAGGCTTCCAGCTGAGCCTCCTTGATCTGCGTGGATAGATGTGAATGTATAGTCATTGTCAACGACTTGGTCCTCCGTCCGGAATATTCCTTTCTGCTCAGAGCGTCAGCTACTACGTTGGCTTTCCCCGGATGATATCTAATTTCGCGGTCGTAATCGTAAAGTAACTCGACCCATCGACGCTGTCTCATGTTGAGTTCTTTTTGGTTTAGTATATGTTGGAGGCTTTTATGATCAGTGTACACCACGCTCTTCGTCCCATACAAGTAGTGTCTCCAGATTTTTAGTGCGAAGACGACCGCTCCTAACTCAAGGTCGTGAGTAGTGTAGTTCACTTCATGGTTCTTTAGCTGTCTCGAGGCATAGGCGATAACCTTGCCTCGTTGCATCAAGACACAACCGAGCCCCTGATTGGATGCATCACAGTATACGACGAAATCCTCTGTCCCTTCGGGAAGGGATAATACTGGTGCGGTGCATAGGGCTCGCTTCAGGGTTTGAAATGCCTTCTCTTGTTTCTCTTCCCAGTCGAATGATACACCCTTCTGTGTTAACATGGTGAGAGGTTTCGCAATCCGAGAGAAATTTTGGATGAATCGACGGTAGTAGCCAGCGAGGCCTAGAAATTGACGAATTTCCGTAGGCGTCTTTGGTGCTGACCAGTTCTCAATAGCTTTGATTTTGGAGGGGTCCACGTGGATTCCGTCTTCACTGACCACGTGCCCTAAGAATTCAACTCTCCGGATCCAAAACTCGCACTTAGAGAACTTCACATACAACTTCTCGGATCGCAGGGTTTCCAGGACTAATCGTAAATGATTTTTGTGCTCTTCCTCGCTCCGAGAGTAGACAAGTATGTCGTCAATAAAGACGATGACAAACTGATCTAAATATGGACGACATACCCTATTCATCAAGTCCATGAATACTGCGGGGGCGTTAGTCAGTCCAAAGGGCATCACTACGAACTCAAAATGCCCGTAGCGGGTTCGGAAAGCTGTCTTTGGAACATCTTCCTCGAGCACCCGTAACTGATGGTACCCCGATCTAAGATCAATCTTGGAGAAGTAACTTGCTCCTTGGAGTTGGTCGAATAGGTCGTCGATACGAGGGAGAGGATAGTGATTTTTGATCGTGAGTTTATTGAGTTCCCTATAATCGATGCACATCTGAAACGGCCCATCCTTTTTCTTCACGAACAAGACCGGAGCTCCCCAAGGTGAGAAGCTCGGTCTTATAAAGCCCTTGCTGAGAAGTTCGTTGAGTTGACCGGATAGTTCTTGAATTTCGGCGGGCGCTAGACGGTAGGGTGACTTAGCTACGGGGGTAACTCCTGGGATTAGGTCGATTCTGAATTCAACCTGTCGTTTGGGAGGTAGGCCTGGAAGATCCTCCGGAAAGACATCAGGAAAATCGCATACTACAGGAATGTCTTTTGGATCTTTCGATTTCTGGTTAGTGTTGACAACGTGAGCAAGAAAGGCGCGATATTCGTTGCGCAAGTATTTCTGAGCCTGGATACTAGAGATGATACGAAGGTTTGTACCTGGCTTATCTCCGTATATCAATAGGGTCTCTCGATTCGGAAAGTTCAGGCGAATGGCTTTCTCGGAGCATAGGATGTCGGTGTAGTGAAGGCTTAGCCAATCCATACCAACAATGACATCAAAATTTTTGATTGAGACTGGTATAAGGTCGATTAAAAAGGGGTGATCATCTAACGTGAGAGTACAACCTATATAGATTTCATTAGAGCTTTCTGTCTTCCCATTAGCCATTTCTACGATGAATGTTTCTTTTAGTGGTTGAGAGGTTTGTTTGAGTAAGTGCTTAAAGTTTTGATTTATGAAGCTTCTTTCTGCACCACTATCGAATAAGACACAGGCATAAGAGTTGTTGAGAAGAAACGTACCCGTGACCACCGTGGGATCAGCTACTGCTTCATTGTGACCGATAGCAAGTAACCTTCCAGTTCCCCCAACATTTGCAGCTTTCGGACAGTTCTTCTTAAAATGGCCCGCTTCACTGCAGCCATAACAAGTCGGGGTCACTCCCATACCAGGAACCTGCGTGATAGGTTTGGGAGGGGCCTTGCAAAATCGGACAATATGGCCCTTTCGTCCGCAGTTAGAACACTGCAATTCACGGCAAGGACCGTTGTGGAGAAAAGGGCACTTGGGACACTTAGGCAAGTTTCCACTGTAAGCCTTCGGTGGGGCTGGAGCAGCTGGTGTGGCTGGGGTGGTGGCAGCATGGACTACCACAATTTGCTGGTCCTTGGAGGCGGTTTGAGTCTTCTTGCCTTTCTTCTTATCCCATCGTTTCCTTTTTCTGTCAGATGATCCGGATGATGAAGTGGTTGTTGTGGTTGTTGTTGCTGGAGTGGAGGAGATTTCGTGGTTG
Organism: Lactuca serriola; assembly: GCF_051521515.1. Lineage (NCBI taxonomy): Eukaryota > Viridiplantae > Streptophyta > Magnoliopsida > Asterales > Asteraceae > Lactuca > Lactuca serriola. The sequence continues at coordinate 116,691,057 of NC_136412.1, forward strand.
ATCAGACTCTGGGTCAATTCCTTGGCGCTGTCAAAAGTGGTAGGGCGTGAAGCCAGAACATTTCCTCGATACGGGGGCACTAAACCCCAGATGTACCGTTCAACTTTCTTGCTTTCGGACGGGATCATATTAGGACACATAGCTGCCAAGTCGCAAAACCTGGCAGTGTAAGCTGCTATGTCAGCCCCCTTCATTTTGAGGATCCAGAGTTCTTCCTCAAGCTTCTGAACTTCGCCCCTAGGGCAATACTCTCCTCTCATGAGGTCCTTTAGAGTGTCCCAGCCCATGGCATTGGCTGTGACCAAGGAGAGTGCACTGACATGGCCGTTCCACCATGACAAGGCCCTGTTAGTGAGGGTAGCAGTAGCGAACTTGATTTTGCTCTCTTCGGGACAAGAGCACATCTCGAATACAGCTTCGGTTCTTTCGAACCATTGGGACAATGCCAGAATTCCTCCGGTACCATCGAAGAAAGCAGGTTTACAATTCATGAAGTCCTTATAAGTGCATCCCTACACTCGCTGGTGGACTTCACCAAATCTAGAATTTCCACCGCTCGCATCACCCGAGTTCATTTGGGCCATGACCGCTGTTACAGCCGCAGTCACAGCCGTTTGGAACAACACCGGATCGAACTGCGGAGGAGGAGGTGGTGGAGGAGGGGTTTGAGTTGTAGGTCTTCCTCTGCTGGGACGCTTTCGTGGAGGCATCCTTCACTGGAAGATCATAGAAATGATAGCAATAGTAAGAGCCTATTGCGAATATGAATAGAGTGTTTCATGGATTAAATCAACATAATCCAAGATCAGGGTAAGAGTTATGGTAATAGAGAAATCAACTGCCAGCATACTGGTATTAATGATGCAACACATATTCATGAAAATTGACCTAGCAGTAGGTCTTACATCATACCATAGAGAGAATGTTGGCAGTTTAGAGGTTCAACTAGAGTACTTTTAAACTAGGAATGTTTACAGACAAGAGACCTACGGAACATAGAGATAAAAGGCTAGTCCTTTGAACAAAAGAGTGAAGTAACTAGATGTCTTCTACTGGCGACGGCTGCTTGTTGGGCGAATCCTCAGATCCGCTAGTTGACGCATAACTTCTTGAAGGTGTCGATCATGAGTCCTTTGGCGTGCTTGGAGTTCCCTAACTTCAGCTCGGGATGCAGCCAGCTGATGCTACAGAGCCTCGTTGGTCCTCCTTGTCCTGTCCACGGCTTCCTCGAGTTGGCGAATGCGAACAATGTTGAGGTTTGAGTTGGCATCCACTTCTACAACTCGACCAATAGCAGCTTGACCTTGCTCAACATTCCTGGAAATCCTTCGGATCATGATGGGCAGAACCCGATCCGCCGATCCTCCTTCGCTTATGTTGTAGAAGCTTCGGTCTCCATTGTAAGGCAAGGGCTGACCCTGCTCCTCGCTCCATCGATGCAAGGATATTGCCCACATAGGAGTGGGGCCCTGAAATGTCGGTCGGGGGTTAGGGTTCGGGGCTTCAGGAGGTTGGTTGTTGACTTCTGGCTCGGAGCTCGAGCTATCCGAGAAGCCTTCAGCATGATGATCATCTAAAGGAATAGGGTGATCGTCGTCTGACTCCTCTTCGAGCCATCCTCCATTGCCCTGGTTCGGAAAGTACGGATCACCTGGTAGGTGGAAGCCAGCCATGCTATCTACGCGAGAAAAGGGGAAAAGAGGATTAACAGACGTACTATTCTAAGATACTTATAGGAGGAATCATGACTAGTTGACCCAATACTTGCATAGTGCATACCGATTATATGTAACCGAAGCAAGATAGTCCTTCGAATAAACCACCCTAACTTCAGACCCCCAATCAAACAAGAACAGGGAATGAAGCAAAGGCTGCAGATTCTGAGTCTATAGCGCCCTAATCACATGTAATCGTGGTGTATCCACTTAGCAAGTATTGTCCTACTAGTAACGACCCTTTTTGTTAACACATACGTATAATCTAGAGATACAGAATACTCCTATAGTATTCTTATGTTAGCGTTATTGTGGTATTGTTGGTAAGTTTTAGACTTGTTGCAACATCACAACCGAACTTAGGCACATGCTAGTCACCCTCAGGAAAACGTAGTTGATCAGGCTACATCATCCTGAATGTGACTATATGTCTCTAAACCCAATTGTGCTGCCCAACAATCTTAATACTTTCGTTTTGTTCTAGGACGATACTGATTCCTGTGTTTCATAGTGATGTGTGTATATATATACTTAGTTAGATCTTTTAGATACTTAACAGTATATTTTTTTTTTTAGTCAGAGTGTTTTAGTCCCGAAGTGTTTATAGTTCGTATATCTTTTATAGGTTGATATACTTGATTCACTATAAACAATGCTCTGATACCAATCTATCACACCCCAAAACCGATAACGGCGGAATACGTTTCGGGGTGGATGACGTAGCGAACAGTATCATCACAATTGCATAATAGTAGAAACAAGAAACATACAACCGTAGCATTACATAGTGAATTTAATTACAAGCGTGTTTTGTAATGTTTAACAATCACCCAAAAGTAATCAAAAATAAGAGATGGGTCTTGTGTGTTCCACCTTCTCCAAAAATGCTGCGCCTTTACCTGTCTATCTTTGACCTGAAGATACAAGTTATTTTGAAAACGAATATCAGCATAAAGTTGGTGAGTTCATAAGAGTTTAGTGTGAGATTTTTGTATACAAAACATTAGTACGAATAATGTGTCATTTGTATTCATAGGTAGTAGAAACTTAGAAAATCTCATATTTTCCAGAAAATACATTGTAAGTGAAAGTCTATGAAAAGTATGCATTCTTCATTTTCTTGAAACAGTTTATTGTAAAAGTATATTAGCAAATCTCCAAATAGTAAATGTGATAAAATGGGTTAAGCCTGAAATCAGTGATAGAGGTGCAAGCTTTCTTTAGTGATAGATACTTACTTACTTCGGGATGTAGTTTAGCATTTAGTGTAGTATTTTAGAGTAGTTGTAGTGTATTCCTTGCATATTACTAATAGTGAGGATAATAGAGGATCCCATGACCTTCCCGGTCATGCACAGTATAGTGAAGTAGTGGCATCCCTGGGCCTGCACGGCGCGGACTGAAATTAACAGTCGGGATGTAATAGCGTCTGCCCCGTATAGATCTATACATGTAGAGTCGTCTCCCTATTGGAAAACTTCGGGCGTAGTGGATAGCGAATAGAGTATCTCGTAGTGGGTTAGTGTATTATTGTTTGTTTAGTGTCTTCTCTATTGTTATAGTGTAGTAATCTTTTAGTTTTGATCATAGTGTATTCTCTTACTAGTGTATCGTCTAGTAATAGTGAGTATTATAGTGTAGATAGAAATGACTTTAGCGAGTAGTAGCCGTAGCAACCGTAACTATACCTATTATAGTTATCTTAGTGAGGACGGTTCTTGGCATGTTAGTGACTTTAGTATTAAGGGAAAGTAGTAACATTCGTATCCCACACTGATATACAGATTATATAACTAAGAAATCAACGACAGTCGGACGGATAACTACTACCCTAAGCCCACAATCAAACAAGAACAGGAAATAAGGCGAGATATCGGTCCTAAGTCCTCCAAGTCTTACTTATATAAACATATCAGAGTGGTTACATTTTATAAGTTAATTGATTAAATAAAAGTATTTTCCCAAAAGAACATTTAAAATCTGATTCACTGTTTAAAAATAGTTTGAAAAAAAATAAAACCTGTTTATAAATCATAGGGACAAATCACATGTGATTTGAACTAAAGGTAGTGAATCACATGTGATTAATCCTTGTAACGCGGAAATTGTTCTGTAAAACTTTACATAAACATTTATAAGCAACTTGTATCTCCCCCCTAAAACACTTAAAACATTTGAAAGGTTCATTAAAAGGGTATGAACTCACCTGAAATCGCGGAAATCGGGTGAATCGGGTAAATCGGGTAAAAGTGTCGATTGAGCGTTTGGTACCAAATAACCACTTGAGCACCTTTTAGGACCCTAATGTCATATGAAATATGTATTTTACAAGAAGTTAATCATCTTATGCTTTTCATTATAGTATTTGGACATCCTAGCATCGTTTCCGGGGTTTTAAGGCCTAGAAGGGTTCCCGGGAGTGGTACAAGGCCATGAATGATCTACGGGAGGGTCCATGAGCTCACTCCCTTGGAGTTTAAGGCCCAAAGGCCATCCTTTGGGAGTTTACGGCCGTAAGCCCCCTAGGCTTGGCCGTAAACTCATGTGATACTCCAAAATGTATGTTTAGGGCCTTATATCACTTCCTTACTTTAATGGTATGTGTTTTGGACTAAGAGGGAGGGATTAAACATCATAATTTGTGACATTTTTGGGGAGTTTACGGCCAAGACTTGTTCTTAGGCCGTAAACTCCATTTAATCCATCCAAATGGTTGTTTCAATGGTACAACATGCTCTCATTCACCTTAGATAAATCCTATAAGGCCTAAAAATGAGTTTTGGAACAATTTGGCATCAACTTTTGGGGAGTTTACGGCCTAAGAACATCCTTGGCCGTAAACTCTCCATTTTGCCTCCAAATATGAAGTTTAATGGTACAACACACTTCCAAAGGCCTTAGCTAAATTCCTTACTTGCATTTGAGTGGTTTAGGGACTTGTTTGACACAACTTTTTGGGTGTTTACGGCCCAAGCTTAAGCTAGGCCGTAAACTCCTCATTTTGTCCCCAAATGGAGTTGTTTGATGCATTTAAGTGTTCCTTGGAGTAAAGTCTAATTTACCAAACATCCTAGAAGAGTTTTTGGGGCTTTAAACATAGATTTATGGGGTGTTTAAGGTGTTTACAGCCTAAGCACAAGCTTGGGCCGTAAACTCCTTTTTACATGTCAAATCCTTGTGTTTTAGTGTCCAAACTCTTCTAGATATATGCCTTAATTAGTATACTAGCTTAAAGGAAGGAAAAACATGGTCTTTGGCATGATTTTGGGGGTTTACGGCCTAAGGAGCTTCTTAGGCCGTAAACTCCTTTTTGGTCCTTGATTTCTATGATTTTGGCTTCTAAATTCAGTAAAGTATGTCTAGATTAAGATAGGGAATGAGTACTTACGTTTGGAAGTCGGAAATTAGCGGAATTGGGGTCGATTTCGGGTCTAGAGAGAGAAAGTAGAGAGATAGTGGGTTTGTGGTAAAATAGTATTCAAATGTTGTGTACACTCATTTCATATGTCTCGGGTATCGCACCCGATACACGGCTACCCGATGTTTAAAGTTAACTGGGTTAAAACTTTTTACCCGGGTGAAGTGGTTGAAAATGTAATACAACTCTATTAGGTTAAACGGGGTTAACACGTACGAGTTATATTTCTTATGATAATATCAAGCCATGCATAAATTTAGATATTCGGATATTGACGATTCCAAATGTTACATAAAATAACGTATAGTGATACGTTCCGTTAGTGAAAATGGGATTTGTAACGGAAATAGATTTGGGGTTGTCACACATAGATCCAAGGTTTATTAGGGTTGCATGTACACTTAGGAAGTGTTAGAATGCTCAAAACCCATCAGAAGTTCCGTGAGACAAGTCATCAGATATGGAGGGTAGAGACTTCTGCGTGCTATTGTTGAGCTTCTAGTAACAAGAATTTTGGAAAGTTGAGCAATTTCTACGGGGTCACAAAAGGTTATCATAGTTAACTTCAACGATGTTAAGAGGACCTGAAGAGGCTGGGTGTGACATCCCCAAATTTTTCGACCAGAAAAGACCAATTTTGTTTATGTTTAATTTTAAAAATTAGAGTATCTTTTAACGCAATACGTTGTAGAATTTGTTCCCAAAAACATGATAAATATATTATCAAATCATTTCGAGAAAATGTATTTTTATTCATTTTAAAACTTTGGGATTTCATCGTCAATACAAAAACATAAGCATGAACAGAACTTACATTCATTTACACTAGTGATTTTACATCTCCTTTAATCTCTCAGTGTAACGTAGCTTTGTATCGATACTCATGATAAAAGTAACCTGAGTGGGTCAGGTTGGGAAACATGGTGAGTACATAGGATTTTCAACCCACTATAATAAAGTTTTTGTGTTTTATCATCAAACAATTAACCTAATTACGTATCCCCATTGTCATGATTATTTCTTAAGGATTTACCCTAAGAATCATCTATCACTAATTCCTCATGATTGATCCTAAGGAATAGGCATGAAGTACATTGTCGCTAGGATTTATACAACAAGCACTAAATCCGTAGCTGTCAGGGTTTATACAACAAGCACTAAGTCCATAGCTGCCGGGGTTTATACAACAGGCACTAAGTCCATAGTTGTCAAGGTTTATACAACATGTGCTAAGTCCATAACTCTCATTTATCGACAATATTATTCACGGGAATCCACCTATAATACATGTCAATGGGCTTTTAGAGTACATCTGATGAACATATAGTTCATAACACCTACAGGTTGCGAGCCTACTACTGTTCCACGGACCGTCTAGAATAGTCCATGGTTATCATCCATACTCTGCTGAATGACGGGGGCCAACGTTTGGGTAATGGCTTCGCTCATATTCCACCCTCACCCTCAACTCATGATCTATATCACCGATCATCTCATTTATCCAACTCATCTTTCATCACATACCAACTATTTCATCTACCCATGTTTTACCCAACATTTTTGTAGATATAAAATACATATACAGTTTATATCATTTAAAACCTGTATAGATCATTCATTCAACATCCATCTCAAGTAAACAAACAATATATATTCATATAGCACATATTTCATATAAAATTCTTCATATCTATGTGTAGGATGAAAGTGACTTTACACTCACTTGATAAGACGGTGATTGGACATCACTTCGTCCCTTAAAACAATATTTTTCGATGAAACCGGGATGTTTTCTCAAAAACGGGGTTTCACGCGGACAGAGTTTCGGCTCCAAAACTCTTTTTCTCGGGATATTCAGACTCTCCGGGACTTGCTTATAATGCTAGGATGATATAATAGGTTTGGGGGTATTTATTGTAACAAAAAGGAAAGTAGAAGGTGAGAGGAGTGAAATTTGTAACATAAATACAGCTGGCTTCGATCACTATTTATAGTGGCTGAACACATGAGTTACTCTGGGCGTAACTTTAGAGTACGCTGGGAGTACTCCTTCAACCAGTACGATGGGCGTACATCGAGTACGCTGGGCATACGAAGGGATCACATCGGACGTGTCAAGGCTATGACAGGTGTCTCTCATGCGATAGGGAGGGTGACAGACTCCGGAACACTTAAACGATTACGTTGGGCGTACTCCCAATTTTCAAACTTCAAAAATTTGTAACTTTTTCACACGAGCTCTGTTTTTTACGTTCTATATATCCACGCATAGGTGAGACCGTTCTCTAAAAATTTTGTTTAGACTCCATCGGCTAATTTTGACTTTATTTTTAAAGTTATATTTTTAACAGGCAGTGACAGGAAAAGTTCGTTAAAAATTCATAACTTCTTCATCCGACGTCCGTTTTCATTTGTCTTTTTACTGCTGAACTACTATTAACAAGATCTTTGATTTTCGTTTAGTTTGTTTTGGCTAAAAATCACTCAATCTAAAATTTGAGTTTTGGGTTGTATACTGCTAAGCTGAAACTTAGAAAATTCATAACTTCCTCATACGAAGTCAGATTTGGGCGTTCTTTTTATGCACGCTCTCGGTTTAACATATACTACAATTACTATGGCTAAAAAGGACGTTATCATAAATTCACTTTTTACTTCACACAACGTCATGCGGGTTCTGTCGCGAAACTTCGACAGGTCATAACTTCTTCGTTATAACTCGGATTTCTGTATTCTTTATATATCCGGAATCCTTTTTTCAGCCACTACAACTTTCTTCATAAATTTCGGGTTTATCCAATATTTATTTTCGACGCTTATTTTTATCCCTTAATTTATTAAATCATAATAATTAAGTATAAAGCACATAAATTCACATAATTTATTCTTATTAATTCAAAACACGTTACAATAGTTGACCTGGACTATTACATCGTCTTTAATGCTTAGCCCAGAAACATGGGCGTTATACTGGGGTATCGCTTTCTAGGATTGCTTTCGTTTCTCTTGAAGGAGCAGTGTTGCGGACATAATAGTCATCGAATTTGACATCGAAACTTTCAACACATAGTCGCGTGTGTCTGATAAGAACTATGTATGCCACCTTGTTTGTTGAGTAGCCCAAAAATATGCCTTCATCTGAATTTGGTGCAAATTTGTTAATGTGGTCTTTATTGTTGATCACAAAACATCTACACTTGAATATCTGAAAGAATCAGAAATTCGGTTTTTGATTGTTGAGGCCCTCATAAGGTGTTCTATTGAGACGCTTGCAGGCAATGCTCCAGTTTTGAACAAAGCATGTTGTTGCCACTGCTTCGGCCCGGAAGTATAAAGGAAGGTTTGCAAAGTTGAGCATGGATATGGCTGCTTCTACCAGAGTACGATTCCTTAGATCTACTACTCCATTTTTCTACGGTGTGTAGGGAGCAGAGAATTTGTGATTGATGCCTTCCGAAACCAAGAAACTATCCAGGAGATGATTAGTGAACTCGGTCCCATTGTCACTTTTGATTATGCTTACTGGTAGCGTGATTTGGAGTTCAATTTATTTGATCAGGTTTATCAAGACTTGCGGAGTTTCGGATTTGAGTCTTAGGAAGAAGACCCATGTGAATCGAGTTAAGTCATCAACTATAACTAGTATGTACTTCTTGTAATGGAGACTGGCTACGGTAGATGGATCGTAGAGATCAATGTGCAATAGCTCTAGAGGTTCAAAAATTAATGAATCAATGACCAGTGGGTGACTTCCCTTTGTTTGTTTTCCACACTCACAAGCAGGGTATATTGTTTCATTGTTGTACTTCAGAATTGGGAGGCCTCAGACGAGTTCTTCCGTGACAAGATTGTTGATGTACCGAAAGTTTAGATGAGCTAACTTGCGATGCCACAACTAGCTAACTTTGGATACTTATTTGGACAAAAATCATAGCTGTGGTTTCCCAATGATCAATGAGACATCCAAAGGATACATGGCCCCTTCGGATTTGGATTTGATCAGGCGTTTCTATCGCTTGTCATGATGTGGCATTATTCATTATCAAACTCAACCCGATGACTTGCTTTGCATAGTTGGCCTCCACTGATGAGATTGTGCTTGAGGCCTTCTACGTAAGGAACTTTTTGTATTGAGAAGTTCCCTGTTGTTAATACACCATAACCTCGGATGATACTGTTGGCGTTGTTACTAAAGGTGATATGTCCTCCATTACAGATAGGCCTAAAATCCCTAAGGTATTCTAACCTTCCGGTCATCTGCAAGGAGCAGACACTATCGATCAACCACTCCTCTTCTTGTTCCTCCTTACACAAAGCCTGAAAATTACATGGATAGTTTGGGCACCCGAACAAGGTTGCGGGGATAGGTTTCGTATCATCTTTAAGACATAAACCTGGGTGTTTTGAGGTCTTTTGAGAATTACGAGGTTTTTGAAAGTTATGAGGTTTCGGAGGATTACAAGGTGGGACTTGATTTGGTTTTTTATGATGATAAAATCCAAAGGTAAGATTTTTCTCATTTGGCTAGACACTGTACCTGGTCAGCGGTCCAATGGGTGTGGTGTGAGGCTTGTGACTAGTCAAAGAATGAAATTTGATAGAATTGCCCTTAGGATTTGAACAAATTTGGGCAGTGGACTTCCTCCTAGGTTTTGATCTTTTGTCAAATTGACATGAATTTAAGAGTGTAGGTGTTGGCAAAATTCCTTTCTATTTTGGGCCTATGGTTATTATGGATAGCGCTATCAGGAGGTAGACAACTCCTCACTCGCACGATTTGCTTGAGTGTATTTACCATTTTATTCTCTATGTTTGCGATACACATAGTAGTCAATAGAGAACAATTCATTCATCAGGCTTGGGTTGTGAACTCATGAATAGAATCTTTATGCACATACGAAACTTCTATTCTCATGTTAGCAACGACACTTGTATACTTATTTTAGCAATGAGACTTGTATACTTATTATCGCAACGAACTTTTATTACTGAAAAATTATATACTTGTTTTAGCAATGAAATTGTTTGCTCCTTGTACCAACGAATATTATTTCGATTCTTGAAACCAATATTATTTTTAATCTGTTAGTACTCACCAACTATTTTTATAGTTGACGCTCATTTTACATGCTTTTTCAGGAATCATATAGTAAGAGGCACGTAGAGACACAACACTTGTAGGAGCATTTGCATGTGTTGACTTTTAAATACATTGTAATTTCTTTTAAAAAGTTGTTCAAACTCATTGTAAATTTGTAATGATTTTTAATACTATGGTTATGTTGTCTTTAAACTTTTGCAATGAGACCCTTTGTACTGACACGCCCTATGGTTTTGCTTTACAGGGTGTGACAGAAATGGTAGTAGAGTTGAAGGTTATAGAGAATAACGGTTTTCCTTTGGAGAACCACAACTATAGCCAAAAAAATTTCAAAACATTTTTAAAATTTAGAACATAGTACTGGTATAACTAATTCGAGTACGCATTATTGGACTTTAATTAAGTATAGTCTGGCCAACTATGCTTAATTAAAGAAAATTAATGCGAGGCTGGAAACAGGTATAGTAGAATTATGTTCAAAACATTTTTCAACTTAAACTTTTGAAAAACAAAATTTTTCGGTGTGCGTACGGGCATTGCATAATATAGGTATTCATCTAGATACACTTAGAAACTAAGTGCACTTTTATAACAATGCCTTTATTTAGAAATACTCTTATCCCTTATCAAGTGCTAGGTTAACCACTTAGGTTATATCACTAGCCACTCTAGGAGCAATACACTTAGTACTGAGAATGGGTATGCTTCGGTAGCTATTGACTTTAGATGTAAGGTTAGTAGCTAGATATACACTAGTAATAATCTTAAGTCGAAACCTATATCAATTATTCATCAATTCCTCTTCATCGTCTTCTTACTAGAGTTACAACGAGAAAAAAACGTTTCGATACCAACATGAAAGATAATTGAAGCTTCGCGTAAGGAGGTAGATGAGTCGCCACTAAGTAATCACTTAGATACCATTGGCGGACATTCCGGATTCGACTCACGAGGAGACATAGTGGTTTAACCCATACGTCAGACCTTATTACTATGCTACGATTTAGCTCTACGTTGTTTCCACCTTGAGCTTAAAACTTAACATAGGGTGCCCTTTGACCTCTATAAAAGGTCTTAAACTACATTGACACCATAAAACGTTTTTCAAACAATTCTTCTTGTCCTTTATCTGTGAGTACTCACCAACTATTTTTATAGTTGACACTCGTTTTACATGCTTTTTCAGGAATCATATAGTAAGAGGCACGTAGAGCCACAACACTTGTAGGATCATTTGCATGTGTTGACTTTTAAATACATTGTAATTTCTTTTAAAAAGTTGTTCAAACTCATTGTAAATTTGTAATGATTTTTAATACTATGGTTATGTTGTCTTTAAACTTTTGCTATGAGACCCTTTGTACTGACACGCCCTATGTTTCTGCTTTAGCGGGGTGTGACAGAAATGGTAGCAGAGCTGAAGGTTATAGAGAATAACGGTTTTCCTTTGGAGAACCACAACTATAGCCAAAAAAAATTCAAAACATTTTTAAAATATAGAACATAGTACTGGTATAACTAATTAGAGTACGCATTATTGGACTTTAATTAAGTATAGTCTGGCCAACTATGCTTAATTAAAGAAAATTAATGCGAGCCTGGAAACAGGTATAGTAGAATTATGTTCAAAACATTTTTCAACTTAAACTTTTGAAAAACAAAATTTTTCGGTGTGCGTACGGGCATTTCATATTATAGGTATTCATCTAGAAACACTTAGAAACTAAGTGCACTTTTATAACAATGCCTTTATTTAGTAATACTCTTATCCCTTATCAAGTGCTAGGTTAACCACTTAGGTTATATCACTAGCCACTCTAGGAGCAATACACTTAGTACTGAGAATGGGTATGCTTCGGTAGCTATTGACTTTAGATGTAAGGTTAGTAGCTAGATATACACTAGTAATAATCTTAAGTCGAAACCTATATCAATTATTCCTCAATACCTCTTCATCGTCTTCTTACTAGAGTTACAACGAGAAAAAAACGTTTCGATACCGACATGAATGATAATTGAAGCTTCGCGTAAGGAGGTAGATGAGTCATCACTAAGTAATCACTTGGATACCATTGGCGGACATTTCGAATTCGACTCACGAGGAGACATAGTGGTTTAACCCATACGTCAGACCTTATTCCTATGCTACGATTTAGCTCTATGTTGTTTCCACCTTGAGCTTAAAACTTAACATAGGGTGACCCTTTGACCTCTATAAAAGGTCTTAAACTTCATTGACACCATAAAACATTTTTCAAACAATTTTTCTTGTCCTTTATCTGTGAGTACTCACCAACTATTTTTATAGTTGATGCTCGTTTTACATGCTTTTTCAGGAATCATCTAGTAAGAGGCACGTAGAGACACAACACTTGTAGGAGCATTTGCATGTGTTGACTTTTAAATACATTGTAATTTCTTTTAAAAAGTTGTTCAAACTCATTGTAAATTTCTAATCATTTTTAATACCATGGTTGGTGTTGTCTTTAAACTTTTGCTATGAGACCCTTTGTACAGCCACATCCCGTGTTTCCGCTTTAGCAGGGTGTGATAATTGAAGTTGTAATGGAACATCACCTTATCACGATTCACTGATATTCTTAGCTTTTTTGTGGTATGCGTTGAATATTAATTTATTTCTTTTACTCTTAGCCAATTGTTTGTTCTGTATTAAAGTTTGATATTTCAAGGAAAACATCCTTTTCATTGTTCTACAATCAGGCAAAGAAAAAATTTCCTACACTCACATTTCAGTCTTCAAAGTAAGTAAATTTTTTGCCTCATTTTTATGTTAGATGAATTTGATTGATTGTATTTGTTTTTATTATTTTATAGTAGATTATAAACATGGAGCAAGTTAACGTGGGTAGCAACGTCAAAAAAGTCAAAGTAAGAGACCATGTCAAGGTGGATTATATGGTCGGGTGTTGCCATTCATGTGATCAATGTGGTGATGATCGAGAACAGGACTACCCAAAAATGGAACATTCACTGCTTTCTTGATGATGTTGGCGGTGGAATACCAGTGTCTTACATCCCATATGTCTTGTAGTAGACTAGTACTTTTTAATTAGTGTTATGGAGTTCTTGTTAATTACATACTGACTACCACTCTGGTTATTGTTGGTGTTTGTGTTTGTTACAGCTACTCAATACAAGACTATGCTTCAGTATTCACATTTTGTTATATCTAGTGTTGCTCCCTAAATCAAATTGTTTTCTTCATGGCACATGTTGCTGCTACTCATTTTCCTAGAGGGCGTCGATAAAGTTATAACTAATTATCTTTTAAAAAATCGGTATCAAACACATAGGTACATCAATCCAAAAATTCACATATGTTTGTATAATACTTATTTTTTTAGGATCCTCTGGTGATGCCATATACAAAGAATTGTAGCATACCTGTGTTGGCCCCCTTGTCAATGTCCCTTGTGAAAGAGAACGTGTTTATTACTTCCCTTAAGGCCACATAGAACAGGTTTGTTATTCAATCTCCTTTCAAGACTTCATTTTGTACCTTTCATGTGAATCTTTTCTTTTTAATTCAAGACCACATGCAATGACACAAATTTTTGGTTATTCTTACAGCTTGAGGCTTCCATGCATCACAGATTAAACCAGCAGCTCCCATCATCTAACTTACCAGCCAAAATACTATGTAAAGTGATGAATGTTCACATTCGGGTAAGTTAGTGACAGTATTTTAGTCTTTTTCACATACTAATACTCATAAACCATTTAGGTATTTAAGTAATATAGTTATGGATTCATTTTTTTCAGGCTGAACCAAAAACAGATGAAGTTTATGCACAAAGAACACTCTTGCCTGACACAAATGTTTGTATATGGCCTGTAACTCGGTTCAGGTTGAACACAAAGCACAACTACAACAACAACCTATAATTTCATTAAAAGGTTAAATAAATTAATAAATAAATTGAGTTTTCAGTTTTTTTAATTAAGTATATAATAGTATAATACTAACTTGATATATATGTTAGTGAGAAATGAGAATGTAGTATTGTAATATTATAATACCGTTGTCGAGTTCGATTACTTCCATATTTAGGCTTGATCAAGTAAGAATATTCAATATTCAATATTTTCTTTTTCTTTTTTCTTAATTTTAATTTATTTTTCATGTTTTATATGAAAGGCTTTCATCAGCAAAATTCAATTCAACATCTGCTAAAACAAAGTGGAGAAGCTCCAACGAAGACACTTCCACTCTATATCTCTACTCAAGGTCATTTTTTATAATTCTTTATTTTCACTTAAATTAAAATCTTAATTAAACAAAATATTTATAGATTTGTGAGTGTTTTATAAAACTTGCTTGATGGGTCAGCTGATAATGCAAAATTTGAAGACGGTTGTCATGCAATTTTAGGGGATCAATCTTATGTGTTATTCACTTTGGATAAATTAATTTATAAACTTGTCAAACAAGTAATCTTGCGTGTTATTCACTTTCGATAAATCAATCTTACGCACATGTGCTACTTCATGATGAAAACATCTACATATTTCAATGTGTAGTTTTTTTTCTTTTCTGTACTTTATTATAAAATATTGGAAATAATATTTTTTTTTCTAATTGTAATTGATCGGTCCCACGTCTCGTTTGACTATTCAATTGATGGATGATGGAAATAAAAAGCCTGAAGTGGTTGTTGTTTCTGTGAATCCTAATTTTGCATCTTAATGAACAGGTATGTGAATATAGTTTTATGTGAGAAATAACAATCTGGCATCTTTATGTTGTCTCAGGCCTTTTGCTTCTAGAACATCATATGTGAAACTTCTAAGGACCATGAAGAGGGAAAAACTGAAGTTGATTGAGACTTTTGTTGATAAAGCTGAAGATCAAGTATGCATGTTGTTTTCTGTTTGACTTTCTTGCACTTTTGTGGTTTAATTTCTCTTGATTCCAATGTAGGTACAAGGGTGTTATGATTGATGATGTCCCACATATATTTGAAGCGGTTTTCCAGTGCACACTAGAGGTTAAAATATTTCGCTTCACGGGCCTTTCATAATCTTATAACATATATCTAGTATTTATAATATTATTGTGTATGTGTACGTGTTCTTGTGCTGCTATTGTGGATTCGGGAACATCCTTGCTTACTGGTCCAACTGTATGTATCTCACGTGAAGCTTCTGTTAGAACTATTAATCGTAGGGATTTCAAGCTTTTCATATTTCTTGTATCTAATTAGTTTGTAAATTTATGTTACAATTTCTATGGATTTGTTTTATCTTTCCATGGAATAATTATTTGTATGACATTAAATTTTATGCAATGGACTGTATTTTTTGTATATGATATTTTATTTTCTATTATGAGACATTATATGCAAATTTAATTTGAAAATTAGTAAAATCTATAAATAATATTTTTCTTAAACATTTAAGATTACGATATGCAAAAATGTGTGTCATCTTCATTTATGACATGGCCTTTCTTGACAGGGGCTTTAATGATACGCAATGCGAGTCGTAAATGCACTTCGTAAGGTTACGACACGCAAATGCGTGTGGTATTCCTTTATTAAAGGGCCTTCCTTGATACGCATTGTGTGTCGTAAATGAGCATCGTAAATGCATGTCGTAAATTGATGATGCGCAAAAGCGTGTAATATTTCGTTATGATAGGGCCTTCCTTGACACGTTTGCATGTCGTCTAAGCATTTTACGACACACATTGCGTGTCGTAAAAGGCTGTTTTTCTTGTAGTGAAAATACCATGAAAGTGTGTAGAAACAGTAGATTAACAAGAACTACTTACCAAAAATTCTAAGAACCAACATGAAGAATTAATCCTTGGAAGGTTTGGACTTGTTTCTTGAAAGGAAAGTGAAGAACTTTGAAGATGGTAGGGGTTTGGGGGTTCTCGGCCGATGTTAATGAGGGAGGGGTGATGTGATGTTTGCATTGTTATTTGATGGATAATATCCTTGATACATGTTGGATAATAATTTGTGTTGGAAAGGATCAAACCCTCATGTCACTAAGTCAACTCTTTTCTTCTTTTCTTTCCCACCGAAAACTCTACTAGCCCACTGAAATCACCTGGTGATTTTGGTATAGTGTCACCGAGATCATAGAGTTTTCGGCCCCAAACCGAAAACTCTAAAAAGCAAGATCATATAGTTTTTGGTCCTAAACTGAAAACCCTAAAGACAAAATATAAACCCAAAAATTCATGTCCTATTCAATTGACTTTCGTTGAATTTGATTGAATTATTGACTTTGATTGACCCATAACTGCCAGTTGTCACATTATCCCCCCGTTAAAGAGAATTTCGTCCCAATATTAGTTCTAGAGTGGGTACTCATGAGCCAGGGAAAAGATGTGGGTACTTCTGTTTCATTTGATCTTCTCGTTCCCAGGTGATTTCAGGCTCTCGCTTGGCTTTCCAACGGACCTTCACTATGGGTATGCGGTTTTGTTTCATCCTCTTGACTTCCCTATCCATGATTTCCATAGGTTCCTTTAAAAAGTGTAGACTCTCATTTAGCTCGATTTCATAGAGTGGGATTATAAGAGTCTCATCGGACAGACACTTCTTCAGGTTGGACACGTGGAAGGTGGAGTGTACGTTACTAAGTTCTTGTGGTAATCGAAGTTTGTAAGCCAACGGGCCAATTCTAGCAAGGATCTCGAATGGACCGATATACCTGTTGGATTAGATGTCTATGTCCATAACTATTATTGGTATATACTTGACCCGAGAGTAGCATGGTCCATTTGGGTTGCATATCATCATGACAATTTGTTAGGATAGATTCTTGAGAGAAGGTTATATATGATTTATTAATATATTATAAGTTCTAATATATTAATATGAAATCATATGTTTTAATTAGTATTGATCAAGAATTAATTTGGAATTAATTTAGTGATCAAAATAGACTAATTAAATCTATGGGGACTAATTATGCTAATTAGTTATATTTATATGTGTTAGGCTTATGATCCATGTTGGACCAAGTTTATGTATGGATACATAAAGAGTTGGGCCACATGAACCATGGATCATAAACCCATGGGTATGGGTTTGGGTTAACCCATGACTTTTGGAATTCCACATATAAATATGTTACTTCATAGCCAAAATCACCACTAATGTATTCTTGGAGGATATACACAGTTTTGGTGTGTATGAATTCTCTCTCAAGTTTCATCCTTTGTCCATGATGTGTTGTGACTTCATTTGAGGCTTCCACACTATTGGGGCTAAGCTCTTAAGGCCAAATACATCAAGACTTCAAGCTACATAAAAGGTATGTTACCCTACCTAGTATCTTATATGGTTTATGTCAATTGTATGCTAGTTATAGGATTAATGCCTTGGAAACCATTTGCATGTATAATTTGTGAAAACATAGATCCAAGGTATTTAGGGTTGTATGTCCACCATAAGATGTTGTAGTATACTAAAACCCATCAATAGTATCAGAGCCAGGTTTGTTTTCAATTATACTTGATGCAAATTGCTGAAAAAATAGAATTTTTTTGCTGTCTGGACAGGGGACTCGACGTTTCCATTCAGGGACTCGACGAGTCCATGTGTAAACTCATCCAACTCGTTGAGTTGGTTCTTGCACCCGGCGTGTTGGTGCCCCTGACAGTAAAATTTCGAGTTGTTTTTGTCCTGTTCTGGATTAGAATCATTACCACAATATGTTTTTATTCATAAAATTTGTTTTTGTTGTTATTGTAATGATGATTCTCATCCAATTAAAAGATAATTGTCATAATTTCAAGATTTGTATTAGTTTATATGTTTATGCTAATTTCTTGAAGATTCATGATATGAATTATCTTGTTCTTATGAGTTGGCTTAGATTAATAGAAAAATTATGTGATAATTTCTTTTCAATCCAAATTGATCTAAAAGTTATTCATAAAATGTGTTTTTGTAACTTGTCCTTAGGTTATATGAAAAGTCTCATTAATAATTTTTAAAACTCATAAGATTTCCATAAGTTATGAAAATGAAGAGTCTCATTTTTAAATGTTTTAAAGTATTCCATAACTTGTCCTCAAGTTATGGAACTTGAAAAGTTTTTCATTAAAACTACTTTAAACTCATAAGTTATGGAAACCAAAAGTTTTTGAACTATTCAAAACTTGCCCTCAAGTTTTGGAATTTTTAAAGTCCCCCCCCCCTGAATACTTTAATTCCAAGTTAAACCCCTAGAGTTTTAAAAGTTTAAAATTTAACCTTATACTATTAAAATATTAATAGTTAATAATTATATATATATATATATATATATATATATATATATATATATATATATGTGTGTGTGTGTATGTGTGTGTTTGTGTATAAGAGTAAGTCACTCTTACCGTTAGTAGGCCTCATTTACGAAGTCGGTCTATAACGGGGGTATAAGGTTACTGCCTATAAAATAGCAATTTAATGGGTGTCCAATCTCACCCACCGCTTCCTTGACTAGTGGAGCGTCGTTAGCCGAACAGGTTTGACAGGACATTAATTCTCCTTTCATTAAAAGTATAATGATAAATATAAAGTAACTAAACCTTATTAAATTCCCAATCTTATTACTTTAGGAAAATGTGAATTTGGTGCTAACCCATGAAATTGCACTTTGTACCTTACCAAGTCGTTGGTGGAGCGTGTGTGGGTAACCGGCACTCTAACATGGACTAGTAAGAGTGGAAAAGGGTGACATAATGTTTATCATAGAAAGGTGGAGCGCGTGTAGGTAACCGGCACATTGATTCTGTGATAAAGATTAAGGGTACCAAGTTAATTTGCATGGTTATTCACACCTTGTTTGTGATCCTCGACATCCCAGTCACAAACTTGAGAGGGCACAATCGAGATTTAAACATGTCATTGAAGAGTTCAATGAATCCTAAAAGATCTAGGAGTTTCGAACCAATTAAAACCTAATACCTATTTCGTTTCTCATGGTGGAAATTTGTGAATCATCATTCGCCTACCTTCAAATATTTTATAGCTTGGATTACGACATCCCTCTTTCATGTTATAAAATATTGTCTTGGGTCCTAGCCTTAATATTTCATATTGGGTGTTATATTAAGGAATTAAATCAACTAATTTGAATTTCTCCCATTGTAGATGTTTTGTTCAGACAACTATGATCTTCCTAAATCCCTTGAAACAAACTTTCCTAATGAAGATGATGTCCCGCGATTGGATCATAGAAATTATACTTCTCTTCCTCCACCTCCTCCAATTAATCTCCCTAACCCACATGTTCTTGAAAAGTTCAAGGTCACTCAAGCCCTATTGGCAAGCAAAGTCTATGTTTGCTCACATCTTGGAGATGAAGTCACATATTGACAAGCCGGGAGAGTTGGGTGTCAAAGCTTGAGGAAGTTAGTTGTTAACTAGGTTTTTCAATCACTTCTTGGGTCACATAGTGAGTTCTTTAAGGACTACTATGTGATGGACCATGACATGACCCTTAATGATCTTACATATTTGCTTGTTGTTGATGAATCAATAATGATTTGGAGCACTGGTAAAGCAGATTTGAAGATCTACTTCCAAAACTTTCATGCACATTGACAATGGAAACATTAGAATTCCAGAAAAGCTTTCTCTTCCCAATGGAAAGAGATCGGCCAAAGTCAACTCGGTTGACCAAATAGTAAAGAGAAAGGCTAAGTCTGAGATAGTCCCGTGTACCATTCCCAAAGAGTCCATATGTTTCTATTGCCAAAAGAAGGGGCATTGGTTGCGAAGCTACCCTATTCACTTGAAAGATCATAAGGATGGTAAAGTCAAAAAGTTTGACTCTACTTCTGGTAATTTCCACTATCTAACTCTATTAAGTTCCTATATAGAGATTCTTATTACATGATGTGACTAGGTCGCATTTTGATGTTTTAAGAATCAAAGAAAAGAGAGGAAGCTTAAAAGAACAATATGTTGATTCTTATCGCAAAGATGGATTTGAATCGCATGGTTTGGTGATCAGAATTTTGAGCTGTTGCTTAAGATTTGTGATAGATTGCCTAGGAACAATTAACAACATTGTTTTTATATGCATTTGCATTGTAAGGATAAGTTTTTCCGCAAGTTTTAAAATAAAAGAAAAAGGTTTTAATTTTATTTTTAAATATCCTTGCAATGGCATTTGTGAAAAATTGTTGTTTATATGATTCCATTGATAGCAATATTGGAAAATGGATTTGATTCTTTCATTTGTGGTAGTGTCATAATTTACTAAATAAGGATAGATTCTCATGACCCAAGTTTCAGTTGGATAGAAACTTGGTATCATGCAACTTGTGTGACGACTGAGAATTTTCATCTTGGGAAATTGAGACCGATTCCTTGTTCACATGTTTAAGTGACTCAAGTGAAGGACTATAGGATCGGGTACACTTGGTTGTGCGCTGGTCAGGTCCACCACAAAGATCGATAAGGTTGATCGTCATGATTTAATAAATTTTAGTGAATATGGTTATACTTTCAAGTTTAAGTGTAATTCTGAAACATTGGAAAAGTTTCAATGTAAGGCAGAAGGAATAAGAAGAATCAAATTAGGCAGAAAGATAAAATTATCTCCAATCTGAAAAGATGAGAGAGTACTTGAATATCGTCTTTTATGATTATCTTAGTGATTATGAAACCATGTCACAATTAATTCTCTAAGGACATCTTAGTGCATTTGTTTGGCTAAGAAGAGGAATCATGAATTGTAGAAATGGTTAAATCAAGAATTGTAACTTGAATGACATAATCCTAAGAAGGTTTAATACACTTGTCAAATGTAGAGTAAAATGTTTTCTTACTCTTGTACATTTGAAATTGGTAAGTTGTGATGTTTTGGACAAAACAAAGACCAACTAAGGTCAATTGTGTGAAGTGTTTGTCTTGATAAAGAATCCACACTAACTCTTGAATATTTGTTTTTCAAGGAATGATTATTGAAAATAGAATTTCATATGTCAAGAGGTCAGTGGGAGTCTTAAAGATATTGAAAAGTTTCAAGAACTAATCAAGAAAAAAACCTGTTGTTTATTACTAGCACACGACTTGAGGTTTGTAACCTATCTTGTTGACATATTCTTGTTTCTGTGTCCATTCCAGTTAAAAGTTGACTATGCATCTGAGTTTATGAGTTCTCAGTTGTTTGCATAACTACTTGGAAGCAATGGTAGGCCTTGTGCTACCAGGTGGCAAGAAGTTAAGATTAAACAAGTTTAGTCCATATGAGTTTGGATTTGTCACTAACCTTGTCTTGTGATTATGGTTTTGACAAATTCACCTGGATAGGAACACATACACCATAAAATCTAAGTGTCATAAGGTTTCTCTCCGATTCATGAAAATGATGGTGAGGAAACGATTTCACTAAGTAGATTTTAAGTAGATAGAAATTGTGATATTTGGATTTTGAAAGTCGTTAGTGGAGCGTGTGTGGTTAACCGACACACTAACATGGACTTGTGAGAAATGGCAAAGGTTGAAACAATTCAGACTATGATTATGGCATCCCTTTTCATAGTTCTACAAATTGTTTACACATACATGTGAGCTATCTAAGGAAAGCTGTATGATTTTTGATAAAGTCTTATCAAAGCATCTCGTATCAGAAATCTGAACTTTGGTAAGAAATTCAATAAAGTATTGATTTCTAGAAGTCCATCTGATTTTTGGATACATGCCAAGGCTAGTGGGAGCATAATTGTTATGCTAGTAAGTGTTATGCCAGTCGGAGCATAATCAATAATGATAAGTGTTGCAAGTTAGCTATGTTAATTATAGAAAACAAAAGTTTCAATTGGGAAATGTTGTTTTACTATAATTAAGGGGAGAGGAAATTATACTTCATCTCAATTCTAAAAGCATAGATTAAGATTTTAATCATCTTTAGTCAAGGATATATATATATATATATATATATATATATATATATATATATATATATATATATATATATATATATGAATTTTATGTTGGAATGGTTCAACAAAAGGAAATTCTATATATCTTGCATTCTCACAATTCGATTATGATTACGACATCCCTCTTCATAGTCGAATTATGAAAATATGGGAAATAAAAATATTGTCGCAAAATACTGGTCTAGGATCTTGTATTTATGTGAGACATCATGAATCGTGTCCCATATGCTTCGAGTATAGGATCGATAACATGTGCTATAATATTTATCGTTTCTAAATTTTCCAAATGCCTAGTGTATTAAGAGGGGAAAAGGTCTAGAATTGGATATGACTAAAATGATTAAGCAATTGTCGAGGACAATCTAAGGCTTACCAATGATTGGTTACTCAAGGACTATTGGAAGTATAGTGTTAATTTTGGAAGGACCATATTGACATATTCTGAAAACAGGCAACTCTTATTTAGAGTTGATAGTCAGAATGGGATATGGAAATGTTTCATAGGTGGAAGTTATTCGTTAAATCTGTGTAAGATTAGAAAACTTAATGAGAGAAGGATGTTCAAAGAAATGTACTTTGAATTTGAGATTTCGTTTCCATGGAATTGCTCTCCATTTGAATGCTTTGTAAATGTCTGTTTCCAAGTCTTTGTGACTTTTGTGCATAGTCATTGCAATAGGATTAATACATATAAGTTTAGAATCTAACAGATTTTAGTAAATGGCAAAGAATCTTGTATTCTTACATTTGTGGTAAGGATTTGGGATTGTGAAATGAGCATCATTGGAATCATGATCAATTGGTCTATTTCACAAAGTAAGGATCATAGACAAACATAGTGTGCATACTTGGAGTATGGCATAACTATTGTTTGGAAAAACATAGTGTGCATGCTTGGAGCATGGCATGACTATTGTTGTAATTCAAGTATTAAGTTGATTATACGAAACATTATACAATGAATAACGAGTAATCAATATGGTGTTTAATTTACTCTCAAAGGTGCTTGGGGCCATATATGATTAGTATTATTCTTATGTTTCACTTTGCATGTTTTGACTTCCCGAATAACTAGGTTATTCAAACTCTCCATAGTGAATCATACTTTAGAAGTAGGTATGAATCAAGACTGTCATGAATTGGGCTTGTAGATGTCTAAAGTGTTTAGACATAGCAAAAGTTGCTGCAACATTCATGAGTGCTCCTGGAATGAGATTCGAGTATTGGATTAAACCCACACTCATTTGAATCACTTCATGGATTTTATCACGAGTGATCTTAATATCTTATATTCTTCAAACCTAGAGATATGACTTGTTGACTATGAGTTTGTTGTACATTGATTGTACGAAAACACATGAGTAACTTGATGTTATAAAATGTGCCTTTGTGTATGATTCAACAAGTGGTTAGTACAAGCATATGATTCGAAGTTTATCCATTAGTTTTACCCTTGGAAGGATAAAAGATATATATGTGGGCCCCTCGATGATTTAGTGATGACAAACGTAAGTGCTCGATCGGGCCTAGACTGATTTGATTTGTTCAATTAGTCAGCCGTCATAAATCGGAAATCGAGAAACAACAAATGGATAGAGAGAATGATTATAATCAATGTACCAGTTCATATCATATCTAGAATGAAGGAATATATGATTCCTTATCTAATGGACAAGTCATTAACTTGGTCAGAGTTCGACAGCGGCTTTTAAGAGCTACGACTACTAGTCGGGTTTTGGAGTCATATGTGCAATAATAGTTTTAGACTTATCCAAGTGGGAGACTATTGGATTAGATGTCTAGGTCCATAAATATTATTGGTATCTACTTGACCTGAGAGTAGCATGGTCCATTTGGGTTGCATATAATCAGGACAATTTGTTAGGATAGATTCTTGAGAGAAGGTTATGTATGACTTATTAATATATTATAAGTTATAATATATTAATAATTTAATATGAAATCATATGTTTTAATTATTATTGATTGAGAATTAATTTGGAATTAATTTAGTGATCAAAAGAGACTAATTAAATCTATGGGGACTATTTACGGTAATTAGTTATATTTATATGTGTTGGGCTTATGATCCATGTTGGACCAAGTTTATGTATGGATACATAAAGAGTTAGGCCACATGAACCATGGATCATAAACCTATGGGTATGGGTTTGGGTTAACCCATAACTTTTGGAATTCCACATATAAATATGTTACTTCATAGTTAAAATCACCACTAATGTATTCTTGTAGGATATGGACGGTTTTGGTGTGTTTGAATTCTCTCTCAAGTTTCATCCTTTGTCCATGATGTGTTGTGACTTCATTTGAGGCTTCCACACTATTGGTTCTAAGCTCTTAAGGCCAAATACATCATGACTTGAAGCTACATAAAAGGTATGTTACCCTTACTAGTATCTTATATGGTTTATGTCAATTGCATGCTAGTTATAGGACTAATGCCTTGGAAACCATTTGCATGTATAATTTGTGAAAACATAGATCCAAGGTTTTTAGGGTTGTATGTGCACCATAGGATGTTGTTGTTGGGTTTTAGTATACTACAACATCCTATGGTGCACATACAACCCTAAATAACTTGGATCTATGTTTTCTCTATTATACATGAAAATATGAAGTTTCCAAGATATTACCATATACTAGAATACAAATATCATATACTTGGGGTAATAAATAGATAGAATACATACCTTTTTTTTATGTAACTTGTCTTCATAAAGCTTGAGTGCATATTGCCCCAAGTGTTACACCTCAAATGGTTCACACAACACCTTGAATACTTGGAATAACCTTGAGAATAAGGATACGTTGGTTCTCTCTAGTGAAATCGGCCTTGCCCTTTTGTGTACACACACTAGTGCCAATCTCACTAACCAAGGACATCTTTATATAGTGTGGAGATTAGGGTTAAACCCTAATACCCATGCCCTTTCATTTCATATGATCCATGGGTTAAACACTCCATGGACTATCCATGAAAGCTTAGCCCAACCTAAATGAACATGGCCCATCACACAAATATATCTTAGAGTCCGTATTTAATTAGTTCCTTTTGATCACTTAATTAATTATAAATTAATTCTTGATCAATACTAATTAAATAATATGTTTATATATTAATATATTAGAACTTATAATATATTAATATAAATCACTAGTATCATTTTTCCTCATCTTGTCTATCCAATTGTCCCGATGCCATGCAACCCAAATGGACCATGCCGAGTTGGGTCAAGTCTTACCAATTATAGTTATGGACTTCGACATTAATCCAACAGTTATAGTATGCTAAAACCCATCAATACCTTGGATTCATTTTCCCATATTTTCCAAAACGTATCATTCCCTTCCAGGGTGAGACCTTCAACAAAAAGCGGTCACCAACCTAGAGTTCCAAGGGTTTGCATCACTTATCTTCATAGCTCTTTTGCCGATCCCAGGATGCCTTTAATCATTCATGGATCTACACAATATTCTCCGTAGTTTCCCATATGATCTCAGGGTCAGTGAGTGTGCTGTTAGACACTTGTCCTCTCGCTAGCTGCGTGTCACCCACTTTAGCCCAACACAGAGATGTGTTGGATAAGGTGTCTAAGTCCGTAACTATATTTGGTATGTACTTGACCCGACCCAGCATGGTCCATTTTGGTTGCATTTCACCGAAACAATTTTTATGGATAATCTTTTGAGAATAGTATATTTATGATTGATTAATATACTATAAACTATAATATATTAATATGAAATCATGTTATTTAATTAGTATTGATCAAGAATTAATTTGGAATTATTTTAGTGTTCAAAAGAAACTAATTAAATATGGGCACTTATATATATAGAATGGGCCAAAGTTCATTTAGGAAGGGCTAAGCTTGCATGGATAGTCCATGGAGTTTTTAACCCATGGATCCTATGGAAATGAAAGGTCATGGGTATTAGGGTTTAGATGGATGTAACCCTAATCCACCATACTATATAAAGAGGTCTTTGACACATGAAATGGAACTAGTGTGTGTGAGAACAAGGGTGGGCCGATTTCTAGGGTGCTTCATACACTCTCAAAGTCTTCCAAGTTGATTTGGTGATTTTGTTGGGTTATGAATATTCCAAGGTATTACCCTATCTAGCATACAATCTCTTAGATACTTGAGTAATAAAAAGGATAGAATACATACCTTGTTGATGTAGCTTGAATCCATGATGCTCGAGAGCCTAGTGCCCCAAGTGTGACACCTCAAATGGTTCACACAACACCAAATGCACATGGAATGACTTGAGAGAAATGGAACACTTTATAAAATCCGCTAGCCCATTCTATCACACATAGTGGCCGATTTTTCCCAAGAATATGATCTTTATATAGTGTCACAATTAGGGTAAACCCTAATTGTCATGGCTTTCCATTTCCTTGGATCCATGGGTTCAAATACACCATGGAGCATCCATGGAGCATCCTATGGGTTTTAGCCCAACTTGATAATCCATGGAGTCTTAGCCCACTATAAAAGTATGGATGATTTACACAATCAACCCATAACATTAATTAGTCTTCTTTTGATCACTTAATTAGTTCTAGATTAATTCTTGATCAATACTAATTAAATAATCTTATTAATATATTAGAACTTATAATATATTACCAAACTTTAAGTGTTATTTCTCTCATTTTAGTCAATCTAAATGCATGATGCCATGCAAATCAAATGGATCATGCCGAGTCGGGTCAACTACATACCAAATATAGTTATGGACTTAGACACTAATCCAACAGTCTTCCACTTGGATAAGTCTAAAACTATTATTGTGTATGACTTCAAGAACCAACTGGAAATCTTAGCTTTCAAAAGCCACTGTTGAACTCTGATCTTGCCGATGAACTCTGACCTTTGTCAATGACTTGTCCATTAGATAAGGGATCATATATTCCTCCATTCTAGATATCATATGGACTGAGACATGGATTATAAATCATTATCTCTGTCCATTTGTTGTTTCCCGATTTCCGATTCATGATGACTGACTAATTGAACAAATCAAATCAGTCCTGGCCTGGCCAAGCACTCACATGTATCATCATTAAATCATCGAGGGTCCCACAGATATCGCTTTTATCCCGATGGTATAAGGAATGGATAAACTTCGACTCATATGGCTTGTTCTACTACTTGTTAAATCATACACAAAGGCACATTTTATAACATCGAGTTACCAATGCGTTTTCGTGCAATCAATGTAAAACCAACTCATAGTAACAACTCATATATCTTGGTTTGAAGAATATAAGATATTGTCGTCTCATGATCACTCGTGATAAAATCAATGAAGTGATTCCAATGAGCGTGGGTTGAATCCGATACTCAGAACTTATGAGCACTCATGAGTGTTGTAGCACAACTTTGTCCACCAACTTGGACCTCTACAAGCCAACCCATGACAGTCTTGATTCATATCTACTTCCAACATATGACCGACTATGGATGGTTTGAATAACTTAGTCATTCCGGAAGAATAACCTATTTATTATGGAAGTCAAAACATGCAAAGTGAAAAACAAGAATAAATGAATCTAATATGGTATCAAAACCTATGAATATAAATAAAACACTTTCTATTTATCACCATACTGATTACTCATTATTCATTGTTTCGGTTTTATCAACTTTACACCTGAATTAAAACACTAGGTGTCCCATGCTCCAAGCATGTACACTATGCTTTTCTAAACACTAGTCATGCCATACACCAAGTATGCACACTATGTTTGTCTATGATCTTTACATTGTGAAATAAACCAATTGAACCATGATTGTAATTTCACACTCCAAGTCCTTACGGCAATGCAAGAATTCCAAATTCATGCCTTTTACCAAAATCTGTTCGATTCTAAACTTATATGCATTGGTCCTCTTGTAACGGTTATGCACAAAGTCATAAAGACTTGTCAACAAACATTACAGAGTATTCCAATGGAGATCAACTCCAAGGAACCGAAGTCTCATATTCAAAGTTCATTGCATTTGAACATTCTTCTTGCATTAAGTTTCTTACATAGATAACTTCCACCTATGGAGACAACTCCATATTCCTATTTTGACTACCCCTTCTATAAAAGAATTGCCTTTTTTTCAGATTAGGTCAATATGGTCCTTCCAAAATTAACACTATACTTCTAACTGTCCTTGAGTAACCAATCATTGGTAAACCCTTAGATTGTCCTCGACAATTGCTTAATCACTTTAGTCAAATCCAATTCTAGACCTTTTCCCTTCTTAATGCCCCAGTCATTTGGAAAATTTTAGAAAGGATGAATATTATAGCACATGCAATCGATCCTGTATCCGAAGCATATGGGACACGATTCAAGATGTCTCACATAATGACTAAACCAGTCTTTTGCTATAATATTTCCATTTCTATTTGCCAAGATCTCATAATTCAGATTATGAAAAGGGATGTCGTAATCATAATTGAATTTTAGAATGCAAATAATGAACCCATATATAGAATTTCCTTATGTTGAGTCATTCCAACATGAAATTAGTATATATTCTTGGCTAAATTTGATTAAAATCTCAATCTAAGCTTTTAGAATTGAAATGAAGTATAATTCCTCTCGCTTAATTATAGCAAAACAACTTCTTCAACCCCTGCAGCCTCACGAATTGAAACTTTTGTTTTCTATAATTAACATTGCTAACTTGCAATACTTATCATAATTATCATGCTCCCACTAACATGATGATTATTTGCATAACACTTATGCTCCCACTAGCTTTGACATGTACTCAGAAATCAGCTGGACTTCTAGAAAAACAATACTTTATTGACTTTCTTACCAAAGATCAGATTTCTGATACTAGATTGCTTTGATAAAACTTTATCAATATCATACACCTTATCTTAGATAGCTCATAAGTGTGTCTAAACAATTTAAGAATTATGAAAAGGGATGTCGTAATCATAGTCTCAATTGTTTAGACCTTTGCCACTTCTCACAAGTCCATGTTAGTGTGCCGGTTAACCACACACTCTCCACTAACGACTTTGAGAATGAAAATATCACAATTGCTATCTAGTTAAAATCTACTTAGTGAAAGTGTTTCCTCACCATCATTTTCATGAATCGCAGAGAAACCTTATGACACTGATTTAATGGTGTATGTGTTCTTTTCCATGTGAATTGTCAAAACCATAATCACAAGACAAGGTTAGTGACAAATTCCTAACTCTTATGGATTGAACTTGTGCAATCTTAACTTCTTGCCACCTGGCAGCACAAGGGTCTGCCATTGCTACCAAGTTGTTATGCAATCAATTGAGAACTCTAAGAACTCATATGTAAAGTCAACTTTAACTGAATGGGCACAAAAATAGAAATATGTCAACACGGTAGGTTATAAACCTCACGTTGTGTGCTAGCGATAAACTCACATGTTTTTATTCTTGATTATCCTTTCAAGATCTTTAAGACTCCCACTATCCTGTTGACACATAAGACTCACTTGCCAAATATTCAAGAGATAGTTTGGATTCTTTATCAAGACAAACACTTTACACAATTGGCCTTAGTTGTTCTTTGTTTTATCCAAAACATTACAACTTACCAATTTCAAATGTACAAGAGTAGGACACTTTTACTCTTACATTTGACAAGTGTTTTAAACCTTTCTTTAAGATATGTCACTCAACTTATAGTCTTGGAGTATGACTCTAAGACTTGTTTTGGAACGAAGTATGACTCATCTTCTTGATTTTACCACTTCAACAATTCATAGCTCCTCTTCTTAGCTATCAAAATGCACTTAGAGGATGAATTGTGATAAGGTCTCTTAATCATTAAGATCATCATATAACATGATACTAAAGTACTCTCCCATCTTTTTAGATTTGAGAAACTTTTATCCTTCTGTCTAATTTGATTATTCTCATTCGTTCTGCCATACATCGAAAATTTTCCAATGTATTAGAATTACACTTAAGCTTGTAAGTATAACCATATTTACTAAACTTTAGTAAATCATGATGAATAGTCTTCACGATCATTTGTGGTGGGCTTGATCAGTGCACAAGAATGTGTACTCGATCCCTTAGTCCTTTACTTGACTCACACATCCATGTGAACAAGTAATTAGTCTTAATTTTCCAATGCGTGAAAGTTCTCATTCATCATACTATACAACTTGCATGATTCCATGTTTCAGTCCAATTGAAACTTGCGTGATGAGAAACTTTCCTTATTTGGTAAATTTAGATACTACCACAAATGAAAGAATCAAATCGATTTTCTAATATTGCTATCAATGGAATCATATAAGCAACACTTTTTCACAAATGCCATTGTAAGGATCCTTAAAATAAATAAAATCAAATATTTTCCTTTTATTTTAAAACTTTGCGGAAAAACTTATCCTTACAGTGAAAATGAAAACCTTGTTGTTATCTATTCCTAAGAAGTATGTCATAACCTAAGTAACAACTCAAAATTCTGATGCGATCGAAATCCATCTTGCGATCAGAATCCGCATATACTTCCTTTAAGCTTTCTCTTTTTCTTTGATTCTTATAGCATCACCAGGTGACCCAGTCACATTATGTAATAGAATCTCCAAATAGGAGCTTAATAGAGTTAGACAATGGACTTTACCTAAAGTAGAGTCAAACTTATTGACTTTAACATCCTTAGGTAAATTTGGCAGCTTCGTAATCAATGCCCCTTCCTTTGGCAATTTAACCTATGGACGCTTTGGTAATGGTACACGGGACTATCACAGACTTAGCCTTTCTCTTTACCATTTGGGCAACCGAGTTGACTATATCCGATCCCTTTCCATTGGGAAGAGAATGCTTCTTCTGGATTTCCAGTGTCACCGTTGTCAATGTCCATAATGTTTTTTTTGGATATTGATTTTAGCAAATAGATAAGATCATTAAGGGTCTTTTCATAGTCTGTTTCATAGGAGTCCCAAAGGAACTCACTATGTGACTTAGAAAGTGATTGGACATCCAACTTTCTCAAGACTTTGACACCCAACTCTCCCGACTTGTCAATATGTGACTTCATCTCCAAGATATGTGCACATCTAGACCTTGCCTTGCCAATAGGGCTTGAGTGACCTTGAACTTGTGGGATAGGGAGAATAATTGGAGGAGGTGGAGAAAGTAAAGTTCCAAGAGATTTGGGAGGATCATAGATGTCTGAACTAGACATTTTTTAGGAGATATTCAAGATAGTTGATCTAAAGTCCTTCATATAACACCCAATATGAAATATTAAGGCTAGGACCCAACAAACTATTTTATAACTTGGAAGAGGGATGCCGTAATCCAAGCTATAAAATATTTTGAAGGTATGTGAATGACGATTCACCAATTTCCACCAAGATAAACGAAATTTATTATTAGGTTTTAATTAGTTTTGAAACTCCTAGATTCTTTTGAGATTCATTGAACTTTTCAATGGCATGCTTCAATCTTGAGTGTGCCCTTCAGGTTTTGTGACTGGGATGTCGAGGATCACAAAACAAGGTGTGAACTAACCATGCAAATATACTTGATACCCTTAATATTTACCCCTTAATTGATGTGTCGGTTAACCACACACGCTCCACCGATACTATTATAAATATTAAGTTACCCTTTTCCTAGCTTGTTAAGTCCAGGTTAGTGTGCCGGTTAACCACACACACTCCACTAACAGCTTAAACAAAGTGCAAAGTGTAATTTCATGGATTAGCACCTTATTCACATTTTCCTAAGTAACTAAGATTGGGTATTCATAAGAGTTTAGTTACTTAGTATTTTTCATTAATAATTTTAATGAAGGGAGAATTCTACTCCTTGTTCTACCCGTTCGGCTAACGACCCTCCACCGGTCAAGGAAGCGGTGGATGAGAGTGGATACCTATTAAACTACCATTTTATAAGCAGTAACCTTATACCCCCCTTATAGACCGGCTACGTGAATCAGGCCTACTAACGGTAAGACTGACTTTACTCTTATACATACATACATATATATATATATATATATATATATATATATATATATATTATTAACTTACAATATTATAAATTATAAGGGTTGAATTTTAACTTTTAAAATTCTAAGGGCTAACTTGGAATTAAAGTATTCATAAGTGAAAACTTTTCAAATTCCAAAACTTGAGGGCAAGTTTGAACCTATTCAAAACTAATTAGTTCCATAACTTATGAGTTTAAAGTAGTTTTAACTAAAAACTCTTCAAGTTCCATAACTTGAGGACAAGTTATGGAAGACTTTAAACTATTAAAGAATGTAACTTTTCATCTTTTGTAACTTATGGAACTAATTAAGGTTACACATTTTAATGATTTAATGAAGTGAATCTCGAACCTCCATAACTTGAGGACTAGTTATGGAGTCATAAAACCATTTAATGAGGACAAGAATCTTCATTTTTGTAACCTTTGCCATCCTTTTATGAGTGTAAGAAACTTAAATGTGACCTTTCATGTAACTTGATGACAAGTTACACAAACACATTTTAGAATCATCTCTTAGATTAAAATGGATTGAAAACACATAATCAATTAACTTATCTATTAATCTAAGAAAATCATATGAACAAAGATAATACACATCAAACTTTTTCATGTAATTAGCATAACTTTTAAACTAATACAAAACATGAATCTATTGACAATTATCTTTGGAATTGGATTAGCATGAACATTACCACATCAAAAACAAGTTTATAAGTCCAAAAAAATCTTAGGGTAATGTTCCTAGTCCAATTCCAGCCAAAAAACTCGAAAATATGTTGTCTGGGCTCCTACTCGTCGAGTGTATGAACCTACTCGATGAGTGGATTCGGTGAATCCAGTGCCCAGAAAGCCAGAAAAGCGATTTTTTCAGCACTTTGCATCTAGTATAATTGAAAACAAGCCTAGGATCTGATACCACTGTTGGGTTATGAGCATTCTAACACTCCTAAGTGTACATGCAATCCTAAATACCATAGATCTATGTTTTCTCTATTATACATGCAAATATGAATATTAAAAGGTATTACCCTATCTAGCATACAATCTCTTAGATACTTGAGTAATAAAAAGGATATAATACATACCTTGTTGATGTAGCTTGACTCCATTATGCTCGAGAGCCTAGTGCCCCAAGTGTGACACATCAAATGCTTCACACAACACCAAATGCACATGGAATGACTTGAGAGAAATGGAACACTTTATAAAATCTGCTAGCCCATTCTATCACACATAGTGACCGATTTTTCCCAAGAATATGATCTTTATATAGTGTCACAATTAGGGTAAACCCTAATTGTCATGGCTTTCCATTTCCTTGGATCCATGGGTTCAAATACACTATGGAGCATCCTATGGGTTTTAACCCAACTTGATCATCCATGGAGTCTTAGCCCACTATAAAAGTATGGATGATTTACACAATCAACCCATATATTTAATTAGTCTTCTTTTGATCACTTAATTAATTCTAGATTAATTCTTGATCAATACTAATTAAATAATCTTATTAATATATTATAACTTATAATATATTAACAAACTTTAAGTGTTATTTCTCTCATTTTAGTCAATCCAAATGCATGATGCCATGCAACCCAAAAGGACCATGACGAGTCGGGTTAACTACATACCAAATATAGTTATGGACTTAGACACTAATCCAACAGATTTGTGATTCCACTTGAGGCATCCACATTATTGGTGGAAGGCTCTTGAAGCTCGAAGAAATCAACCACAAGAAAAGGCAAGTCATTCTACTAGTTTTATATTACAAGTACCTCATGATATGCTAGTTAGGATGAGAACCTTGGATAAATCAAATTTGCGTGTATAATAGAGAAAACATAGATCCAAGGTTTCTAGGGTTGCATGTACAGCATAGGAGTGTTAAAATGCTCAAAACCCTTCAAGATGATCTGCACTTGCGTCCATAGAAGGCTTAGAATGGAGCAACCTTAATATTGGTGTGATAAATGTTATTGTACGAGAATTCGATGAGTGGTAAGTGGGTATCCCAGGCTTTACCAAATCTATCACACAATCTCTCAACATGTTTTCCAGCGTCTGAATGGTTCTCTCGCTTTGCCCATCGGTTTGAGGGTGATAAGTTGTACTCATGTCGAGTCGGGTTCCTAAGGACTTTTTCAGTGATTGCCATAACTGTGAAGTAAATCTTTTATGATGGATATTGGCACCCCATGTAGTCGTACAATTTCTTTAATGTACGTCCTTGTTATCTTCTCCATCTTGTCGGTCTCTTTTATTGGTAGGAAGTGTACGGATTTGGTTAACATGTCAACGATCACCCAGATGGTGTTGAGTCCACCTGTCATCTTAGGCAACTTGGTTATGACGTCCATGGTTATCCTCTCGCACTTCCAATCAGGTATGTCTGGTTGCTAAATCAAACCCGAGGGATTCTAGTAGTCTACCTTGACCTTGGGGTATGTCAGGGACTTGCCCACATAGGTAATGATTTTTGCCTTCATGTTTGGCCACTAATACAGTTTCTTGAGGTCCAAATACATATTATCTAAACCAGGATGAACAAAGTATTTGGTTTTGTGAGCCTCGTTCATGTCCACGTCTCTATACCCTCAAAATTTCGTTGTCTCGATTTAGTTCATGAGATAATAAGCCCCGTCCTCCTTGGCTCCAAGGTTTTTATCCATTCCCCGCAAGGCTTCATGCGCGATGTTCTCGGGTTTCAAGGCTTAAAGTTGTGCCTCCTTGATCTGTGTTGATAGGTGTGAATGGATGGCCATGGTCAATGATTTTACTCGACGGCCCGAGTATTCCTTTCAACTTAGGGCATCCGCTACTACGTTGGCCTTGCCTGGATGATAACAAATTTCGCATTCGTGGTCATTTAGCAGTTCTAACCATCGTTATTGTCTCATGTTGATCTCCTTTTGATTGAGAATGTGTTGAAGACTATTATGATCTGTGAAGATGGTGCATTTTGTGTCGTAAAGGTAGTGTCTCCAGATCTTCACAGCAAATACTATTGCTCCTAATTCGAGGTCGTGAGTGGTGTAATAGACCCCATGAGTCTTGAGTTGTCTTGAGGCATAGGCAATGACCTTCGCTCTTTGCATAAGCATGCATCCTAGTCCTTGCTTGGATGCATCGTAGTAGACCACAAAGTCTTTAGTCCCTTCTGGGAGGGACAAGATTGGAGCACAGCATAGGGCTTGTTTAAGCGTTCAGAAGAAAGTTTCTTGTTTATCCTCCCAGCTAAAAGTCACTCCCTTCTGAGTATAGGGCTTTCTTAAGCGTTTGGAAGGAAGTTCCTTGTTTATCCTCCCAGCTGAAAGTCACTCCGTTTGAGCGACTTTGCGATTTTGGAAAAATTTTGTATAAACCTTCAATAGTAACCATCAAGGCCCAAAAACTGGCGTATCTCCATCGGTATTCTTTGTGTTGCCCAATTTTCAATCACCTTGACTTTAGAAGGGTCCACGTGTATCCCTTCCTCGCTGAGCACGTGTCCCAAGAAATCCACTCTTCGAATCCAAATTTCGGATTAAGAAAATTTTACGTATAGTTTCTCGGCCCTTAATGTTTCCAAGACTTGTCGCAGGTGTTGACTATTTTCTTCCTTGTTTTATGAATAGATAAATATGTAATCGATTAATACTAGCACGAATTTATCCAAGTAAGGTTTGCATACACACTTCATTAGGTCCATGAACACTGTTGGTGCATTACTCAAACCAAAGGGCATCACTACAAACTCGTAGTGACTGTAACGTGTTCTAAATGCCATTTAAGGAACATCTCCCTCTTGGATTCACAATTGATGGTACCTCGAGCTTATATCGATCTTTGAGAAGTAGCTCGATCCTTGCAGTTCATCAAATAGGTCATAGATTCGAGGTAGGGGATAACGGTTCTTGA
Organism: Lactuca serriola; assembly: GCF_051521515.1. NCBI lineage: Eukaryota > Viridiplantae > Streptophyta > Magnoliopsida > Asterales > Asteraceae > Lactuca > Lactuca serriola. The sequence goes on from NC_136412.1 coordinate 116,727,164, forward strand.
TAGTGTGTTTGTTCATTTCTAGATAGTCTATGCACATGCGGAAATATCCGTCCTTCTTTTTCACGAACAAGCCAGTGCTCCCCAAGGTGAGAAGCTCAGTCTGATGAATCCTTAGCTCATCAGTTTGTTTATTTTATTGGACAAATCCTGCATTTCAGTCGGTGATAAACAGTATGGGGATTTGGCTATGGGGGAGGCTCCAGGGATCAAGTCGATTCTGAATTCAACTTGGCGTACGGGTGGTATCCCCGGAAGGTCTTTTGGGAACACATTGGGAAAGTTATAGACTTCGGGAATATCCTTGATGTCTTTAACTTCTCGTTTCTCATCCACCACGTGGGCTAAGAAGGCGTGGTATTACTTACGTAGGAAGTTTTGAGCCTTGATGCAAGAGATGATTTGTAGATTCACGCTAGGTTTGTCGCCATAAATGACGAGGGTTTCGCTACTTGGTGGGTTAAGGTGAACAACCTTTTCGTAACACAGGACATCGGCATGGTGAGGACTTAACCAATCCATGCCTATGATAACGTCAAAAGTCCTTATGGTGACCGACATTAGGTCTATTTGGAAGGAATGGTTGTTTAGATTTAAAGTGCATCCTATGTATATATCTTTAGTGCTTTCAATTTTAACATTTACCATTTCTACTGTGAATGTTTCATTTAGCGATTGGGGTTTCTATTTGAGTAATTGTTTAAACTAGTGGCTAACGAAACTTTTTTCCGCACTACTATCGGAAAGTATGCATGCGTATGAGCTATTGAAGAGAAACGTACCAGTAACCACGGTGGGATCCCTCATGGCCTCCTTATGCCCCATTGCTAAAACCCTTCCCATGCCTCCACCATTTATATTCTGTGCCTTCGGGCACTCTTTCTTGAAATGCCCCATCTCACCACATCCGTAGCATGCCCGACTCACCCCAACATTAGTGGCTTGGGTGGTTTGTGAAGGGTTTTAGTATACTACAACATCCTATGGTGCACATACAACCCTAAATACCTTGGATCTATGTTTTCACTAATTATACATGCAAATGGTTTCCAAGGCATTAAACCTATAACTAGCATGCATTCTCATATACCAATTAAGATACTAGTTAGAGTAACATACGTTTTGTGTTGTAGCTTGATTCCATGGAGCTTAAGAGTCTAGTGCCTCAAGTGTGACACCTCAAATTGTTCACACAACACCACCAACAATTGGAATAACTAGAGACTAAGGATACTTAGGTTCATACTCATGAAATCGATTTGCCGTCTTTGTGTATACATATTCTAGTGTCTAGCCCCCATTTTATGAACCATAGAACTCTTTATATGGTGTGGAGGATTAGGGTTACATTCATGTAAACACTCCATGGACTATCTATGGAAACTTAGCTCAACCTAAATGAACTTGGCCCAACATTTATATAAGAGTCCATATTTAATTAGTTCCTTTTTTATCACTAGAATTAATTCTAAATTAATTCTTGATCAATACTAGTTAAATAATATGATTTTATATTAATGTATTAGAGCTTATAATATATTAATATAAATCACTAGTATCCTTTTTATCATTTTGTCTATCCAATTGTCTCGATGCCATGCAACCCAAAATGGACCATGCCAAATCGGGTCAAGTACATACCAATTATAGTTATGGACTTAGACACTAATTGTAACACCGTAAATTTCAAGAAAAAATTTTCATTTAAAATAATCATTTTAATCTTAGAACACTTGTTTAAAATCTCATTCATAATTGAATTACAAAACATAGCTTCATTTGCACTTGCATAGAAAACCAGGATCCTCCAAAATATGACTCTTTCTCTGGTATGTACAATCAAGCCTGTGCCGTCCCGTGATACTAAAAGAAACCTGAAAACAACATAACACAAAACACCGTAAGCACGAAGCTTAGTGAGTTCCCCAAAATACCACACACATAACACATATAAGCCACTCGAGGCCATAACTCTATGGGTCCGTGCACCCAAACTCTGTGAACCCTCAGGTTCTAACTCTGTGAACCTTCCGGTTCTAACTCTAGGAACCCTTCGGTTCCAACTCTGCAAACATGCATAGCATAAATCACATAGAAATAATGCAGTACAACACATAGCATACACATAACATACACACACTAACACATAGCTCTGATTACCTACTCAAGGTAAAGTATAGTGAGAAGACTCACCTGGCAAGCAGAAAGCAGATATCTCCATACTTGAATCTCGAACTCGCCACCGCCTAACACGTAAGGCAAAACTCTCATGACTATAATTCTCGAGACTAGAATCAATCCTCTCAATGCACCCTCTTAAGGGTAAAAGAATATTTTACCCCTCTCTTGGCCCCAAAGGCCACATCGCTGACCAAACCCTAAAAGTCAACGGTCAACCTTTGGTCAAAATCAAAGTCCTCAGTCAAAGTCAACCCCTGACTGACCCTACTCGCCGAGTCAACCCTATGACTCGCCGAGTTCCTATAATAAAAAATTCACTCCATCCGCGACCTAACACGCCGAGTCACTCCGAGACTCGCCGAGTCCAACAACTCTGAGTCCACTCGCACACAACTCACCGAGTCATCCCTTGACTCACCGATTCTCGACTCAACCAGGGAATATCGGGACTCTTCGACAAGACTCGCCGAGTCCAAGAACAGACTCGCCGAGTCTAAGACTATCATCAACCTACTCGCCGAGTTGTTCATACAACTCGCCGAGTTCCAGGCCATCTTCATCCAACTCGCCAAGTTGTTCTTCCAACTCGCCGAGTCCCAGCTCATCTTCAAGCAACTCGTCGAGTCCACTCATGTGACTCACCGAGTACCACCGGTCTGAATCCACTCAGAAGCATTCCAGGCCATGCAAATGATCCAAAACATAGGTCTAGTCTCATACAACTCATCCATCACGTAAAGTGGCAAACTTTACGTGAATCCAAAGAGATCTAGGCCTTATTTACTTATAACTAGGGTTTGGGATATGCAAGCTTCACTAAACAGTCCAATACAGGGACTTTCATGCTCTCTGATTCTTCTCCATTTCAGATCTGAGGTAGCAACCTCAGATCTACCCTCTAGACTTCCAATTTCATCCATAGACAAGATCCCACAAACCCCAAAATGAAGAAACAACATCCAATCAGTCCAAGAACGAGATATTACCTCCAATGGACGCCCCAACTGCAATGAAATTCGAATCCAAGCAAAGCCCCTTGCCCCAAGCCTTCAATCTCACAAGATTCCTTCAACAAACTCCTCCAATGCTCCAAATACGCTCCAATCTTCTTCAATCACACTTTCTAGGGTTTCTGGACTTCAAGAGGGAATAAAGAGGCTGGGGGAAGGATATAATGTTCTTTAAATAGGGCTCAACCCCGAGAATTAGGGCTTTCTCCACTCAGCGCCTACTCGCCGAGTCCATCTCATTGACTCGCCGAGTCGGCTGCTTAACACGCGACCAAGCCGCGACTCTACTCGCCGAGTCCATCCATGGACTCGCCGAGTCGCTCTTTCCCAAATAACACTTTTAGCCCTTCAACTCTACTCTTTCTATTCCGGGATGTTACAATTCTCCCCCACTTATATTAGGCTTCGCCCTCAAAGCCTACAGCAACTCAACTCCAAGGATATTCCCACAACGCTCCACCGGGCCTTAACCGGCCCAGGTCTCTCAAGGCATAAATATCGAAACTCGAACATACTTTCCTCTCCTTCACGGTGTCCTGATCACCATCTCGAACCGGGCATCGACTGTACCCCTGATCATCACTCTCAATAACCGAGAATTACCCAAGATGCAACTCTGCTCTAAATCTCAACGATCACTCGACCCATAAGGGTTAGGAAACCATGAACCACCGGATCCTCGATCCAAAGCCCACTTTATCCATTCCGGAACGACTGAGAGACCCATTCTCACTCTCAGAGCAACTCTCACGAGTTCTCCTCTTGCAATCACATACACATGCTGAACTAGCCCCAACACCCACAGGTTGGAAGACCCGATACACTGATGATATCCTCAAACATCCCCCCCCCAGGATGAACCACTGATACATACCCAATACCCTGATCAGAATCACACTGAGAGTCTAGGATTCTCTCCCTGGATCCCTTCCGAGCCTCCTGGCTCTATGCCCGCGGAATCCCTTCCGCGTCCTCAGCAGACATCTCATCATGATGTCATTCCATACCACTGTAACAGACACAGCGTTCAACCCTCATACTCTAAATCATCCATTCGTACTACTACCTTCACTTCCATGAACCAACACTTCCCCCCCCCCCCTCTGGGGTTACATACCTTTCTCTTCCCTTACCTAGGGAAATCTACTTGACAACCTTGCCACTACTCCATGTATCGCACATGCTCTGGATCTGCTCGCAAGGACTCTCGGGTCCATGCGTTACCTCTCCTCAGCAAATGAGGGTCCGACACCACCTCCTATACAACAGCTCAAAGGGCGGCATACCAATGCACTAATGATGGCTGTTGATATAGGACAACTCAACCAGGGATAGTTACGTGCCGCAGCTTCCTCCGAAATCTAATACACATGCCCGAAGCATGACTTCGAGCGTCTGAATCGCTCACTCGCTCTGGAGTGTCCTCAGACAACCTCATGATAAGCTCTAGCTCATTTCTTATATCCCTCTTCGAGACTGAGCACCAAGTTAGCTTTTGACTCCACAGCTGAGCCTCCAAAGGTCACCCATAACATGATCCAAACATCTCACTAACCTTTTCCCCGTGACCACTCTCCTTGCCCAGTGACACGCAAGTCACGAAATCCTCTTTTCCTCATGCGAGAAGAATACGATCCAATCGAGGATCGTCTCAGCTCTGATCTCCGGTTTCTGCTGCGCATATCCCTTGCACATCTCACCGCATCTCCCGACAGAGATGGAGAACCCAGTCTCGCCCCCGATTCAACATCCAAGCTCCAAAGACTCAATACTAGGGCTACTCAAACCCAAAACTCTTCCACATCATACACTACTCGGAAAACATTCCAACATCACATTCTCTTGCCATCTAGTGAGTACTGCGACTCCACGCAGTATCACAACACCCTCTGAATAGTGAGTACTACGGCTCCCCGCAGTATCACAACACCCTCTGACTAGTGAGTACTACGGCTCCCCGCAGTATCACACACCCTCTGACTAGTGAGTACTACGGCTCCCCGCAGTATCACAACACCCTCTGACTAGTGAGTACTACGACTCCCCGCAGTATCACAACACCCTCTGACTAGTGAGTACTACGGCTCCCCGCAGTATCACAACACCCTCTGACTCTACTAGCTCGTGCTCCGTAGTCTATCATCAGTGGCTACCCATACTCGACTCGAATATCCATCACTGACTCTAGAGGCAATCAACATAACAAATGCCCACCCTTGCGAAAATCCACTCTCTCAAATAATCTCCCTGGATGCCCATACTCGAAGGGCTCCCACTAGATCCATAGATACTTGATATACCACAAGTCGATTCAATTCAAGATTCATGAGTAACTCCGAAATAAAGATATCATACCCGGATATCTCAGAATACCCCAACAGAACATCACAAGATCCTGCCACAACCACTGATCTCCTGCCCCAAGCATCATATAGACACAATAATACATTTCCTCTGAACCCCAAAATTAGATCTGCATTTTCCAAATTGCAATCTCGGTGTATCCAATTTCTCAATTGGAATACAAGAAAACGCTAACGCTACTAAATACGCTGATAATTCTCCGAACCCATTTTCCACCGCTCAAAATCCAAACAAGGATACACATACCGACCCGGGAGTTGGCTGCCTAATCATTCTCTATCTACTTGCAACAACACCAAACACCTGCCGCGGAGACATTCATCCTTCTCATCAAGTACTTCCCGCATTAACTCAGTCTGACCCCTTTCCTCGATCACTGACATCTCTGGTCTCATAATTTCTTACAGCATATCTCTATACTCCACTTATAACTACTCTTGACAAATCTCTGCTTTCTTACATACTGTACCCGGTTCTCCCCCACTTAGGGTTCGAACCATCACCAATTAGCACACAACCAACCCACAACTATTTTTCACCAGCGAAATCGCACCTGCCCCAGGAAAGTGCTACACAACGCCCGATAATTCCCCCTTAAGGAAATCAATCTACCTCCTATACTCTGAACCTCTGATGAACTCCTCAAGAACTTCTCATCACGACTGCCTCTAGTCGTTCCAAATCTCATACCAATCTAGCACTAAGCATCTAAACTGCTCAATAACATCCCTGGCTCATAGACTGAACCACAAAATCATCATACCTCTCACCTCAACTCATCAACCAACGCTCCAACACCGGAATCGTCCCAAGGACAGGGACCCACTCCCAACATAGATGAAAACTCTCTGCACTGCAAAACTCGACTAAACTCCCCACTGATACCACTACAACACATCCTACTATTCTCGAATAGGTGTGGTGTGGTCCTCGACTACCTCAGTCCCAACTGACTGTCTGCTCATGATAAGTCACTGCCTCGCGGCACATATGCTACCTGATACTCTGGGAGAAATCATCACCGATAACGACCTGCAGGGTTTACCCCCAAACCCAAAACTAAACACCAGGCCTCTCGTGTCTTGCACACGAACATAAATAGCACCACCCACATAGAAGGTGATCTCTCCTCTATCGACTGATTGCTCAACTCAGATCGAAATTCTCCTCTCCCTCTAACTCCTTACCAAAATACTCTGATAGGCACTCGACTTCCCTCTCGAGGGACGCCTCTCCAAACTCAATCATGGCCTACAGGCCTAAAACCCATAGCTTCCAATCTCTTCCTCATCAATCTGTTGGATAAGGTGTCTAAGTCCATAACTATTTCTGGGGTGTACTTGACCCGACCCGGCATGGTCCATTTGGGTTGCATGGCACCATGCAATTGGATAGACTAAATGAGAGAAATATCACTTGGAGATTATTAATATATTATAAGTTCTAATATATTAATAATATTATTTGATTAGTTTGATCAAAGAATTAATTTGGAATTAATTAAGTGATCAAAGGATAACTAATTAAATATATGGGTTGATTATGTAAATCATTCATATCTTGTATAGTGGGCTAAAAGGCTCCATGGATTATCAAGTTGGGCTTTACCCATAGGATGCTCCATGGATGCTCCATGGGAGTTACAAACCCATGGGTCATGGAAATGAAGAGTCATGACACATTAGGGTTTACATGGTGTAACCCTAGATGTGTCAACACTATATAAGGATCCCATTCTCCACCAAAATCGGCTAGACATAAGAAACTAGAGGGCTTGGCCGATTTTAAGAAGTGTGTATTATCTCAAAGGTCTTTCCAAGAGCATTTGGTGTTGTGTGAAGCATTTGAGGCATCACACTTGGGGTGCTAGGCTCACAAGGTTTCAAGGAACATAAGCAACAACAAGGTAAGTTATTCTATCTTTCATTCAAGTTAAAATTGTTCCCCATGTATGCTAGATAGGAATATAACCTTGGAAATTCAACTTTGCATGATAATTAGACAAACATAGATCCAAGGTTATTAGGGTTGCATGTACACTTAGGAAGTGTTAGAATGCTCAAAACCCATCAGTGGTATCAGAGCCTAGGCTTGTTTGTTTGTTATTTGTACTTAAAAGTTGAAGAAAGTCGAAAATCTTGCTTTCTGACTGATGGACTCGGCGAGTCCATGGGGAGGACTCGTCGAGTTCACTTGTATCTTCAACCTACTCGGCGAGTAGGTTTATGCACTCGGCGAGTAGGGTCGACAGAGTGCAGAATTTCGACTTCAGTTGCTGGAAATGGATTAGAAACATTACCCTAAATTGTTTTGGTACTTGAAAACCTGTTTTAGGAGGTGTAATGTCTTTTCTAACTCATTTACAACAACTAGTTATCAAAATTACAAAGATTAAATGTGATTTTGATTCTTGAAGGTGTTCATGTTCATATTCTTGTTCTTATGATGTTTAGATGATCATAGGAATTATTTGTAACCTGTGTGGTAGTTTAATTCTTGATCATAATGTGTTTTAATGGAGTCCATAACTTGTCCTCAAGTTATGGAAAACCAAAAGTCTCTTGGATTTAAAAGAAACCATTAAAAGAACACAAGAGTTAGAAAAATGAAAGGTCCTCATTTTATTACTCTATTAAACTCATAAGTTACAAGAAATGAAAAGTTTTGAAAGTTTACAAAACTTGCCCTCAAGTTTTGGAACAAGTAAAGTTAAGTTAAAACTTTAGTTCCAACCCTTAGAATTTTAAAAGTTAAAATTCAACCCTTATACTTATATTATTATGATTTAATAATTATATATATATGTATAAGAACAAAGTCGTCTTACCGCTAGTACGCCTCATTCACGAAGCCGGTCTATAAGGTGGGTATAAGGTTGTTGCCTATAAAATGGCAACTTAATGGGTGTCTATTCTCACCCACCGCTTGCTTGACCGGTGGAGGGTCGTTAGCCGAACGGGTAAGACAAGGACTTACAAATTCTCATTCAAAGTATGATGAATATTATAAAGTAACTAAATGTTTTATTAAATTCCCAATCTTAGTTACTTTAGGAAAAATGTGAATAAGGTGCTATTCCATGAAATTACACTTTACACTTTGATTAAGTCGTTGGTGGAGCGTGTGTGGTTAACCGGCACACTAACTTGGACTTAACAAGGTAGGTAAAGGGTGACTTAGGGTTTATTATAGTATCGATGGAGCGTGTGTGGTTTACCGGCACATCGATTGAGTGATAAACTTTAAGGGTACCAAGTGATTCGCATGGTTACTTCACACCTCGTTTTGTGATCCTCGGTATCCCAGTCACAAAACTTGGAGGGCACACTCGAGATTGAAACATGCCTTTGAAAAGTTCATTGAATCTCAAAGAATCTAGGAATTTCTAAGAACCATTCAAAAACCTAATACTTAAATATTGCGGTTTTCGTGGTGGAAATTGGTGAATCGTCATTCACCTACCTTTCAAATATGATATAGCTTAGATTTCGGCATACCTCTTCTAAGTTATATTATATTGTGATTGGATCTTAGCCTTAATATTACATTTGGGTGTTTTATTAAGGACTCTCTTATATCTAAACTAATCTTGTTCTCTTCTCTTCAGATGTCTTTCAACAATGCTTTTGGCTCTAATCCTAATGGCTCCTTTACCCTTATGAACTTGTGTGGGAAAGTCACCTTTGATGGATCCAACTTCAATGAGTGGATCAGAAACATCAGAATGATTACCGGCTATGAGGACAAAGAATATGTCCTTGACAAGGAGCTTAAGGAGATTGATGAGACCACTGCAACTCCTCAGGAGATCGCTGAATTTCGGGCACATGAAAGGGATGCTACGAAAGTGGCTTGCATCATGATGGCCATGATGACAGCGGAACTCCAAAAGTCTTATGAGGATTTCTACCCTTATGAAATGCACCAAGATTTGATGGAAAGATACCATCAAAGTGCAAGACAAGAGAGGTATGAAATCATCTGCTCCATGATAACAACCATGATGAAGGACGGGGAATCCGTCACGAACCACATGCAGAAAATGCAAAGGTATGTGGATCGTTTGCTGAAGCTTAATGTGAACTTCCCTGAGGATCTTGCAATAGATATCATTTTGCACTCCTTACCATCGTGCTATGATCAATTCCGCATGACATATCACATGAATAAGGAAGAGGTCACACTCAGCAAACTTTAGGGACTTCTCAAGACCGCAGAAACAGGTCTTAAGGGGAAGTCGGTTGCTATCACTCCTACTCCAAACTCAACTCCGGTTTTGGAAATCGGGAAAAGTCGAGGGAGGAAGAGAAAGAGCTCTTCGAAGGGTACCAAGGCTCGGACCCTTGATGGCTCTTCTTCAAGTGGAACCAAGAAAGGTTTCATTACTCCTTCTTCTGACCCAAAAGAGGCTGAATGCTTCTATTGCCATGAAAAGGCTCATTGGAAGCGGAACTACCCAAAGTACCAGCAGGATGTGAAGGATGGGAAAGTCAAACCCAACCATGCAGGTATTTACACTATCATTTCTAATAACTCACCCCATTCTAAATCTTGGGTCCTTGATACCGGTTGTGGTATTCATATTTGTTGTGACTTGCAGGGACTAAGAAGAAGTGAGAATGTGGAGCAAGGAAGAATAAACTTGATCATGGGGAATAGGAAAGCTTTACCTGTTACCAAGATTGGAGTTTATACTTTATCGCTAAGTAGTGGGTTTAGTTTAGATTTGAATAAATGTTGTTACTCGCCAGGAATGGCAAGAAATATTATTTCCTTTCATGCTTTGTACAAACAAGGGTTTACCTTTTCATTTAATAATGAAGTTGGTTCGATTGATGCTTTCTTTAATAATGTTCTTTATTTTAAAGCATTTCCTTGTGATGGTGTGTATGAAGCTGTATCTGTTAAAGATAATTTAGGAAATAATGTTTTGGATAAAGCATCATTATGGCATTGTCGTCTTGGACATATAAGCAAGAAACGCATAGGCCAACTCCAAAAGGATGGAGTCTTGGAGTCATTTGACCTAAAGTCAGATGATAGTTGCGAGTCATGCTTACTTGGAAAAATGACAAAGTCACCCTTCACAGGCTCGTGTGAAAGGGGTGAAGGTTTGTTGGACCTTATACACACGGATGTGTGTGGCCCATTCAAACATGCCACAAGGGATGCTAATCGTTATTATTTGACTTTTACTGATGATTATAGTAGATATGGATATGTCTACTTGATCAAGCATAAGTCAGGGACTTTCGAAAGGTTTAAGGAATTTAAACAGGAAGTCGAGAATCAATTGGGCAGGAACATTAAGATGCTTCGATCCGATCATGGTGGTGAGTATCTCAGTTCAGAGTTCCTTGACTATCTAAGGGAATGTGGGATAGTCTCACAATTGACACCTCCCAGGACACCACAATTGAATGGTGTGGCTAAGAGGCGTAATCGAACCTTGTTAGATATGGTTCGTTCCATGATGAGTCGAGCTACGCTACCAATCTCATTCTGGGGGTATGCCTTAGAGACTGCCGCCCATATCCTTAATCTAGTCCCTACAAAGAAAGTTGCCAAAACTCCTCACGAGATGTGGACTGGTAAAGTACCCAAATTAGACCACATCAAGATTTGGGGTTGTGAGGCTTTCGTGAGACGTGAGACTCATGATAAGCTCGAACCCCGAAGCGAGAGGTGTATTTTCATCGGCTACCCACAACAGTCCTTTGGTTACCTCTTCTACAGACCTAGTGAAAATGTGGTCTTTGTAGCTAGGAGGGCTTTCTTTAGAGAAAGAGAGTTCATAAGCCAAGGAAACAGTGGGAGGCAAGTTGATCTTGAAGAAATTCAAGAGTCAAGCGGTGAAGGAACTTCAAACCCTAGCACTCAACTTGAGGAGGAAACTCCTGTTGAGCCAATTGACAAGTCTGTACCTCTGAGGCGTTCCACAAGGGTTAGGAATGCTCCTGAGCATTACTATGGATTTCATATTACTGTAGAAGGAGATACACTTATCAGTGATGAGACACTGATAGGTCTGGATGAACCTAACAGTTACGCGGAAGCCATGGCAGGCCCTGAGTCAGCCAAGTGGAAAGAGGCAATGGACAGTGAAATACAATCCATGTATGACAATCAAGTTTGGAACTTGGTTGAGAATGTACCAGGTCGTAAGACAGTAGGGTGCAAATGGGTCTTCAAGAAGAAGACCGACATGGATGGAAATGTACACACATATAAGGCTAGACTGGTTGCAAAGGGTTTCTCTCAAATTCCTGGAGTGGACTATGATGAGACCTTTTCTCCAGTAGCCAAGATTAAGTCTATTCGGGTTCTGTTGGCCATAGCTGCATTTCATGACTATGAAATATGGAAAATGGATGTCAAAATCGCGTTTCTTAATGGAAAGTTGGCTGAAGATGTTTACATGAGTCAGCCAGAGGGTTTTGTCAGCAACGAGTACCCTAATAGAGTGTGTAAGCTTGAGAAATCCATTTATGGATTGAAGCAAGCACCTCGCAGATGTAATCTTTGCTTTGATGAAAAGGTCAAGGAATTTGGCTTTTCTAGGAGTGAAGATGAGTCTTGCGTGTATGTCAAGGCTAGTGGGAGTATAGTTAGCTTTTTGGTGCTGTATGTGGATGACATACTACTCATAGGAAATGACATCCCAACTCTGCAGGAAGTTAAGTCCTGGCTTGGGAAGTGTTTCTCTATGAAGGACCTAGGAGAAGCTACCTATATTCTAGGGATAAGAATCTTGAGAGATCGGAGTAAAAGACTAATTGGACTTAGTCAGAGTACCTACTTGGATAAGGTGCTGAAGAGATTCAGCATGCAGGATTCCAAGAAAGGAGAGTTACCCATCCAGAGTAACACAAGATTGAGTAAGACACAAAGCCCTAGCACTGAGGCTGAGATAGCAGAAATGAGTCGAACACCTTATGCTTCGGCTGTAGGATCGATCATGTATGCTATGACGTGTACTCGACCCGATGTAGCCTTTGCCCTGAGTATGGTTAGCAGGTATCAGGCGAACCCTGGCAAGGCACACTGGACTGCGGTAAAGAATATCATCAAGTACCTACGGAGGACTAAGGACTGGGTCCTTACCCTCGGTGGGAGTGATGACTTGAGAGTAGTAGGGTATAGTGATGCTAGCTTCCAGACTGATAGGGATAATTTCCGCTCTCAGTCGGGCTAGGTCTTTACCCTAAACGGAGGAGAAATTTCTTGGAAGAGTTCCAAGCAAGAAACAGTGGCTGATTCAACTTGTGAATCAGAGTATATTGCAGCTAGCGAGGCAGCAAAGGAGGCGATGTGGCTGAAGAACTTCATTGGAGACCTTGGAGTTGTACCAGCTATTAAAGAGCCAATGGAAATTTTCTGTGATAGTGAAAGTGCTGTTGCCATAGCCAAGGAACCAAGGGATCACGGAAGATCCAGACACATCGACAGAAAATACCATTTCATCAGACATCGAATAGAAGAAGGACTCCTCGTGGCTAAGAGGGTATCATCGGATGAGAACCCAGCAGATCCCCTCACGAAGGGACTGAGTAGGGTTAAGCATCTCCAGCATGCTCGGAGCATAGGGCTGAAGGATGATATAAGTTTTAGTAGTTAGATAACCCGGAAATTTGTAAAGTGTAATTGACATTTGATGATGAATAAAAGGTGTTTTATTTATGAGTAAAGTGTTGCTATCTCTTGTCGATCGTTTACTATATTTCTTTTGCATGTTTTGACTTCCAGAATAATTTTGTTTGGTATAACATATTATTCAAACCTCCACAGTCGGTCATATGTCGGAAGTAGGTATGAATCAAGACTGTCATGATGGGTTGTAGAGGTCTAAGGGGTTGGACAAGGCTACAACAATCATGAGTGCTCATAAGTTCTGAGTATTGGACTCAACCCACGCTCACTGGAATCACTTCATGGAATTCTATCTCGAGTAATCGTGAGACGGTAATATCATATAAGTCTTCAAACCTAGAGATATGATTTGTTACTTACAAGTTGGTTATGCATTGACTGTACGAAAACGCATTGGTAACTCGATGTTATAAAACGTGCTTTTGTGTGTAATTCAATGAGTGGTAGAACAAACATATGAGTCGAAGTTTATCTGTTCCTTCTTGGATTAGAAGCTGATATCTGGGCCCCTCGATGATTTTGTTTTGACCTATGTACCGGGCCCGGTCAGAACTAAGTTGATGTGTTCAATTAAGTTCTATGTCAAACAAATCGGAAAACGGGAAACAAATGCTGGACAAAAAGCAAGACAATGTTCCATGTATTTGTCCGGCTGATATCTAGAACAGAGGATTATATGATCACTTATCTTAAATGGCGTACCATCATCTTCTCGGTTTCGAGAAACCTTGAAAGAGCTACGATTGCCGGTCGGTTCCTGAAGTACTAGAGTTATAGTTATTAGACTTATCCAAGTGGGAGACTGTTGGATAAGGTGTCTAAGTCCATAACTATTTATGGGGTGTACTTGACCCGACCCGGCATGGTCCATTTGGGTTGCATGGCACCATGCAATTGGATAGACTAAATGAGAGAAATATCACTTGGAGATTATTAATATATTATAAGTTCTAATATATTAATAATATTATTTGATTAGTTTGATCAAAGAATTAATTTGGAATTAATTAAGTGATCAAAGGATAACTAATTAAATATATGGGTTGATTATGTAAATCATTCATATCTTGTATAGTGGGCTAAAAGGCTCCATGGATTATCAAGTTGGGCTTTACCCATAGGATGCTCCATGGATGCTCCATGGGAGTTACAAACCCATGGGTCATGGAAATGAAGAGTCATGACACATTAGGGTTTACATGGTGTAACCCTAGATGTGTCAACACTATATAAGGATCCCATTCTCCACCAAAATCGGCTAGACATAAGAAACTAGAGGGCTTGGCCGATTTTAAGAAGTGTGTATTATCTCAAAGGTCTTTCCAAGAGCATTTGGTGTTGTGTGAAGCATTTGAGGCATCACACTTGGGGTGCTAGGCTCACAAGGTTTCAAGGAACATAAGCAACAACAAGGTAAGTTATTCTATCTTTCATTCAAGTTAAAATTGTTCCCCATGTATGCTAGATAGGAATATAACCTTGGAAATTCAACTTTGCATGATAATTAGACAAACATAGATCCAAGGTTATTAGGGTTGCATGTACACTTAGGAAGTGTTAGAATGCTCAAAACCCATCACAATCATGACCGGATAACAAGATAATCACAAGCATCATTCACCACGAACCATGGTACTCATCCCATGACATCCCTTCTCAATATGCTCCGGTGTATGGTACCCAAACCATAGCATCACTCCTCAATCTGCTCCGATGTATGGTACTCAACCATAACATCACTCCTCAATCTGCTCCGATGTATGGTACTCGAACCATAACATCACTCCTCAGTCTGCTCCGATGTATGGTACTCGAACCATAACATCACTCCTCAATACGCTCATTAGAATCTTCAGAATACTCCGTGTATCAAGTATGGGTCCTCTGCTTTCAGTAGTACGGGCCCATACTACCTGCCACATCTACCCATACTTTCCACACGGACTATCCCGGAGCTCCTAAGTAGCTGCTCGACCTTCTAGTTCACCAATTCCGTCGCGCGCTCGCTCCCTAGCGAAATTCTCTACCCTGCCAGTGCACTCATCTGGCAAAGGTTACTCCCTAGGCTCTTCCCAGATTCCCACACTTCTCTGCCATCAGCTGCTGAAGAGCTCCTAATGATGCCAGCCATCTACCTCCTGAATATCGTCATATTCGCTTGGTAGCTGACTCCCATCATCGAGAGTTCCACAAAGCACGAAGCAAGCAGCATTCGAGCATCGAAGAATATATATGACTCACTCTGGGTGATAACTCCGCTTGCTCTGCACCTCCTCGGAAGTACCACCGAACTCTGCAACTCTTCCCCTCGTGGGCTCTAACTAATCTTTCTCCAAGTACCACAGTACTCATCTAGGTATCTCCCCTAGATTACTCCTCTACTCAGATCCCTTAAAGGATTCCTATCAAATAACCTCACTCATCACATACTCAAAAGCACATCGCATATCACAGAAATTCCTAGGCTAAGGCATCACAAATCAGGCCACTCTAGTCCTAATATATGGAATACCTAGCCTGTCTCTAGCATGCAATAATATCTCATAAAGTGCATCATAAATATCTCATAACACAAAAGTAAGGGTATTTTGGGAAATCACCGTTCGGGCTCTGGCTGATTGTACACACTGCTCTTTCTCGTTTTCTCTTTGAACTCTTATTCGCTTTAGAAAATTATTTCTTTGAAACCCTTTCTCACTTCCTCAGTTTGAGTCCAGAATTACCCGAAGGTGCATCCGAATCCCTCAAACCAAGGCTCTGATACCAACTTGTAACACCGTAAATTTCAAGACAAAATTTTCATTTAAAATAATCATTTTAATCTTAGAACACTTGTTTAAAATCTCATTCATAATTGAATTACAAAACATAGCTTCATTTTCACTTGCATAGAAAACCAGGATCCTCCAAAATATGACTCTTTCTCTGGTGTGTACAATCAAGTCGGTGCCGTCCCGTGATACTGAAAGAAACCTGAAAACAACATAACACAAAACACTGTAAGCACGAAGCTTAGTGAGTTCCCCAAAATACCACACACATAACACATATAAGCCACTCGAGGCCATAACTCTATGGGTCCGTGCACCCAAACTCTGTGAACCCTCAGGTTCTAACTCTGTGAACCTTCCGATTCTAACTCTAGGAACCCTTCGGTTCCAACTCTGCAAACATGCACAACATAAATCACATAGAAATAATGCAGTACAACACATAGCATACACATAACATACACACACTAACACATAGCTCTGATTACCTACTCAAGGTAAAGTATAGTGAGAAGACTCACCTGGCAAGCAGAAACCAGATATCTCCATACTTGAATCTCGAACTCGCCACCGCCTAACACGTAAGGCAAAACTCTCATGACTATAATTCTCGAGACTAGAATCAATCCTCTCAATGCACCCTCTTAAGGGTAAAAGAATATTTTACCCCTCTCTTGGCCCCAAAGGCCACATCGCTGACCAAACCCTAAAAGTCAACGGTCAACCTTTGGTCAAAATCAAAGTCCTCAGTCAAAGTCAACCCCTGATTGACCCTACTCGCCGAGTCAACCCTATGACTCGCCGAGTTCCTATAATCAGAAATTCACTCAATCCGCGACCTAACACGCCGAGTCACTCCGAGACTCGCCGAGTCCAACAACTCTGAGTCCACTCGCACACAACTCACCGAGTCATCCCTTGACTCACCGATTCTCGACTCAACCAGGGAATATCGGGACTCTTCGACAAGACTCGCCGAGTCCAAGAACAGACTCGCCGAGTCTAAGACTATCATCAACCTACTCGCCGAGTTGTTCATACAACTCGCCGAGTTCCAGGCCATCTTCATCCAACTCGCCGAGTTGTTCTTCCAACTCGTCGAGTCCCAGCTCATCTTCAAGCAACTCGTCGAGTCCACTCATGTGACTCGCCGAGTACCACCGGTCTGAATCCACTCAGAAGCATTCCAGGCCATGCAAATGATCCAAAACATAGGTCTAGTCTCATACAACTCATCCATCACGTAAAGTGGCAAACGTTACGTGAATCCAAAGAGATCTAGGCCTTATTCACTTATAACTAGGGTTTGGGATATGCAAGCTTCACTAAACAGTTCAACACAGGGACTTTCATGCTCTCTGATTCTTCTCCATTTCAGATCTGAGGTAGCAACCTCAGATCTACCCTCTAGACTTCCAATTTCATCCATAGACGAGATCCCACAAACCCCAAAATGAAGAAACAACATACAATCAGTCCAAGAACGAGATATTACCTCCAATGGACGCCCCAACTGCAATGAAATTCGAATCCAAGCAAAGCCCCTTGCCCCAAGCCTTCAATCTCACACGATTCCTTCAACAAACTCCTCCAATGCTCCAAATACGCTCCAATCTTCTTCAATCACACTTTCTAGGGTTTCTGGACTTCAAGAGGGAATAAAGAAGCTGGGGGAAGGATATAATGTTCTTTAAATAGGGCTCAACCCCGAGAATTAGGGCTTTCTCCACTCAGCGCCTACTCGCCGAGTCCATCTCATCGACTCGCCGAGTCGGCTGCTTAACACGCGACCAAGCCGCGACTCTACTCGCCGAGTCCATCCATGGACTCGCCGAGTCGCTCTTTCCCAAATAACACTTTTAGCCCTTCAACTCTACTCTTGCTATTCCGGGATGTTACACTAATCCAACAGTCTCCCACTTGGATAATTCTAAAAGTATTATTACGTATGACTCCAAAACCCGACTAGCAAACGTAGCCCTTAAAGTCGTTTGTGTTCCGGTCAAGTCAAAGTCAACAAGTCAAACCGATCGACTCAATTAACCCTTGTGTACTAGGGCTTGTGTTTGGTAATTACTGTACAACTCGCTACACTAATGAGGAATCATCAATTGAAAAGTTCGTATATCTAGATTTCCATAACCTAAAACTATAGTAAGTAACAAACCAAACCGATAAAACAATGTTGCATACTCATCGGGAGTGTGTAAGACCCTTAAACATGGCTTAACGAGGTTTTCGGACCATGCGTTGCGAAGCCGGACACTCAAAAAGGTCACAAACGAAACCTCTCCCAATCTCTTTTACTCTATCTCTCTCTGTTTAGAATCTCTCCCAAATCTCTCTAATTATGTGAAATCTCTCCCAAATAGCTCTAGGTATGAGAAATCTCTCCAAGTATGTGAAAGCTCTCCCATATATCTCCAAGTATGTGAAACCTCTCCCAAATCTCTCTAAGTATGTGAAATCTCTCCCAAATATCTCTAGGTATGAGAAATCTCTCCAAGTATGTAAAACCTCTCCCAAATCTCTCCAAGTATGTGAAACGTCTCCCAAATCTCTCTAAGTATGCGAAACCTCTCCCAAATCTCTCTAAGTATGAGAAACCTCTCCAAAAATGCGAAATATCTCCCAAATCTCTCTCAAAAGTTCCTTTAACTTTTTATAGTCTTTCGGGTCAGCTCGACCCTTAACCAGGTCAAAAACCGCTTAAAATGGGGTAAAAACGGGTGAAATGGCCTTAAGGAACCGAAACCTCTTCTTAAGAAGCGAACCCTCTTAGGGCCGAAGGTCCCCTTTAAGGACCGAATCCTGCTGGACCGAACCCGAAGGTCCCTTCGGACCGAACCTCCTCTCGGTCTATTTCGCTTCTTGCTACACTTAGTTTTGCTTCTGACAAGCTCGCGCCAGACAAACTCGCCTTCAGTTCCAGCCTTCTCAGGGTCGAACCCTCGCACGTTCGGTCCCATGCGAGAGGCTTCGCTGACTTCACGTTTTCTTCCCGGTTTTCGACTAGTTTTGCGTTTTAAGCCCGTTTTTTATCATTTAACGCGGGATTTTCACCCAAAATTATATTTTAACATATAAGACCCCATATTTATTAAATAATCACGTTTTTTGGGGATAAATCTTATCCAAGAAGAGTGGGTGAAGTACAAGAGGTGGAGTGTTGACTTTTCTTTGATTTATGACACAAACAACCACCACACCCACTCCATGACTAACCCACACAACTCCCAACCATACCTTGTCACTTCCTTGTACTTTTTCCATCTCTTACAAGTTATTCCCACATTCTTAGAGCTGGACACTCATCCTCTCTCCTCATTCTCACTCACTTGCTCTCATTTCACCAAAGATCAAACTCAACTTTTCTCTCTAACTTTCTCCCTCAATTTTGGGATTACAAGGCTGATCATCAAGATTTCTTACACTCTTGGTATGTATAATTCATCCTCCTTGTGATAATTACACTTCATTCTACTCCAATCATAAATTGCTCACACAAATTCCATCACATTGGTGTTAGAATCTCAAATCTTCAAGGCAATCTTCTTAGTGTTCTTGAGTTGAACACGCCTTTTTCTTCAGCATCCATCTACTGAAATCACACAAGGTGATTTCATACCCCTAAATTTTCATGTTTTCTTAAGTTTTTAGGGGGGGGGGAACAAGTTAAAACAACAAGAACACAACTAAACTTTCTCAACAGCTTTTATCAAGAAAGTTTAACTCCATTCACGGACTGTTTTGGTCAACTTAAACATTTTAGTTTTCATAACTGTATTATATGCAAATATTTCAGGTTTATAGCTTTAAAATGACTGCTTGCACATCTCCATACGATTTTTCTACGATTTATGGTGATTTTTACAAAACAGCCTATCTTTTCAAGAACAAATCCGGACCAGTCTGTGAAAATGGATATTTTCATACAACTTAGAGAGTACTAAAAATCATAAAAAAAATTATGAACAAACTAAAATCATTTGCCAAACTCTCAGAATTTACGGATTCTGATTTCAACCTTTAATGATTTTTCTATGAATTTTCTAAAAACAGAATAGAAATAGTAATACTAGAAAAATGTTTTCAATTTCATTTGCACCTTGTAACTTGTTGAGCAAGGTGTGTACCTTCATGTGATGATATGTTATTACCATATATGTCATTTTGTCTTGTTATATAGACATACATCAGAAAAAAATGGATTCTTACCTTCATAATGATGGTAAATATATAAATGGTATTACAAGGTTATATCCATTGAAATACAAACATTGGTAAACTATGACAAGTATAGTTTATGCTTACTACCCCAACAAATATTTGATAAACTATAATAGGTATAGTTTATGATTTATTTACATAACAAACACATTACTAAAGGTATTACATATACAAAGGGTTACTACCACTACGAATAATTATGATAAACTATAATAAGTATAGTTAAGTCTATTATACCCCCCACAAACGAATACACTAGTTATAATCGGTACAGTTAGGGAGTATATTCATTACAAACAATGTGATAAACTATAATAGGTATAGTTTGTGATTCATCTACACTACGAACTTATTACAAGAATGGATTCACTATCACCACCACTTTTGATAAGCTATAATATGCATTGTTAATGTTCACTACCACTATCGCTATTTGATGAACTGTGATATGTATAGTTTATGTTCACCATCGCCATCACATTTGATAAACTATAATATGCATAGTTCATGTTCACTACCACTATCACGATTCGATGGACTATGATATGTATAGTTTATGTTCACAGTCACTACTACTATTTCGTCCACTACACTAGGATTTGATTTCGGTCTTTGGTTTTAAGACTACATTCTATCTAGAATTGTTAGTTTTCATCTATAATTTCTAAGTGTATATGCTAGAGTTATATAGAATCTAGTCGTGATTGACTTAGAATTGGTGGGTCCGCCTTATTTCATGTTCCTTGTTTGGTTGTGGGCCTAGGGCATATCCATTACATTCGACGTTTTATCTAACTTTAGCTTTGTATAACTTATATATACTTGGAGATTATAGAAGGAAACTATAGGGAATTCTAGGATGCACTATTTCGTAACATAGAAACTTTCAATTCACTCCTTAAGGAAAATATTGGATTTTTCTGGAATAACTTAATTGCTTTTACAAGGAAAATAGTTTACATCTCAATTAAAACTCTTATGAACTCACCAATCTTTGTGTTGACACTTTTTCAAACAACTTGTATTCTCAGGAAATTACTAAACAGGAAATCAACTGCTTTCGAGGACGGGACGCTAAGTAGATAATTTCAAAACTTATTTTGTCATCATGATGTAATTGATTTTGAAACATGTAAACTTACTCTATGATGTAACTCTTTCAATTATATTGATGATGGTTGTGTTTTCTTTCTTCACTATTATTCTCATTGTTATGATACTATACATGAAGTCATCCACCCCCGAACGTTTCCGCCGTTTTGGTTTGGGGGTGTGACAGATTGATATCAGAGCATTGTTTATAGTGAACTAAGTATATCGAACCATATAAGATATACAAACTATAAATACATTGGGACTGAAGGTCATGTTTTCCAAATAGCTATACTTTTAGAAACAAATAGTTTCTCGTTAAAAAGTTTGAGCACATGCATACACACTAGGGTTAGTATCATGGTGGGATGGGACAAAAGTGGTGATTGTTGAACAGTACGAGTAGGCTTGGGGATGTATAGTCAGGTCTGGGAATGACATAGCCTGATCAACTATGTCTCACCCAGAAGTGATTAGCATATGCCCAGGAATGGTCGTGGTGTCGCAACAAATCTAAAAACTTACCAACTCTATCTACAAAGAAACATCGAGAACATAAGACAAACATTTAAAATACTATAGGAGTATTTTGTAGAACTATAACTAACTTATGTGAAAACTAAAGAGCCCTATTAGGAGGTCTAAAATGACTAAGTGCATACGCTAAGGTTATACATAATCAAAGATATTATAGACTCAGAATCTATGACTATTGGTCTACTTCCTGTTCCCTATTTGGTTGTGGATTTAGAGTAGAGTCATTTATTCGAAGGTCTAGTTTATCTCAGATTATGTATAACTGGTATGCACTATTTGATTATCGAAGTGACTAATAAGGATCACCACCTATAAGTAATTATAGGATTAGACGCCTATTAATTATCTCTTCAACCCCTGTTCTCGCACAAACAACGTGGAGGGAACCCAACTACCAAGAGACCTCTATTCTCCTAACTAGGACGATAGTGGCTAGAACAAGAAGAATCCGGAAGAGAATCCGGAGAAAGCGAAACCAAATGAAGACGAAGACAAAGGGAAATAGGAGAAGACTCTGACAAAGAGCCCGAAGCCTGCAACTCGCCCTCCAGTGTCCCCCACCCCGACGAAACCTCCATGGTCAGACACCTCGATGAACCGTAGATTTAAAGAGATAGAACTTGGAACAAGATCAAACACCCCCTCTGGAGTATAGAAAGAGGCTTCTAGAACCTCAATAGGGAAGGATCAGTAGACAAGGCCCTCTTTTTCATAGTATACCGCATCGCTTACCAGAGGATACAAACACGAGCATCGGTTAGCCAAAACATGAAGGTAGGCACTACCACCATGATCACCACAACTTGCCTTCGTCACCGGGATGGAGGCCATGAAAAAATCAGGAGCCACGTTCAAACTTTCAGAGAGAAGTAACCGCGACTCGAGCCGATACTAAAGAGTATCGTGGACGTCAAGCAGCGTTAGAGAAAATGCGTAATAAAGACAAATCATCGAATGATAGAAACCAGGACAGAGGTTAGAGCATTGTAGACTTTCATGTCTTTACTCTATGACCCACAGAGCATCACCCGCCACAAGTAGGGTGTACACCATTGACATATCGGTATAGACTTGGTCTACTAGCATGCGTCTAATGACTACCCCCATATATGTATAGAGACATTCGAATCCTTCAAAATCCGAAGACTACACTAATCGTGGCACTGTCAAAATCTTTCCTTACATTAATGAGATGTAGACCTATTATAAGGACACAATTTCCTCGAACTCTATACACTAAATTATATTAAAGAAATTGGCTCGTATTAAAATTCATTGGGAATTTTCTACGTATTTCATAACACAATATTACAATACAATTTGCTTATGGTAACTCCAATAATTCTTAATGTATGCCTCAAGGTCGGGTGTAATTAAGAGACAATCGACTTAGAAATGGTGAGTCCGCCTTGGGTCCTATTCCTTGTTTGGTTGTGGGCCTAGGGCAGACTCATTAAGTTCGACGACCTATTGGACCTTAATTATACACGACTGGTATATACCAAGTGATCTTAGGAGGGGATCAGACACGAAACAAATCACAAGTTACATTTGAGTCACTGACACTAAATTCATTCATAGGGGCTTTGTTATTAAGTACATGCAAGATACTATTACGTCGGAACATAATATAAAAAAGTCTAGCTTTATAACATCCGACTTGTAACTACTATTAGAAACTTACTGTCTGTTCGTCTCTACAAACTTATGACAAGAAGATATTGCGACATCCCCAAAATCTCGGCCAGAAAAGACCGATTTCATTTATTCTTTTTTTAAAATAATTTCAGAGTAAATCCTTTTGATTTAAAAGAGTTGCAGAATTTATTCCCAAAACCAAAATGTCACACCCCAAAACCAAGAATGGCGGAAACGTTCTGGGGCGGAGGACGTCATGTAAAGTATCACAACACAGTAAATGTAAATAAGCAAACAACATCATCCATTGCATTAAATATATAATTTTAATACAAGCGTGTTCTGTACAGTTTTAGACACCAAAAATATAATGTAAATCAAAATAATATGATGAGTCTTGAATGCGCTCCATCTTCTCAAAAGCTGGCATCGGTACCTGTCTACTGATGACCTGAGAATACAAGTTATTTTGAAAGAATTTATCAGCATTAAGCTGGTGAGTTCATAAGTATTTTAGTGTCGATGTTTGTTGTCAAAAACGTTTGAACCTGTCTCAATGTATAAGTTTGTAAAATGTAAGTAAGTGTTTGAAAGTGTTTGTAAAAGTTTGAATCTCTCAGAAAAACCTATATTTTCTATTAAAGTAACCTTCTACCAAGGCCTAACTGTTTTGTATACTCGTTTGTTGTAAAAGTGTGTCATTTCCCAAGTGTAACTATCATTTAATAAAATATAGTTTGTACATTAAAGCTTAAGTGAGGTTATCACTAAAATATGTAATGGGTAAATCATTGTAGTACTGTAGTTTTGTATAATAGGAACTACTGCTATACTAACTACCTTAAACCGGATTTATATTAAGGTATAATGTGATAATTGCACCATACTATCGACTGATAACAACGACATAATGAATGGTCGTAATAACAGAATGACGTTTGGCACCCGCAGACCTGCAGGTCCGGCTGTAGCTAGCAGCAAGGTGTAGGATAGTCAATCCAGTATAGATCTATACGCAAACTCACGCTCTCCCTCCAAGAGAATTCTAGCTACAACTCGGGCCATGACATTTAAGGCATGCTCCGATACAGTGGATCACAATTTTTAACGTATTCTTGTATATGTAATGTAATGTTTCTCGTTCTAGTATAGTTGTATATGTTCTTCTCCTAGTATAGTTGTATATGTTCTCTTCCTAGTATAGCTGTATATGTTCTCTTCCTAGTATAGTTGTATATGTTCTCGTAGTATAGTTGTATATGTTCTCATAGTATAGTTGTATATGTTCCTTTGTTACCCCGATGGTTACTAACTAATGATGTACTGATAAGTATGAATATGGAAGTACTTTTATGTCTATACATGTATATATGATATATAAGTAATATTGAAACGACCTTCGGACGGTTACCCGAAGTCCCACCAGACCACATCCAAATCGAGAAAAAGGAAATAGGGCGGATGGCCTTCCTAAGCCCTTTAAACATTTCTTATATATCTATACATATATGGGCATGCAATTTATAAGGAATAAACTAAAGTTTAATAAAAGCATTTGATAAGTAAAAGAGTTTGTAAAACATTTTGAAGTAAAGTATTTTGATAAACAGTTTGAACAGTGAATAAAACATTGGTTTTCTAGTTATTAATCACATGTGATTAATGAAATCACATGTGATTGATGCAATAACTATAAGTATTTAACTTGTATCCCCCCATAAAGTATTTAAACCATTTAAAAGCATTTCAAAGGTTAATTAAATGGGTATGAACTCACTTGTGGTGAGCTGTTTGGATTGTAGTGTTGGATACCGTGCTAGGTGGCAAACGGAGACTTGCTTACACACACGAGCCTAGTTATCATATAATAAGCATATATATAACTAATTAGCCAAATAATAACTTAATAAAATAAGTTGGGACACTCAGGAACATGTAAACATTTTGTATAAGTGTTTTAGGTCCTAAGGGTTGCATCTAAGTCGATACGGGACAAGGCAAAAGGGTTTACTGTACCACAAGACCTTGTATAAGAGTTTACCACCCAACAAACCCCACCTTTGGAGTTTAAGGTCGTAAACCCTTGAGTTTACAGCCGTGAACTCCACTCTTGGTGGTTTTGGGTGTTTTGAAGTGTCAAATGAATTCTAGAATAAGCCTAGCATTGTTGGTTTAATCCTTTAGGTAGTTTAAAGCCCTAGAATGCTCCATAGAGGAGTTTATGGCATAAAGACCATATCCCCTAGAGTTTACGGCCGTAAACTCCTATGGGGTGTTGGTTTTAATTCTTTTAAGCCACTTGCACATAAAGGATAGCTTCTAGGTTTTTGTTTAAGGCTAAAGGGGACATTAGGCACACCTTTGTGCCTTTACTTGGAGTTTACGGCCCAAGAGATGTTCCTTGGCCGTAAACTCCCTTTAAGGGATGATTTTGATGTAATTTACTCCCCATTCAAGTCATAAGTATTAAAGGGTAATTGTCTTAAAGCCTTAGGGGTGTTTAGGGCACTCTTAGCCCTTGAAAAAGGTGTTTACGGCCCAGGAGCATATCCTTGGCCGTAAACTCCTAAAACTAGATGATCTTGATTGATTTCTAGCCTCTAATGTTCATACATTAAGTCCCTAACTAGATACCTAACATGGAAATGAGACTAGGTAGCTTTTAGGCCTTGTTTTGGAGTTTACTCCCCGAGAACGTTCTTGGGCGGTAAACTCCCGGATCTTGCATTTTAGACATGTAAATAATGTTATTAAGCATATAACTAGTATTAAAACACATCTAGGAAAGTAGACTCACAATCTGGGATGAAAACCCGAAGATCCGTGAGAGAGAAAATGGATTTTCTCTATTTGGAAATGTGAATAATGAATTAATTTAATTCAGAAATCTATTTATAGTCCTCAAATATTTTGACAGAAAATATTTTTATTCTGGAAATTGGAATATAACATTATGAAACTTGGAATGTTCAAATTTCACAAACCCAGGAGCATCCACTCTCCTGATATCTCCTTAAACGTAGACCCTAATGTACACAAACTCATTCGGAAAAGTATGAAATCCGTTGAAACTGGACTAGCTTCTATTGAATAGATAACGTTCGTACAAATGGAAATTTCGGGTTGTCACATCATCTCCCCGTTAGAAGGAATTTCGTCCCGAAATTATAATTTAAGCAGATATGAAGTTACAACAATTAAGCGAAAAGATGAGGGTATTTCAGCTTCATCTGATCCTCACGTTCCCAAGTGAATTCTGGTCCTCGCTTGGCGTTCCAGCGAACCTTCACAATAGGGATACGGCTTTGCTTCGTCTGCTTGACCTCATGGTCCATGATCTCCACTGGTTCTTCCACGAAGTTGAGGCTCTCGTTGATCTCGATCTCGTCGAGTGGGATTACAACAGTCTCGTCGGACAGACACTTTTTCAAGTTAGATACGTGGAATGTAGAATGTACGTTACGAAGTGTGTCGGGTAGGTCGAGTTTGTAAGCTACGGGGCCGACTCTTGCAAGAATCTCGAAAGGCCCTATGTACCTCGGATTAAGCTTCCCACGCTTGCCGAAACGTATCAAGCCTTTCCAGGGTGAGACTTTGAGAAGGACTCGGTCTCCCACCTGAAATTCCAAAGGTTTTCTTCGTTTATCAGCGTAGCTCTTCTGTCGGTCTCTAGAGGCTTTCAGTCCTTCACGGATCTGAATGATTTTCTCTGTTGTTTCCCGAATGATTTCCGGACCGGTGAGAGTACTGTCGGAAGCTTGCCCCCTGGCTAATTGGGTATCACCCACCTCAGCCCAGCACAGAGGGGATCTGCACTTTCGGCCGTAGAGAGCTTCGAATGGAGCAGCCTTGATGCTCGTGTGATAACTGTTATTATAGGAAAATTCGACAACGGGTAACTGAGTATCCCATGCCTTCCCAAAGTCAATCACACAGGCTCGCAACATATCTTCCAGTGTTTGGATGGTCCTCTCACTCTATCCGTCGATCTGTGGATGGTAGGCTGTGCTCATATCCAGCCTTGTTCCTAGGGAATGTTGTAGTGACTGCCAGAATCTTGAGGTGAACCTACTATCTCTATCGGAGATAATGGACATAGGTACATCATGCGGTCGTACGATTTCCCTAATGTATGTTCTCGTAAGTTTCTCCATCTTGTCAGTTTCTTTGATAGGCAGGAAGTGTGCAGACTTGGTCAATCTATCGACGATGACCCATATGGTATCAAGTCCACCCGTTGTCTTGAGCAACTTGGTTATGAAATCGATAGTGATTCGCTCCCACTTCCATTCTGGAATCTCCGGTTGTTGGAGTAAACCAGAGGGCTTCTGGTACTCGACCTTAACCTTTGCGCAAGTAAGGCATTTACTTACGAAGGTAGCAATCTCTGCTTTCATATTAGGCCACCAGTATAGCTTTTTAAGATCCAGATACATCTTATCTGAACCTGGGTGGACGGAATACCGAGTGTTGTGCGCCTCGGTCATGACCAAGTCTCGGAAACCATCGTGTTTCGGTGTCCAGATCCGGTTCATGAAATATAAGGCTCCGTCACCCTTGGCTTCTAAATTCTTGTCCATTCCTCTAAGGGATTCACTCGTCACTTTTTCAGGTTTCATGGCCTCATGTTGAGCCGCCTGAATTTGCCTAGACAAGTGTGAATGGATGGTTATTGATAATGACTTGACTTTGCGACCAGAATATTCCTTCCGACTTAGGGCGTCTGCTACTACGTTGGCTTTACCCGGATGATAACGAATATCGCATTTGTAGTCACTGAGTAGCTCGACCCACCGTCCTTGTCTCATGTTGAGCTCCTTCTGATCGAAAATATGTTGTAAACTCTTGTGGTCGGTAAAGATAGTGCTTTTTGTTCCATACAAGTAATGTCTCCAGATCTTCAGAGCAAACAACACTGCTCCTAGTTCAAGATCGTGGGTCGTGTAGTTAACCTCGTGTGTCGTCAACTGTCTCGAGGCATAGGCGATGATCTTACCTCGCTGCATCAGAACACACCCAAGCCCTTGATTTGATGCATTGCAATAGACTACGAAGTCTTTTATTCCTTCGGGAAGGGATAGTATTGGTGCGGTGCACAAGGCTCTCTTGAGCGTTTGGAACGCTCTCTCTTGTTTCTCTTCCCAGTCAAAGGCCACACCTTTCTGGGTCAGGGTCATAAGAGGTTTCGCTATTCGGGAGAAGTTCTGAATGAACCGGCGGTAGTAGCCAGCGAGACCTAGAAATTGATGAATTTCAGTAGGCGTCTTAGGTGCTGACCAGTTCTCAATGGCTTTAATTTTGGATGGGTCCACGTGGATTCCCTCTTCGCTTGCCACATGTCCTAAGAATTCGACTCTTCGGATCCAAAATTCACATTTCGAGAACTTCACATAAAGTTTCTCCTTTTGTAAAGTCCCTAGAACTTGTCGCAGATGATCGCCATGCTCTTCCTTACTTTGAGAGTAGATCAGGATGTCATCAATGAAAACGATGACGAACTAATCCAAGTAAGGTCGGCATACTCTATTCATCAGATCCATGAAGATTGCGGGCGCATTTGTCAATCCGAATGGCATCACCACGAACTCGTAGTGTCCGTAACGAGTTCGGAAGGCTGTCTTCGGCACATCCTCCTCTTGCACTCGTAACTGGTGATATCCGGATCTCAGATCAATCTTAGAAAAATAGTTCGCCCCTTGCAGTTGGTCGAATAGATCATCTATGCGAGGCAGAGGGTAACGATTTTTGACCGTCAATTTGTTGAGTTCTCTGTAGTCGATACACATACAGAATGATCCGTCTTTCTTCTTAACGAACAAGACCGGTGCTCCCCAAGGTGAGAAACTTGGTCTTATAAAGCCCTTGCTGAGCAGTTCGTTAAGTCGACCAGAGAGTTCCTGCATCTGAGCTGGTGCTAAACGGTAGGGCGACTTGGCTACTAGGGTAGCTTCTGGGACTAAGTCGATTCTAAACTCAACTTGTCATTGCGGAGGTAATCCAGGTAGCTCTTCTGGGAAAATGTCGGGGAAGTCGCTCACTACTGGGATGTTCTTTAGTTCTTTCGTTTCGAGATTCGTGTCGACGACGTGAGCAAGGAATGCGTGGTATTTTTTGCGCATATATTTCTGTGCTTGAATACTTGATATAATGCGAAGACTCGCACCAGGTTTGTCGCCGTAGACTATAAGAGTTTCGTTAGACGGGAGGTTTAGACGGACTGCTTTCTCGTAGCACATGATGTCAGCGCGATGAAGACTTAACCAATCCATGTCGATAATAACATCGAAGCTTTTTATTGAGACCGGCATGAGGTCGATTGGGAATGAATGGTTATCTAGAGTTAGGATACAACCTAAGTATATGCTATTCGTACTTTCGGTTTTCCCATTAGCCATTTCTACGGTGAATTGTTCCCTAAGTGTGTGTGGTGGTTGTTTAAGCATGCGAGCAAATTTATGGTTTACGAAGCTGCGCTCCGCTCCACTATCGAACAGAATGCATGCATAGGAGTTATCAAGGAGGAACGTACCAGTCACCACGGTCGGGTCAGCAACTGCTTCCCCGTGGCTTATAGCTAGTACCCTCCCTGCTCCTCCAGCATTTCTCGCTTTGGGGCAGTCCCTCTTAAAGTGGCATGCCTCGCCACATCTATAGCAAGTTGGGCTCGCGCTAGAACCAGGGACTTGGTTGATCGGTTGTGCCGGGAATTTACAGAAACGGACGGTGTGTCCTTTCCTGTTCCAATTAGAGCACTGCATTTCACGGCAGGAGCCGTTGTGGTGGAAGTTGCATTTGTTGCACTTCGGCAAACTTCCAGCATATTGCTTCCCCGGAGCAGTAGCAGCAGTAGGGGTTACCGCGGCATGCACTGCCACGATTTGCTTCTTTTTGGCAGCTCGCTGCTTCTTCTTTTCATCCCAGAATTTCCGCTTAGTGTCAGCGGGTTTGGAGGGTTATAGGATGGCTAGGTTTGTTGTTGTCGCAGGGGTTTTGACTCCATGGTCAATGAGTCGTTGTGCCAGTCGCTTGGCACTATCGAAGGTAGCGGGGTTCGATGCTAGGACATTCCCCTGATACGGAGGCACTAGCCCTCATATTTACTTCTCGATCTTTTTCCCTTCAGTGGGAACCAAGTTGGGGCAGAGGGCCACCAATTCGCTAAATCGGGCAGTATAAGCGACCACGTTGGTGCCCTTTATAGTCAGGTTCCAAAGTTCCTGTTCTAATTTCTGGACTTCGCCCCTCGGGCAGTATTCCTCCATCATGAGGTCTTTCATCGCTTCCCAGCCTATGTCGTTGGCTATGACGAGGGTGAGAGCTTTCACGTGGCTGTTCCACCACGTCAGGGCCTTTCCCTCAAAGGTTCATGTGGCATATTTGACTTTGCTCGCAGCAGGGCATGAACAGATTTCGAAGACTGATTCAGTCTTCTCGAACCATTCCGAAAGGGCAATGACTCCGCCGGTGCCATAGAAAGGCTTCGGCTTGCAATTGGTGAAATCCTTGTAGGAGCACTCTCTCGAGCGCACAGGGTTTTCAACCAGGGTTCCACCTCTGCTGGCGTCAGAAGAGTGATACTGAGCCATGGCAGTTGCCACTGCTGCAGCTACGACAGCATTCAGGGCTGCAGTATCGATGACCGGAGGCGGTGGAGGCGGTGGAGGTGTAGGGTTATTCCTGGGAGATTTGCGAGGAGGCATCTTTCAGTTATAAGTTTATAAAGATAAGATAAGTGGTAAGAATCAATTTGTAAGCAACGTGAGAGTGACACATGGACTAACTACCCATAGCCTAACAGTTGAATGAGTGTTTGAGATCACAACAAGGAATATTAGTAGGAAAACACAAGTGCACAGATTAGGAAAACACAAGTGCATCAACCTAACAGTAGGTCTTACATCATACCATATAGACAAGATTGAGAGTCCTTAGATTCCTAATTAGAGTACTGAAAGTTAGGAATATTTTACAGACAAGTGCTACTTAGAGCACAGATGTTCAAGGCTATTCCTTAATCAAAAGACAGAGATGTACTAGACATCATCTAACGGCGATGGGAATTCCTCGGGCGAGCCCTGAGGTCTGTCACTTGACGAAACACCTCTTGAAGGTGTCGATCCTGAGCTCTCTGACGGGCTCGAAGTTCCATGACCTCAACTCGGGAGGCAGTCATCTGTTGCTGTAAGGTTTCATTGGTTCTCCGGGTCCGTTCCATGTCTTCTTCAAGACGGCAGATGCGGACTGTGTTGACACCTGAGTTGGCATCAATCTCCATGACCCGGTCGATGGCTGCTCGACCTTGCTCGACATTACAAGCTATTCTGCGGATAATGACAGGCAGAGCTCGGTCAGCAGAGCCACCATCGCTGACGTTGTAAAAGGTTCGGTCCCCAAAGTACGGTAAGGGTTGACCCTGTTCATCACTCCAACGATTCAAGTTGGTTGCCCACAAGGGAGTAGGACCTGGAAAAGCTGGTCGGGGATTGTTGTTCGGGGCTTGACCTACTAGCGGTAGGTTGTTGACTTCAGGCTCGGAGTCAGATCCATCAGAAAGGCCTTCTGCGAGGTGATCATCCAAAGGGATTGGATGGTCATCTTCGGGCTCTTCTTCGATCCACCTGGCTTGCCTTCATTTGGAAAGTACGGGTCGCCATGATGGAATCCGGCCATCTAATCTACGCGAGAAGAGAGGTATAAGGATATAGTATACATGTAACTAGTAGTACAAAATACACCTATAGTATTTTAAGTTTAAGTTCTACTGATCTTCTTGTGGTATTGTTGGTAAGTTTTTAGACTTGTTAACACATCACAACCATTCTAGTGCACATGCTAATCACTCCTAGGACCAACATAGTTGATCAGGCTATGCCATTCCCAGGACTGACCATACATCCCCAAGCTCACTTGTGATATTTAACAATCGTAATACTTTTGTTCTTGTCATTGTGACACTGATTTTAGTATGAATGCAGACTAGTATACTTAATTAAATATTTTAATATTTAAAGTATAGACTCTTGGTCAGGGTGCTTTAATCCCTATTGGGTTTATATTTTAGTATATCTTTTATGGGTTGATATACTTGATTCACTATAAACAATGCTCTGATACCAATCGGTCACACCCCAAAACCAAGAACGGCGGAAACGTTCTGGGGCGGAGGACGTCATGTAAAGTATCACAACACAGTAAATGTAAATAAGCAAACAACATCATCCATTGCATTAAATATATAATTTTAATACAAGCGTGTTCTGTACAGTTTTAGACACCAAAAATATAATGCAAATCAAAATAATATGATGAGTCTTGAATGCGCTCCATCTTCTCAAAAGCTGGCATCGGTACCTGTCTACTGATGACCTGAGAATACAAGTTATTTTGAAAGAGTTTATTAGCATTAAGCTGGTGAGTTCATAAGTATTTTAGTGTCGATGTTTGTTGTCAAAAACGTTTGAACCTGTCTCAATGTATAAGTTTGTAAAATCTAAGTAAGTGTTTGAAAGTGTTTGTAAAAGTTTGAATCTCTCAGAAAAACCTATATTTTCTATTAAAGTAACCTTCTACCAAGGCCTAACTGTTTTGTATACTCATTTTTTGTAAAAGTGTGTAATTTCCCAAGTGTAACAATCATTTAATAAAATATAGTTTGTACATTAAAGCTTAAGTGAGGTTATCACTAAAATATGTAATGGGTAAATCATTGTAGTACTGTAGTTTTGTATAATAGGAACTACTGTTGTACTAACTACCTTAAACCGGATTTATATTAAGGTATAATGTGATAATTGCACCATACTATCGACTGATAACAACGACATAATGAATGGTCGTAATAACGGAATGACGTTTGGCACCCGCAGACCTGCAGGTCCGGCTGTAGCTAGCAGCAAGGTGTAGGATAGTCAATCCAGTATAGATCTATACGCAAACTCACGCTCTCCCTCTAAGAGTATTCTGGCTACAACTCGGGCCATGACATTTAAGGCATGCTCCGATACAGTGGATCACAATTGTTAACGTATTCTAGTATATGTAATGTAATGTTTCTCGTTCTAGTATAGTTGTATATGTTCTCCTCCTAGTATAGTTGTATATGTTCTCTTCCTAGTATAGTTGTATATGTTCTCTTCCTAGTATAGTTGTATATGTTCTCTTCCTAGTATAGTTGTATATGTTCTCGTAGTATAGTTGTATATGTTCTCATAGTATAGCTGTATATGTTCTCATAGTATAGTTGTATATGTTCCTGTGTTACCCCGATGGTAACTAACTAATGATGTACTGATAAGTATGAATATGGAAGTAATTTTATGTCTATACATGTATATATGATATATAAGTAATATTGAAACGACCTTCGGACGGTTACCCAAAGTCCCACCAGACCACATCCAAATCGAGAAAAAGGAAATAGGGCTGATGGCCTTCCTAAGCCCTTTAAACATTTCTTATATATCTATACATATATGGGCATGCAATTTATAAGGAATAAACTAAAGTTTAATAAAAGCATTTGATAAGTAAAAGAGTTTGTAAAACATTTTGAAGTAAAGTATTTTGATAAACAGTTTGAACAGTGAATAAAACATTGGTTTTCTAGTTATTAATCACATGTGATTAATGAAATCACATGTGATTGATGCAATAAGTATAAGTATTTTACTTGTATCCCCCCCATAAAGTATTTAAAACATTTAAAAGCATTTCAAAGGTTAATTAAAGGGGTATGAACTCACTTGTGGTGAGCTGTTTGGATTGTAGTGTCGGATACCGTGCTAGGTGGCAAACGGAGACTTGCTTACACACACGAGCCTAGTTAACATATAATAAGCATATATATAACTAATTAGCCAAATAATAACTTAATAAAATAAGTTGGGACACTCAGGAACATGTAAACACTTTGTATAAGTGTTTTAGGTCCTAAGGGTTGCATCTAAGTCGATACGGGACAAGGCAAAAGGTTTTACTGTACCACAAGACCTTGTATAAGAGTTTACCACCCAACAAACCCCACCTTTGGAGTTTAGGGTCGTAAACCCTTGAGTTTACGGCCGTGAACTCTACTCTTGGTGGTTTTGGGTGTTTTGAAGTGTCAAATGAATTCTAGAATAAGCCTAGCATTGTTGGTTTAATCCTTTTGGTAGTTTAAAGCCCTAGAATGCTCCATAGAGGAGTTTACGGCAGAAAGACCATATCCCCTAGAGTTTACGGCCGTAAACTCCTATGGGGTGTTGGTTTTAATTCTTTTAAGCCACTTGCACATAAAGGATAGCTTCTAGGTTTTTGTTTAAGGCTAAAGGGGACATTAGGCACACCTTTGTGCCTTTACTTGGAGTTTACGGCCCAAGAGATGTTCCTTGGCCATAAACTCCCTTTAAGGGATGATTTTGATGTAATTTACTCCCCATTCAAGTCATAAGTATTAAAGGGTAATTGTCTTAAAGCCTTAGGGGTGTTTAGGGCACTCTTAGCCCTTGAAAAAGGTGTTTACGGCCCAAGAGCATATCCTTGGCCGTAAACTCCTAAAACTAGATGATCTTGATTGATTTCTAGCCTCTAATGTTCATACATTAAGTCCCTAACTAGATACCTAACATGGAAATGAGATTAGGTAGCTTTTAGGCCTTGTTTTGGAGTTTACTCCCCGAGAACGTTCTTGGGCGGTAAACTCCCGGATCTTGCATTTTAGACATGTAAATAATGTTATTAAGCATATAACTAGTATTAAAACACATCTAGGAAAGTAGACTCACAATCTGGGATGAAAACCCGAAGATCCGTGAGAGAGAAAATGGATTTTCTCTATTTGGAAATGTGAATAATGAATTAATTTAATTCAGAAATCTATTTATAGTCCTCAAATATTTTGACAGAAAATATTTTTATTCTGGAAATTGGACTATAACATTATGAAACTTGGAATGTTCAAATTTCACAAACCCAGGAGCATCCACTCTCCTGATATCTCCTTAAACGTAGACCCTAATGTACACAAACTCATTCGGAAAAGTATGAAATCCGCTGAAACTGGACTAGCTTCTATTGAATAGATAACGTTCGTACAAATGGAAATTTCGGGTTGTCACACAAAATAAAATAAAATAATATTTATCAAAGCATTTCATCAAGAGATGCATTTTCATTATATAATCAAAACTTTGGATGTCATGTTCCGATACAGACCATAAAGCATAAACGATAACATTACAAGTCATTCAACAAATATATACATATACAGACTTGTAAACAAAACAACTTGATGATTCATCCATCTTATGCCCTTGCACCACTTCCTGTAATACAAATAAAACTGAGTGGGTCAGGCTTGGGAGCCTAGTGAGCATATAGGGTTTTCAACCCACAATAAATAAATTATATTTAATTTCACCAACCAACAATAACCCGATTACCCATTCCCGTTATCCTCACTTTACGTCC
Source organism: Lactuca serriola (assembly GCF_051521515.1). Lineage (NCBI taxonomy): Eukaryota > Viridiplantae > Streptophyta > Magnoliopsida > Asterales > Asteraceae > Lactuca > Lactuca serriola. Next base: position 116,763,081 of record NC_136412.1, read on the forward strand.
CTAAAACAACATCTATCTCAAGGGACCTAATCTAGGATTTTCATCGGGATGGACATTACTGCTAAGGGGTTTCCTCAACAATAGATATCCTAAAGGCAACCATGAGGGGGATAGAGTACACCGGTGAACACATCGTTCACAACACCTACAGGTTATGAACCTGCTAGCATTCCACAGGACTGTCTAGAAAGAGTCTGTGGTCGTTATCCATACTCCGCTAAATAACTAGATCAACAATAACAACATCAAGGCCTCTCATCTGTTTATTACACACCAACTATCTACCCATGTTCTACCCAACATATTAGTAGATATATATATATATATATATATATATATATATATATATATATATATATATATTTATACATAATTTAAAACCTGTATATCATTTTCATTCAATACATATTCCACATAACAGATGAGGCACACCCACATAACACGTATTTCATAGAAAATAAATCAGATCTATGAGATAGAAGAGAGTGACTATATACATTCACACACATAACAACAAAATTATACACATAACACGTATTTCGTATAAAATACTTCATAATTATGCGTTAGAAGAAAGTAACTAAACACTCACTTGATCAAAAGATGATCGGACAACACTACGACTTGCAGAAGTAGTATTCTTCAGTAGACCTAGAAGATCTTCACAAAAATCGAACTTCTCGCGGGCAGAACTTCGGCTCGGGAATCACACTTCTCGGGATCTTTGGGGCTTCGAAACTTGCTTCGGGGCTCGGGATTGATATCGTGGCTTCGGGATACTTCTGGCACGCAAAACGATGCAAAACGGGAGAAAGAGAAGAGAATTTGGCAAATGGAGTCGGCTGCCCTTGCATCCCTTTTATAGGAGGTTGAGGCCTCGCCGTACGCTGGGCGTACTCCTCCGAAATCGTCATTGCATGCGTCATCCGAAGAACTCGAGTGCGAGGCGTGTCATGCTTCGCTGTACGCTGGGCGTACTCCTCCGAAATCGTCATTGCATGCGTCATCCGAAGAACTCGAGTGCGAGGCGTGTCATGCTTCGTTGTACGCTGGGCGTATGCCAATACGTTGGGCGTACTTCGGATAAGTCCGATGACTCCCCTTCGGATAATATCGGAATTAAAGATTAAATAATAAATATTAATTATTTAAAAACTTCGGAAATTCATATCTTCTTCATACGAACTCCGTTTTCGATGTTCCTTATATCCACGCGTAGGTGAGACTGCGCTCTACAACTTTCGTTTAGACTCCGTTGGCTAATTTTGACTTTATTTTTATTATTTATTTTTAGTAGGCCGAGACAAGACAACTTCGTTATAAATTCATAACTTCTTTATCCGATGTCCGTTCTCGCCTATCTTTTTATCGCTTCGCTACCACTAACGAGATCTTCGATTCTCGTTTAGATTGTTTCGGCTAAAAACCGTTCGATCTCAAATCGAGTATTCGGGCTGCATACTGTAAGTCGAAACTTCAGAAAATCATAACTTCCTCATACGAAGTCAGATTTGGGCGTTCTATATATATTCGGAAACCTAGTTTCGGCCATTACAACTTTATGTAAAGATATCGAGTTTATTTTACACTTAAATTTTGACGCTTATTTTTATTCTTAATTAATCAAATCACATAATTAAGCAATTAAGCACAAAACACATAGTACTCAAATAATGCACTTCTATTATTTCAAAACGGGTTACAAAGGTTAACCTAGACTATTATATCAACATCAATGACAAGCCCAGAAACACAGGCGTTACAGATGCCACCTCGTAGGTCTGCTAGACGCACTGGCGGAATGCAAACAAATCCGCCACCGTCGCCTCCCCAATATGATCATGTAATGTTCCAAGCCGCGGTCACAGCCGCAGTGGCAGCTGTAATGTCCCAAATTAGCACTGATGGTATCAGAAGGACAGGGAGTGGTATTAATAACTCCACTCAAGGAGAAAGCCAAGGGCGCTCGAGAGAGTGTTCCTATAAGGACTTCATCAATGTCGAACCGGATTCTTTCAATGGAAGTGGAGCGTTATCACTTTAATGCAATGGTTCGAGAAGACAGAATCAATCTTCGAGGTCTGTGCATGTCCCGAAGCAAGCAAGTTCAAATTTGCAGCTTGCACTTTCTATGGCCGAGCCCTTACTTAGTGGAAAAGCCACGTTAAGTCACTGACGCTTGCAGTGGCTAACTCGTTAAGTTGGGAGGACTAAAAGATGCTGATGTTGAAAGAGTACTGCCCAAGGGGCGAAATACAAAAATTAGAGCAAGAACTGTGGAATCTCAAGATGACTGTGACAACCCGTAATTTTTATTCGCATAAACTCCGCAATCAAGCACATTATAAGTTAGCCAAATTCACCCCAAAACATTTTTGGCCAGATTTAAGCCCGTTCGAGTATTTTATTTTAATTTTTTCGTCGAACGAACAATTAAATGGAAGTGTTCGTTAGGTGTTTTGTATAAGCGATAAATCAATAAACACCTTGACTAGGTGTTTACGGCCAAACAAAGGAGTTTGGACCGCAAACCCCAATGGCTATATATATGGCACTTAGCCATTTTTCCTTCATTTCTTCCATTTCAAGCTAGAGAAAACCTGAATTCTCTCTCAAGGATCTTCAAGCTTTCGTCTCAACCTTCGCATAACGTAAGTACTTCTATCCTAGAGTATATTAGAGCTTGTTATACTTCTATGTATCAAGAAATCACCCGAGAAACACCAAGAACAAGGTGTTTACGGTCCAAGGTGTTCTTGGACCGTAAACCCTAATATGGGTGCCAAAGTGTGCCCTAGTTCATTCTAAGCCTTGACAACTAGCATAGATCCTTTCCATGATAAGTTTAGCACTCGAAAATCATCAAAATCCCTAAGTTCATATGAGTTTACGGTTTGGGGACCCCCCAAAACCATAAGCACCCTCCAATGGTGTTTAAGTTCCCTTAACACCTTCTCTGGCTTGTATATGTGACTAGGACTTTGCATGCTTAACCTAGATACACCAAAACACAAAAGGAAGGGGCAAACATGAGTTTACGGCCGTAAACTCATGTGTTTACTGCCGTAAAATCCCCAAGGAGTGGTCCAAGAACCGTAAACTCATGGGGGAAATGGTCTTGAAACCGTAAACACCCCTATAGGCCACCATTTGAGGAGTAATCTCCAATGTGAGGCCATAAACTCTTTATATGCAACCTTTAGTACTCCTAGCACTTGTAGCATTGTGTTTCCATGCTTTAGGATGTCCTTACTTGCATAATTGGTTGTTAAATGACTAATTAGATACTTAAATGTCTCATTACATGTTAAATAGGATTCGTGTGTGTGGTCAAGTCCTCACTTGACACTTAGCATCCTATACCGTCCGTTCATCCGAATCACCCACGTCAGGTGAGTTCGTACACCTGAATTAACCTTTTAAATGATTTTAACTGCTTTTATGGGGTAGAATATAAGCTAAACTATAAAGTTATTAGATCAGTCACATGTGATTAATAACTGTATAGCAAAATAGATTTTTTCATGTTAGACTGCTTTATCCAGCTAAAGGTTTTCAAATCATGTTTCCGAGTCTCGTTAAAGTATGAATATCCCTTTCTAGATTATGAAAGATTTTCCAAGGGTTTTCAAAGCTTGTTTTATAAAAGGACATCCAGTCATAAATTCTTATTTATAAGTTTTCCAAAGGTTTTTACCAAATTTTCTTTTATGCTTTTATATTATAAAATGCATGCCCGTTTATGTATAGTTATATAAGTAATGTTTAAAGGACTTAGGAAGGCCAGCTCGCCCTACCTCCTTTTCCTTGTTTGGATGTGGCTCTAGGGTATCGGTTATCCGTCCGAAGGTCGTTTAACTATTAGTTATATATCATGTATACATGTATGGTCATAAAAGTTCTCTCAGCTAGTTCACCTCCTTTGGGTAGCAAAGGCATCCTTCCATTATTCATATTTCTATAACACTAGTAACTATTATAGGAATAGTTAGGAGATTCTATTTGCTCTCTCACTCTCACTCTCTCTCACTCTCACTCTCTCTCGCTCTCACTCTCTCTCACTCTCACTCTCTCTCACTCTCACTATCTCACTCTCTCCCTCTCTCTCTAGTACGACAGATTACTCAGGAGTCAGTTCACTCGTAAGTCTATACTATTACTTTAATACTTTAAATAGAATGTGATGCACTATTTCCCGATACGACGCTCGCTAACGCCATCATCGTGTAACCAGAGTCTCCTGGAGGGAGAGCGAACATCATGTGTATAGATCTATATGGGACAGACACTCCCGCACCCTGACTGCTAGCTACAGTCCGAGCCGGTAAGGCCCATGGGTGACATAATGTCACTAACTCTACGCGTGACCTGGAGGGCATCAGGTATTCTATCGTCAATCAACATGGTTACATACGAGTTCACATTCAACCCTTTATTTAGTTTTAGACTTTGCGAGGCGTCCCACCTGGAGTCTATGTTTTATTTACTTTTAGACTTTGCGAGGCATCCCACCTGGAGTCTATGTTTTATTTACTTTTAGGCTTTGCAAGGCGTCCCTCCTGGAGTCTATGTTTTAATTACTTTTAGACTTTGCGAGGCATCCCACCTGGAGTGTATGTTTTATTTACTTTTAGACATTCCGAGGCATCCCACCTAGAGTCTATGTTTTATTTACTTTTAGACTTTGTGAGGCATCCCGCCTGGAGTCTATGTTTTATTTACTTTTAGGCTTTGCGAAGCGTCCCGCCTAGAGTCTATGTATTAATTACTTTTAGCCAGTAGTATTACTGCTGAGGTATAATATTGTTTTCCCCTATTATTTTTACTTGTGATTTTGTCACAATTCCTTTAAGGTAAAAACTATATTTTGATAATGATAGTATTTTTGGGGGAATTACTCCTTAAAACATAAAACGATCGGGTCTTGGTAGAAGACTGCTTTCAAATCAGAAAATATAGGATTTTCTGGAAAGAATTCTAACACTCTGTAGATTCTAAAACAGCATCTTTTATGAGTTTATTTTGAAGAAAAACATGTATTTATACCAATGTCATTAATTACTTATGAACTCACCAGCATTTAAAAATGTTGATACTCATTTTCAAAATAACTTGTATTCTCAAGTCATCGGTAGACAGGTACACTCCGGGTGCTTCTGCGAAGACAACCTTGTACCGAGCTGTACTTTATGTTATTCTCTGTATTTTGCACTTGATGTTGTTGCTAAATGTAACCTATGTAAAATTATTACTATTAATGTAATGATTGTTGTACTTTGATTACTATATTGCATATTTGTGATACTTGACATGACGTCCTCCACCCCAGAAATGTTTCCGTTGTTCCGGTTTTGGGGTGTGACAATGACAGGCTCTGACCTTGCAACTTACACCAACCGATTCTGTGATCTAGCACTCATTTGTCCCGCGATGGTCACTCCTGAGGAAAAAAATGTGGAACGATACCTTTGGGGATTGTCTCCCCAAATTCAAGATAGCGTGTTGGCCTCAAGACCAACTACCTTTTATAGTGCCAAGGAGTTAGCACAACAACTCATCGACCATAGGGCCAACCATGGCACTATGACAATCACCCCTGAGCAAGATAACAAGGGAAACTATAAAAGGAATCCTTGGGACAATGAGAAGAATCAATCAGCCCAAGACCCGGGCAATAAGCAGCAGATCGTCGCTTTTCATGCTGCCACAACTTGTGCCACTCCCACACCCATAAATTGATATGTTGGAACCCTTCCGAAATGTAACAAGTGTAGCTTCCATCATAATGAGGCTTGCAGAGAATTGCATTGCATGAATTGCAATAGGAAGGGACACACTACCCGTTTCTGTAAGGCACCGGTACGACCCATCAACCAGTTCCCCGGTGTTGGAGCAAGCCCAACTTGTTACGAGTGCGGTGAAACTGGACACTTTAAGAGAGACTGTCCAAGGATAAGGAATGCTGGTAACGGTGGAAGGGTACTTATGATCACCGCAGGAGAAACTTCCCCAGAACCACCTGTGAATAGTGGTACGCACTCCTAACTACCTCACGTAGGATTTAAAATTTTACTAAAACTAGGGCCAATTTAGGGTTTATCAACCATAAATCTCGCGAACACGACGAACCTGAATATGTCTTATCACGTATAAAAAAACATAGGGTTTTTACTTGTGAATCTATGATGGCTAGTGTAAACGTTATGGCCATATATCATTAAGATTCTATGGACTTAGAATGTATAATTTCGCCTTACTTCCTGTTCCTTGTTTGGTTGTGGGCTTAAGGCGGTGTCACTCATTCGACTGCCCTTGCAATCTTAATGATATACGACTAGTTTACACCAAGCGATTATAAACGAACTGGTAGGATTTATACTACAAATTCCGTCATAAACTTTGACAGAGCACTCATGGTGCTAGTACTCACTGACCACAACATGAAGCAGTCGTAGTTAACTCTAGTTACAATAAGAAATTCCAAGTCATCATTCAACATCAGGTGGATCGTTCCTCACCATAATCAATTTCTTATACTACGAAAAGTTTCCCGCATCCTTTCTCTAAATTTTGGAAGTCCCGGTCAAAGTGCTAATTTCGGGACGAAATTCCCTCTAACGGGGGGATGATGTGACAACTGTCAATTTCCAGTCAAGTGAAAGTCAACAAGTCAAACCGGTCGACATAATTAACCCTTGTGTACTAGGGCTTGCGTTTGGTAATTACTGTACAACTCGCTACACTAATGCGGAATCATCAATTGAAAAGTTCGTATATCTAGATTTCCTTAACCTAAAACTATAGTAAGTAACGAACCAAACCGATAAAACAATGTTGCATACTCATCAGGAGTGTGTAAGACCCTTAAACATGGCTTAACGGGGTTTTCGGACCTTGCGTTGCGAAGCCGGACACTTAAAAAGGTCACAAACGAAACCTCTCCTAATCTCTTTTACTCTATTTCTCTCTATTTATAATCTCTCCCAAATCTCTCTAAGTATGTGAAATCTCTGCCAAATATCTCTAGGTATGAGAAATCTCTCCAAGTATGTGAAACCTCTCCCAAATCTCTCCAATTATGTAAAACCTCTCCCAAATCTCTCTAAGTATGTGAAATCTCTCCCAAATATCTCTAGGTATGAGAAATATCTCCAAGTATGTGAAACCTCTCCCAAATCTCTCCAAGTATGTGAAACCTCTCCCAAATCTCTCTAAGTATGTGAAACCTCTCCCAAATCTCTCTAAGTATGAGAAATCTCTCCAAAAATACGAAATCTCTCCCAAATCTCTCTCAAAAGTTCCTTTAACATTTTATAGTCTTTCGGGTCAGCCTGACCCTTAACCGGGTCAAAAACCACTTAAAACGGGGTAAAAACAGGTGAAATGGCCTTAAGAAACCGAAACCTCCTCTTAAGAAGTGAACCCTCTTAGGGCCGAAGGTCCCCTTTATGTACCGAACCCAAAGGTCCCTTCGGACCGAACCTCCTCTCGGTCTATTTCGCTTCTCGCCTCGCTTAGGTTCGCTTCTGACAAGCTCGCGCCTGACAAGCTCGCCTTCAGTTCCAGCCTTCTCAAGGTCGAACCCTCGCACCTTCGGTCCCATGCGAGAGGCTTCGCTGACTTCGCGTTTTCTTCCCGGTTTTCGACAAGTTTTGCGTTTTAAGCCCGTTTTTTTTATCATTTTAACATAGTATTTTCACCCAAAATTATATTTTAACATATAAGACCCTATATTTATTAAATAATCATGTTTTTGGGGATAAATCTTATCCAAGAAAAGTGGGTGAAATACAAGAGGTGGAGTGTTGACTTTTCTTTGATTTATGACACAAGCAACCACCACACCCACTCCATGACTAACCCACACACCTCCCTACCATACCTTGTCACCTCCTTGTACTTTTTCCCTCTCTCACAAGTTATTCCCACGTTCTTAGAGCTGGACACTCATCCTCTCTACTAATTCTCACTCACTTGCTCTCATTTCACCAAAGATCAAACTCAACTTTTCTCTCTAACTTTCTCCCTCAATTTCGGGATTACAAGGCTGATCATCAAGCTTTCTTACACTCTTGGTATGTATAATTCATTCTCCTTGTGATAATTTGTGACAACCCAAGTGTTCCCGTTACATTTTCCCCGTTACCGTTAACGGAATATTCGACTGTATAAAAGTTCCATTAATTAGAAGGAGTCAATTTAATAAACATCCCATTTGTTTATAATTTACATGCCGTTAAGTCGTGATATAAGGGAATAAAAACACATGACACATATTTCCATTGAATTGGAAAATGTCAAGTTTTATTGATACGACCACTAAATCGGGAGCGACCAAAAGCCCCGTTTAACGGCAGTATCGGGTAAAATACCACTGAGCCCCGACTCAAGACCCTATATAAGGGTGAGTGGAGTCCATTGGGGGACTTTTTACACACTCTCTCTATACCCTCTCTCCAGACCTGTTTTCGCCCCGAATCCGCAACCAAACGCTTCCAAATTGTAAGTCCGCTTACCCTAGCTTATTCTAAACGTATTGATTTATGTTTATAGCCCAAAATCGGAGTTAGAAGCATTGGAAAAGGAGTTTACGGCCTAAGCTCCTCCTTAGGCCGTAAACACCTAAAACAAGGCCAAAATGACCCAAACTTGTCCCCAATGACTAGGAAATAAATTAAGGTAATAGCCTAGGAGTGTTTAAACACTAAAATGCATGGATTTAGGACCAAAAGAAGAGTTTACGGCCCAAGCACTTGCTTAGGCCGTAAACTCCTCAAGTCATGTGTGACAACCCGAAGTTTCCATTTGTACGAACATTATCTATTCAATAGAAGCTAGTCCAGTTTCAGTGATTTTCATACTTTTCCCGAACAAGTTTGTGTACATTAGGGTTTATGTTTAAGGAGATATCAGGAGAGTGGATGCTCCTAGACTTGTGAAATTTGAACATTCCAAGTTTCATAATGTTACAGTCCAATATCCGGAATAAAAATATTTTCTGCCAAAATATTCCAGGACTATAAATAGTTTTCTGAATTAAATTAATTCATTATTCACAATTCCAATTAGAGAAAAGTCATTTTCTCTCTGACGGATCTTCGGGTTTTCATCCCAGATTGTGAGTCTACTTTCCTAGATGTGTTTCATTACTTGTTAGATACTTTATAACATCAATTTCATGTCTAAACTGCAAGACCCAGGAGTTTACCGCCCAAGAACGTTCTTGGGGAGTAAACTCCAAAATGGAGCTTTAAGGCTAACTAGTCCCATTTCCTTGATAGACAACTAGATAGGGACTTAATGTATGACCTTTAGAGACTAGAAAGCAATCAAGAACCACAAGATATACGAGTTTACGGCCAAGGACATTTCTTGGGCCGTAAACCCCTTTTTAAGGGCTAAATGTGCCCTAAACCACCGCTAAAGCTTAAGGACATTAACCCTCATATGCTTGTAACCATTTTAGACATCAAAACACTTCAAAATCATGGACTTATAGGAGTTTACGGCCAAGAATATCTCTTGGGCCGTAAACCCCTTTTTCTAGGGTAAAATGCACCACAAACACCCCTAAGGCCTTAAGACAATTACCCTTGAACACCTAGGACTTGAATGGGGAGTAAAAGACATCAAAACCATCCCTTAAAGGGAGTTTACGGCCAAGGAACATTACTTGGGCCGTAAACTCCAAGTGAAGGCACAAATGTGTGCCTCTTGTCCCCTTTAGCCTTAGATAAAAACATAGAAGCTATCCTACATGTGCAAGTGCCTCAAATGAATTAAAAACCAACACCCCATAGGAGTTTACGGCCGTAAACTCTAGGGGACATGGACATTAGGCCGTAAACTCCCCTATGGAGCATTCTAGGGCCTTAAACTACTTCAAGGTTTATTCCAACAAAGCTACGCTAATTCTAGGATCAAGATTACACCTTAAAACACCCAAAACCACCAAGTGAGGAGTTCACGACCATAAACCCATGAGTTTACGGCCGTAAACTCCAAAGGTGGGGTTTGTTGGGTGGTGAACTCTTATACAAGGCCATTTGATGCTTCAAACCCTTTTGCCTTGTCCCGTAGCAACTTAGATGCAACCATTAGGACCTTTAACACTTATGAAAAGTGTTTACATGTTCCTAAGTGTCTTAACTTATTTGTTAAGTTATTATTTGGCTAATTAGTTATATATATGCTTATTATATGATAACTAGGCTCGTGCGTGTAAACAAGTCTCCGTTTGCCACCTAGCACGGTATCCGACATTGCAATTCGTACAGCTCACCACAAGTGAGTTCATACCCCTTTAATCAACCTTTGAAATGATTTTAAATGTTTTAAATACTTTATGGGGGGGATACAAGTCAAATACTTATAGTTATTGCTTCAATCACATGTGATTGCATTTAATCACATGTGATTAATAACTAGGAAACCAATGATTTTTACCATTGTTCAAACTGTTTATCAAACTGCTTTACTTTGAAATGTTTTACAAACTCTTTTACTATCCAAACTTATTTACAAACTGTGATTCAAACATATGTTTCTTATACTTAAACTGTTTTATCAACTTATGCCTTCAAATTGTTTTATAGATTGACATCAAGTTGATCTTCTCTTGAAATTATATTTATGTTTCAAATGTCTTATGAAAACTTATTTATGCCTTTATATATTCAATTGCATGCCCATATATGTATAGATGTATAAATAATGTTTAAAGGGCTTAGGAATGTCATCCGCCCTATTTCCTTTTCCTCGATTTGGATGTGGTCTGGTGGGATTTCGGGTGACCATCCGAAGGTCGTTTCAATATTAGTTATACATCATATATACATGTATAGACATAAAAGTACTTCCATATTCATACTTATCAGTACATCAATAGTTAGTTACCATCGGGGTAACACATGAACATATACAGCTATACTAGAAACATGAACATATACAACTATACTAGAAACAAGTACATATACAGCTATACTAGAAACAAGTACATATACAACTATACTAGAAACATGAGCATATACAGCTATACTAGAAACATGAACATATACAACTATACTAGAACGAGAAACATTACATATACATGAATACGTTAACAATTGTGATCCACTGTGTCGAAGCATGCCTTAAATGTCATGGACCGAGTTGTAGCCAGAATTCTCTTGGAGGGAGAGCGTGAGTTTGCGTATAGATCTATATTGGATTGACTATCCTACACCTTGCTGCTAGCTACAGCCGGACCTGCAGGTCTGTGGGTGCCAAACGTCATTCCGTTATTACGACCATTCATTATGTCGTTATTACCAGTCGATAGCATGGTGCAATTTATCACATTATACCTTAATATAAATCCGGTTTACGGTAGTTAGTACCACAGTAGTTCCTATTATACAAAACTACAGTACTACAATGATTTACCCATTACATATTTTAGTGATAACCTCACTTAAACACTAATGTACAAACTATATTTTATTAAATGATAGTTACATTTGGTAAATTATTCACTTTTACAACAAACGAGCATACAAAACAGTTAGGCCTTGGTAGAAGGCTACTTTAATAGAAAATATAGGATTTTCTGAGAGATTCAAACTTTTACAAACACTTTCCAACACTTACCTACATTTTACAAACTTATACATTGAGACAGGTTCAAACATTTTTGACAACAAACATTGACACTAAAATACTTATGAACTCACCAGCTTAATGCTGATAAACTCTTTCAAAATAACTTGTATTCTCAGGTCATCAGTAGACAGGTACCGATGCCAGCTTTTGAGAAGATGGAGCGTATTCAAGACTCATCTTATTATTTTGATTTACATTATTTTGGTGTCTATAACTGTACAGAACACGCTTGTATTAAAATTATATATTTAATGCAATGGATGATGTTGTTTGCTTATTTACATTTACTGTGTTGTGATACTATACATGACGTCCTCCGCCCCATAACGTTTCCGCCGTTCTTGGTTTTGGGGTGTGACATCATGGTCCCAAATGCAATCCAAACTCATCCTAGGGCTTCATACATAATTTAGGAGCTTATCCTCTTGAGTTTAGACCCTTGAAACACTCCAAAATGATTTATTAAAGGGAGTTTACGGCCCAGACAAGGGTCAAGGCCGTAAACACCCTTAAACATGCCCAAAATAATTGTTTTGTCCCCCAAATGGCCTTATACATTTACCATAAAATACTAGGAGGGGATTTAAGGGCTTAAACACAAGGAAATGAGGGATGACTTGGAGTTTACGGCCCAAGCATTTATCTAGGCCGTAAACTCCCCAAAACCCACTCAAATGTTGGTTTTAATCCTCCAAAATAGCATCACACTTCATTAGAAATCACTAGAAAGGCAATAGGGGCTTTAAACTTCCTAAAACTCCAAGGATTAGAGTTTACGGCCGTAAACTCCTTTAGGAGTGGTCCCTTGGCCGTAAACTCAAAGAGCATGCCCTTAGAGGCCTCAAACCCACTCATGCCTTTTGGGAAAAGTGCTTAGAATAAATCAATAAGCAAGCTAGAAGCATAAAACACCCAAGAATGTACCCTTGGGAGTTTACGGCCGTAAACTCCCTTAGGTTGGGCCGTAAACTCCAAGTTTGGTCCATGTTAATGCTTTAAACCCATTCACACACTTGATATTTGAGTTTAGCAAAGTTCCACAACTGATAGGAGACCCTTAGCACCCTTAAACGCTACCCGGGACCCCAAACACTCAACCAAAAGTGTTTTCCGCTCCGTTGAGCGGGTATAATTGTTTAATTAGTATTAAATATACTAATTGTATGTGAACATATGTTATCATATGTTAAATAGGTCATTGTGTGTGTTCAAGTCCTTGCGTGACACCGAACGCCCAAACGACACCTTCGTTGGACCTACTTACACCAGGTGAGTTCATACCCCTGAATGAACCTTTTAAATGTTTTTATAGGGGGGATTACAAGTTAAACATGCCAGTTATCATATCAATCACATGTGATTGATAACCCGCATGCACAAGATTTTACCACTTTACACTGTTTTACCGAGTAGGACACTATAATGATTTTACTTATTTCAAAACTTTTGCTTATACTGATTTATCCAAATTCATTCTATACTGGTTTATGAAGGGTTTCCAAGGGTTTTAAATATATTTTACAAAAGAATACCAACTGTGATTTTTCCCGAGTATGAAGATTTTTCATCAAAGTATCTTTTCACGACTTATACTTTTACTTTTAGATACTGTAGCTTCACTTTCACATATTTTAAACTCCTACTCGGTAACGCTTACACTTCGTGATGCATTTATGCACGTTATTGTCTCTATATCGCTTATACATGTTATCGTCTCTATATCGCTTATACCTGTTATCGTCTCTATAACCCTTATACCGGGTACGCTTATACTTCGCGACTCGATCTATCTACACCGCATGAATTCACACCATAATGATATGTCTCCACTTAATACACACCCATCCATAGTTAGATGTATGTCTATGCATATATAGATACATATAAGTAATGATTGAAAGACTTAGGAAGGCTCGTCTGCCCTATTTACTTTTCTTTGTTGAGATGTGGTCTGGTGGGATTGGATGGCCGTCCGAAGGTCGTTTGACTCATTAGTTATATATTATGTATATGAGTATGGACATATAGGAATTCTCTGGTCAGTTAAGTTAAGAGTTTCTACCTCTAGTCTATACTTACATTAGAAACCCACTATTGGGAAGTCTCTACCTCTAGTTCAACACTTACACACTACCCACTATTTGGAAGTCTCTATCCACTATTTGGGATGCATCTTCAGGACACGACCTTCTCCATCGTCTAGTTGGTAACCAGAGTCTCCTGTAGGGAGAGCGTACATTGTGTGTATTGATCTATACAGGATTGACAACCCCGCACCCAGACTGCTAGCTACAGTCCCGGCCTACCAAGCCAACAGGTGACAAATGTCACATCTTATAGACGCTTGTAGGGCATTTGGAACTCTAGTCAGTATGGTTACGAGTATCCCGGGTTACCTTATAATTCTTTGGCTTTAAGGTAACGGTATTTCACCGGCAATCTGCACTGTATGCTGGTAACTCATTTTCAGAGTATTGTTTTTTACCTTACAAGATGTATCTTTCAATTGATACTATCTGGGGTCTGTCTTTCACTGTTTTGACCTTACAAGATGTATCTTTCATTTGATACTGTCTGGGGTCTGTCTTTCACTGTTTTGACCTTACAAGATGTATCTTTCATTTGATACTGTCTGGGGTCTGTCCTTCACTGTTTTGACCTTACAAAATGTATTCTTTTATTTGATACTGTCTGGGGTCTGTCATTCACTGTTTTAGACCTTACCAGCTGTGCCTTTCATTTGGTACCTTCTGGGGTCTGAGTCTCCACATGTTAGACTTAACCAGGCGAGTCGTTAGTTCGATATTCTCCTATAGTCTATGATTCCCTGCCTTAGTCAGCAGTCCTCACTGCTGAGGCATATGTTATTCCCTGATATCGTTTGCTTTCCTCAATAATCAAATTCAGTATTTTGATAATGATAGCAATTTAGGGAAAACTACTTTTTACCACATAACGCTGACCAGTCTTGGTAGAAGACTGCTTTTATTAAAGAAAATATAGGATTTTCTGGAGAGAAATCTAATACACAGAAAACACTTAAACTACTACTTATTAAAGTTATTTGATTGAAACGTCACCTAATACTTATGAACTCACCAGCATTTGTAAAAATGTTGATACTCGCTTTTCAAATAACTTGTGATCTCAGGTCAGAAATTAGACAGGTACATCCCCGGAGCTGCTGATGAAGATAGCTTTGTACCATGTTGTTCTTATCAGATTCAGTTGTATTACTTTAAATTGTTGTAATGTAATCATGTAAAACTATTACTATTAATGCAATGTTTTGTTGTACTTTGATTACTATAATGCATGTGTTGTGATACTTGACATCACGTCATCCACCCCAGAATGTTTCCGCCGTTCTGGTTTTGGGGTGTGACAGATTGGTATCAGAGCCTTGTTTATAGTGAGCTAAGTATATCAATTCATAAAAGATATACAACCTATAAACGCAAAGGGATAAAACACTCTGACCAAAAATTATACTTTAAAATATAACCATATGTTACCAAAGTATAATAACATCCAGAATCTAAACACCTGAACACAAGTATCACAAGAAGAACAATAATAAGAGTATTCGGACGTTGAGCACTACAGTCAAACCTGAGCAGTTATGTAATCGTAAGCTGGGATAAATGTAACCTGATCAACAACATTTATCTGAGATGCGATGAACGTGTGCTTGGGAGTGATAGTGGTGTACAACAGGTCTGAAACTTACCAACTAGGGATGATAGAGCCAAACATAAGGTTAAAATACTATAGGAGTATTTTAGAACGCTAAAAGATTCACACTAATCCCAAAATCATATTCAGAAGATAAGACTCAAACAAGAATTAAAATACCATAGGGGTATTTTAGGAATCATAAACAACCTTGCGTGAATAACTAAAAAGATCCTTATTGATATACCTACAACTACAGAGGGTATACTTCCAAGGTTATATATAATAAGGATCCCATAGACTAAGAATGTGTGGTTTCGCTCTATTTCCTTTTCCTCGTTGGGATGTGGTTCTAGAGTAGTATCACATATTCGAAGGCCTATCGGATCTAAACTATATATGATTTGTATACCCTGTGTAATCGTAGCAAGACTTGATCTGGATCATCCAGTGGAATGTTAATAATCTCTTAGGAATTCTTTAGACATTTCCATTCTCGTGCGAACCCTGTAGACGACCCTACCCACTTCAGTGTTTGACAGAAGAGTTGAAGTCGACCCCGAAGAAGTTCATTGAGAAGAATTCCTGTTCGGAAATAAATGAACTGGGTCGAGACTACTGAATGCACCAAGTGCCCATATTCTTTTAGGGACACCGGTGAGGAATTCGCCTAAACTTCGGAGATTCCCAGTCATCCACCCTGAAGTGATGACACCCAGAGTTGGAATCAGAAGGAAGGCGGAGTAGGAATTCAATATGTTCATACAAGAAGAGAACCCTAGGAAACTACCCGGAGGAAACCAACGCCGATTCCAGTCAAAAACACGAGGCAGACCGAGGAAGCCAGTACATGGAACCCGGGAATTGTCTTTTCCTCGTGTTCCTCACGCTAATACACCCTTAAAATAATACAAATTAGTGAGTTAGTGGCTACACTACTCACGCTATGTGTTAGGTAAATCGTCGTTTCCCGTTGCCAGTTACACGAATAGGGTGGATCCCCGCATCTCTAATGAGAGAATTTTAGCCAACCGTTCTCAAATCTCTCCAGGCCGGAGAGTGAAACTTATCCCAGTATAAAAGGTAACTTAGTAGGAACGACTCGCATCTTATGGCCTTTTTCCGATACTCATACTCCTACCTCGATTACCAGGACTACATCATAGGGATGTAGGTCGACGTTCAAACAACCAGTACCCGAGGCACGGGAAAATTTAGGCCTGACACGTTTAGGACAGAAATGTCCAGGGTTAGCTATAGCCTCTTATCATCTTGTATTCTTTTCCATGTAGGAAAACCATGCCACCGAAGAAGCGCAATCAGTCCCCAAGCAAGAAACCCACTCTCTTATTCGATGAAGCTACGTTCCAAGCTGCGGTCTCAGCAGCCGTAGCAGCTGTCATGGCTCACCTAAATGCTAACACCGCCAATGTTAGCAAGGGCCCTGTCGGGAATTTTGATCCTGACAATGGACAGCAACAACCAATACTTCCATACCCAGTCTCCCAAGAACCTCAAATGAACCTACTAAAGAGAAAACTCAAGATGGAGGAAGGAAGTACCTCGGCCCAAGGACCCTCCGAAGGGCAACAAGCAGAAGCAACTCCTGCCAACCCTTCCTTCCCGACTTCAAGCAGAACATACCTAGGAGACCTTCCCCACTGCGGCAAGTGCAGCTACCATCATCATGGTGTCTGTCGGGAACTCCACTGTCTTAGATGCAACAGGAAGGGGCACACCTCCCGTACCTGCAGAGCCCCGATGGAGTTTATTACACCAACCACTAGAGTAGCAACCGACATAGTTTGTCACCGATGTGGTGGAAAAGGACACTTTAAAAGGGATTGCCCAACTGAAAGAAACAACAAAGGCACCGGAGGAGCCTAACTCTACCGCTTAGGAGGAAACGTCAAGGAACTCGGTCGATATTTGGTACGTCTCTCGATCTTGGATAACTAAACTAAGAACAATAAAAGACTAATTCGAGTGTAAATTCTTCTCAGTAAGGCGAAAGTTGCAGCACTGTTATAAAATTTAAAATCCATTAGGTAAAACTATAATGACTGAACATATACGTTACGGCCATGTATATTTAAGATGGACAGACCTAGAGTGAGCGAATGCCGCCTCATTTCCTGTTCCTCGTTTGGTTGTGGATTTACGGCGGGGTCGCCCAGTCAACCGTACTCCCCACCTTAAATATACATGACTAGTGTATGTAAGGCGATTATAGAAATGCCTTGTAGGAATTCATTCGTGAAAAGATACTCTATTCGGAAACACTTAGAACTCTCTATAGTTCCGCGTCGACTCCATCGGTCCAAGTATCCGCGGTAGTGATACGAAGGACGAAACCCGAGACGCCTAGAACTTGTGTGCCTGTTCGGCACATGACTCTATCGATCTTCACTTTATATCATGTCGGAGTGTGCCAACTTCGACGACTCTATTGATCATGGTTTGACTTCGTGCAACCGTGTGTATATCCTTAAGTGCTGTGTAAAAAGAACTTTCTCCATAGCCATGTCGGCAAAGAAAGGTTCTTCCGAACCTAAACCTAACACAAATAAGCAAACTTAATACGATCCATCAATCGTCCCTCTTATCTCAAACCTTCCAAAGTACCCAAGGAAAGATACCGCACACTGTTGACCGACCCCTCGTAGTCAGATAAACACCGAAGCGCAAGACACTGCAGATACTTCCGGAAACGACAACCATCCGAAGCATACCTCTTGGATTCCCCGGGAGATCCTTCGCATCTCGCACATCAGGTTCGTGAACCCAGAGGATAGAACTCATGAGGCTAACCACTATCATCAGGCATGCCGATGGCATATATCAAGTATTGGCAGTTAAGCCAAGCATGAGTTCTACCACGAACCTCTTAGCAAAACACTTTCACCATATTCAATAACATAGGAGCCGAAGCCAAGAGAAGCACTGCGGGTCGAGCGAGTAATTTCCGAGTGATGAAACCATATACCCACTAGATTTGACCTAGACCGAGAAGACTCAGAACCTTCAGAAGAGTAGTTGCAGTAAATGCTCTAACTACTCAGGCACCTTGCCCACCCTGTTATAGATAGGTAGTGCCTATCATCCTCCACCCTCTTGCATGGAGGAAATCGTCGTTACTCTGTAGACGATGAAAGACATCCTCCGAAGTGAACACTAGGATACCGAGAACCATAGGATAACCTTCGCAGCCAAGAATATTTGGTCAAGTGTGAAAGTAGCTGCGTTAGATCTCATGACCCGGATCCCGAAGAGATCATAGGCTGGACACCAGACCTGGTGTTAGTCGAAGGGTATGCAGGAACATACACTTTCCACGCTAGAGTGAACCACAGTCTTAGAGATTCCTTGGACTATTAGGTGTTCCACGAATACTATCTTGCGCAGAGATAGTAGAACCACCTCTCGAAATAGTCCAACACTCGTTTGGAGAGACTTAACCAGGTGAGTTGTTAGTTCGATATTCTTCTGTAGTCTATGATTCCCTGCCTTAGTAAGCAGTCCTCACTGCTGAGGCATATGTTATTCCCTGATATCGTTTGCTTTCCTCAATAATCAAATTCAGTATTTTGATAATGATAGCAATTTAGGGAAAACTACTTTTTACCACATAACGCTGACCAGTCTTGGTAGAAGACTGCTTTTATTAAAGAAAACATAGGATTTTCTGGAGAGAAATCTAATACACAGAAAACACTTAAACTACTACTTATTAAAGTTATTTGATTGAAACGTCACCTAATACTTATGAACTCATCAGCATTTGTAAAAATGCTGATACTCGCTTTTCAAATAACTTGTGATCTCAGTCAGAAATTAGACAGGTACATCCCCGGAGCTGCTGATGAAGATAGCTTTGTACCATGTTGTTCTTATCAGATTTAGTTGTATTACTTTAAATTGTTGTAATGTAATCATGTAAAACTATTACTATTAATGCAATGTTTTGTTGTACTTTGATTACTATAATGCATAATTACACTTCACTCTACTCCAATCATAGATTGCTTACACAAATTCCATCACATTGGTGTTAGAATCTCGAATCTTCAAGGCAATCTTCTTAGTGTTCTTGAGTTCAACACTCCTTTTTCTTCAACATCAATCCACTGAAATCACACAAGGTGAGTTCATACCCCTATGTTTTCATGTTTTCTTATGTTTTTAGGGGGGAATACAAGTTAAAACACCAAGAACACAACTAAACTTTCTCAACAGCTTTTATCAAGAAAGTTTAACTCCATTCACGGACTGTTTTGGTCAACTTAAACATTTTAGTTTTCAAAACTGTATTATGTGCAAATAGTTCAGGTTTATACCTTTAAAATGACTACTTGTACATCTCCATACGATTTTTATATGATTTATGGTGATTTATACAAAACAGCCTATCATTTCAAGAACAAATCCGGACCAGTCTGTGAATATGGATATTTTCACACAAGTTAGAGAGCACTAAAAATAATAAAAAAATTATGAACAAACTAAACTGATTTTCCAAACTCTCAGAATTTACGGATTCTTTATTTGGACCATTAATGATTTTTTCATGAATTTTCTAAAAACAGAATAGAAATAGTAATACTAGAAAAATGTTTTCAATTTCATTTGCACCTTGTAACTTGTTGAGCAAGGTGTGTACCTTCATGTGATGATATGTTATTACCATATATGTCATTTTGTCTTGTTATATAGACATACATCAAAAAAATGGATTCTTACCTTCATAATTATGGTAAATATATAGATGGTATTACAAGGTTATATCCATTGAAATACAAAGATTGGTAAACTATGACAAGTATAGTTTATGCTCACTACCCCAACAAATATTTGATAAACTATAATAGGTAAAGTTTATGATTCATTTACATAACAAACACATTACTAAAGGTATTACATATACAAAAGGGTTACTACCACTACGAATAATTACGATAAACTATAATAAGTATAGTTAAGTCTATTATACCCCCCCCCCCCCACAAACGAATACGCTAGTTATAATCGGTACAGTTAGGGAGTATATTCATTACAAACAATGTGATAAAGTATAATATGTATATTTTATGATTCATCTACACTACGAACTTATTACAAGATGGGATTCACTGTCACCACCACTTTTGATAAGCTATAATATGCATAGTTCATGTTCACTACCATTATCGCTATTTGATGAACTGTGATATGTATAGTTTATGTTCACCATAGCCATCACATTTGATAAACTATAATATGCATAGTTCATGTTCACTACCACTATCACGATTTGATGGACTATGATATGTATAGTTTATGTTCACAGTCACTACTACTATTTCGTCCACTACACTTGGATTTGATTTCGGTCTTTGGTTTTAAGACTACATTCTATCTAGAGTTCTTAGTTTTCAGCTATAATTTCTGAGTGTATATGCTAGAGTTATATAGAATCTAGTCGTGATTGACTTAGAATTGGTGGGTCTGCCTTATTTCATGTTCCTTGTTTGGTTGTGGGCCTAGGGCAGACCCATTACATTCGACGTTTTATCTAACTTTAACTTTGTATAACTTATATATACTTGGAGATTATAGAAGGAAACTATAGGGAATTCTAGGATGCACTATTTCATAACATAGAAACTTTCAATTCACTCTTTAAGGAAAATATCGGATTTTTCTGGAATAACTTAATTGCTTTTACAAGGAAAATAGTTTATTTCTCAATTAAAACTCTTATGAACTCACCAACCTTTGTGTTGACACTTTTTCAAACAACTTGTATTCTTAGGAAATTACCAAACAGGAAATCAACTGCTTTCGAGGACGGGACGCTAAGTTCATAATTTCAAAATTTATTTTGTCATCATGATGTAATTGATTTTGAAACATGTAAACTTACTCTATGATGTAACTCTTTTAATTATATTGATGATGGTTGTGTTTGCTTTCTTCACTATTATTCTCATTGTTATGATACTATACATGACATCATCCACCCCCGAACGTTTCCTCCGTTCTGGTTTGGGGGTGTGACATCGTTATTGAACTCTGAACAAATCAATGACGCGTCCATTAGATAAGGGATCATATATTCCTCTATTCTAGATATCATATGGACTGAGACATGGATTATAGTCATTCTATCTGTCCATTTGTTGTTCCCCGATTTCTGATTTATGGTGACTGACTAATTGAACAAATCAAATTAGTCTAGGCTTGGCCAAGCACTTAGGGGTGTCATCACTAAATCATCGAGGGTCCCATAGATATTGCTTTTATCCCTCCAAGGGTAAAAGGAATGGATAAACTTCGACTCATATGCTTGTTCTACTACTTGTTGAATCATACACAAAGGCACGTTTTATAAAATTGAGTTACCAATGCGTTTTCGTACAATCAATGTATAACCAACTCATAGTCAAAAATTCATAATATCTAGGTTTGAAGAATATAAGATATTATCGTCTAACGATCAGTCAAGATAAAATTCATGAAGTGATACAAATGAGCGTGGGTTTAATCCAATACTCAGAACTTATGAGCACTCATGAATGTTATAGTAACTCTTGCTATGTCCAATACTTTAGACATCTACAAGCCAACTTCATGACAGTCTTCATTCATACCTACTTCCAAAATATGACCGACTGTGGATGGTTTGAATAACTTAGTCATTCGGTAAGAATGACCTAGTTATTCTGGAAGTCAAAACATGCAAAGTGAAACACAAGAATAATACTAATTCAATATGGCCCCAAGCACCTTTAAGAGTAAATAGAACACCTTTTATTTAAACACCATATTGATTACACATTATTCATTATTTCAAATTTATCAACTTAATACTTGGATTAAAAATAATAGTTGTCCATGCGCCAAGCATGTACACTATGTTTTCTAAACAATAGTTATACTATACACCAAGTATGCACACTATGTTTTTCCAAACATTAGTTATGCCATACACCAAGTATGCACACTAAGTTTGTCTATGATCTTTACTTTGTGAAATAGATCAATTGAACATAATTCCAATGATTCTCATTTCATAATCCCAAATCCTTATCGTAAATGTAAGAATTCCAAATTCCTACCATTTACCGAAATCTGTTAGATTCTCAACTTATATGCATCGATCCTCTTGTAATGACTATGCACAAAGTCACAAAGACTTGTCCACAGACATTACAAAGTATTCCTATGGAGATCATTCCATGGAAACGAAGTCTCAAATTCAAAGTACAATGCTTTAAACATCCTTCTTGCATTAAGTTTCCTAATCTTACAAAAATTTAATGAATAACTTCCACCTATGGGAACAATTCCATATTCCCATTTTGACTATCACTTCTAAACAAGAGTAGCCTCTTTTCAAAATATATCAATATGGTCCTTCCAAAATTAACACTATACTTCCAACTGTCCCTGAGCAACCAATCTTTGGTAAACCTTAGATTGTCCTCGACAATTGCTTAATCATTTTAGTCATATCGAATTCTATACCTTTTGCCCTCTTAATGCCCCCAGGCATTTGGAAAATATAGAAAGGATAAATATTATAGCACATATAATCAATCCTATACCCGAAGTATATGGGACACGATTCATGATGTCTCACATAAAGACATGATCCTTGATCAGTCTTTTGCTACAATATATTTTTTTAATTTGCCATGTTTTCATAATTCTACTATGAAGAGGGATGACGTAATCATAATCGAATTCTGAGAATGCAATATATATAGAATTTCCTTAAGTTGATCCATTCCAACATAAACTTCATATATATCCTTGACTAAAGATGATTAAAATCTCAATCCAAGCTTATTAGAATTGAAATGAAGTATATTTCCCTCTCCCTTAATTATAGAAAAACAGCTTTTTCCCAATTGAAACTTTTGTTTTCTATAATTAACATTGCTAAATTGCAACACTTACCATAATTATCATGCTCTCACTAACAAGATGATTATTAGCATAACACTTATGCTCCCACTAGCTTTACATGTACTCGGAAATTAGCTGGACTTCTAGAAATCAACACTTTATTGACTTTCTTACCAAAGTTCAGATTTATAATATGAGATGCTTTGATAAAACTTTATCAAAATCATACACCTTTCCTTATATATTACACAAGTGTGTCTTAACAATTTCAGAACTATGAAAAGGGATGTGTAATCAAAGTCTCAATTGTTTAGACCTCTGCCATTCCTCACATGTCTGTGTTAGTGTGCCTGTTAACCACACACGCTCCACTAATGACTTTAAGAATCCAAATATCATAATTGCTATCTACTTAAAACCACTTAGTGAAAGCGTTTCCTCACCATCATTTTCATCAATCGGAGAGAAATCTTATGTCAATTAGATTTTATGGTGTATGTGTTCCTATCCATGTGAATTTGTCAAAACCACAATCACATGACAAGGTTAGTGACAAATCCAAACTCATATGAACGGAACTTGTGTAGTCTTAACTTCTTCCACCTGGCAACACAAGGGCCTACCATTGCTTCCAAGTTGTTATGCAACCAATTTAGAACTCTCAGAACGCATATGCAAAGCCAACTTTAACTGGAATAGGCACATAAATAAGAATATGTCAACACGATAGGTTATAAACCTCAAATTGTGTGCTAGTGATAAACTACAGGTTTTTTTCTTGATTAGATCTTAAAATTCTTTTAGGATCTTTATGACTCCCACTATCCTCTTGACATATAAGACTCTCTTGTCAAGACCCATTCCTTGACAAACAAATATTCAAGAGATAGTGCGGATTCTTTATCAAGACAAACACTTCACCCAATTGGCCTTAGTTGGTCTTTGTTTTATCCAAAACATCACAGCTTACCAATATCAAATGTACAAGAGTAGAACACATTTTACTCTTACATTTGACAAGTGTTATAAACCTTCTTTAAGATGTGTCACTCAAATTACAATCTTGGAGTATGAATCTAAGACTTGTTTTGGAACGAAGTATGACTCACCTTCTTGATTTAACCACTCAACAATTCATGACTCCTATTCTTAGCCATAAGAATGCACTAAGATGTCCTTAGAGGATGAGTTGTGATATGGTCTCACAATCATTAAGATGATCATAAAACATGATACTAAAGTACTCTCCCATCTTTTCAGATTTGAGAAACTTTTATCTTTCTGCCAAATTTGATTCTTCTCATTCGTTCTGCCATACGTCGAAACTTTTCCAATTTTTCAGAATTTTACTTAAACTTGTAAGTATAACCATATTTACGAAACTTTAGTAAATCATGACGAATGGTCTTACCGATCTTTTGTGGTGGACTTGACCAGTGCACAACAATGTGTACTCGATCCCTTAGTCCTTCGCTTGACTCACATATACATGTGAACAAGGAATTAGTTTTAATTTTCCAAAGATGGAAATTCTCATTCATCATTCAACTTGCATGATTCCAAGTTTTAGTCCAATTGAAAACTTGGGTGATGAGAATCTTTCCTTATTTGGTAAATTTAGACACTACCACAAATGAAAAAAATCAAATTCATATTCCCTTATTGCTAGAAACATACAAACATCAATTTTTCATAAATGCCATTGTAAGGAGATATAATAAAAATAAAATAAAACAAAATTTTATTTATAAATAAATGCGGAAAAAACTTTTTCCCTACAATGCAACTTTAAATGAAAACTATGCTATTACATATTTTTTTGCAATCTATCATAACTCTCTAAGTAGTAGCTCAAGAATCCGATCTTCGAACCATGCCATTGAAATCCATCTTCGCGATCAGATTCAGCATACTCTTACTTTAAGTTTCCTTCCCTTTGATTGATCCTGCCAAACATCAAAATGTAACTGGGTCACATTTTGTATTAAGAATCATCAATAAGGAACTTAACAGAGTTAGATAGTGGACTTACCTGAAGCAGAGTCAAACTTTTTGACTTGACCTTCTCTCAAATCTTTCAGGTAGCCAGGGCAGCTTCGCAACCAATGCCCCTTCCTTTGGCAATAGAAACATATGGACTCTTTGGTAATGGTACATGGGATTATCTCAGAATTAGCCTTTCTCTTTACCATTTGGTCAACCGAGTTGACTATGGCCGATCCCTTTCCATTGGGAAGAGAAAGCTTTTCTGGATATTCAATGTTACCATTGTCAATGTCCATGGAAGTTTGGGAACTTGATCTTCTAATCAAATTCGCTTTACCAGTGCTCCAAATCATTGCTGATTCAGCAACACCAAGCAAATAGATAAGATCATTAAGGGTCATGTCATAGTTTTTTACATAGTAGTCCCAAAGGAAACTCACTATGTGACTTAGAAAGTGATTTAACAACCAAATTTCTCAAGACTTTGACACCCAACTCTCTCGGCTTGTCAATATGTGACTTCATCTCCAAGATGTGAGCACACATAGACCTTGCTTGCCAATAGGGCTTGAGTGACCTTGAACTTGTAGGTTAGGGAGAATAATTGGAGGAGGTGGAGGAAGACAAGTATGATTTCCATGAGATTTGGGAAGATCATAGTTGTCTGAACTAGACATCTATAATGGGAGAAATTCAAGTTAGCTGATCAAAATTCCTTAATATAACACCCAATATGAAATATTAAGGCTAGGACCCAACATAATATTTTATAACTTGCAAGAGGCATGTCGTAATCCAAGCTATAGAATATTTGAAGGTAGGCGAATGACTATTCATCAATTTCCACAATGAAAAACGAAATAATTTATTAGGTTTTAATTGGATTTGAAACTCCTAGATCTTTTGAGATTCATTGAACTTTTCAATGACATGTTTCAATCTCGATTGTTCCCTCTCAAGTTTTTTGACTGGGATGCCGAGGATCATAAAACAAGGTGTGAATAACCATGCAAATATTTGATACCCTTAATATTTATCACTTAGTCAATGTGCCGGTTAACCACAAGCGCTCCACCGATCATGTGATAAACATTAAGTTGCCCTTTGCCTACCTTGTTAAACCCAGGTTAGTGTGCTGGTTAACCACACACGCTCCACTAGCGATTTAAGCAAGGTGCAAAGTGTAATTTCATGGGTTAGCACCAAATTCAAATTTTCCTAAAGTAACTAAGATTGGGAGTTTATAAAAGGGTTAGTTACTTTATATTTATCATTATACTTATAATGAAGGGAGGAATTATAGTCCTTGTCCTACTCGTTCGGCTAATGACCCTCCACCAATCAAGGAAGCGGTGGGTGAGAGTGGACACCCATTAAACTACCATTTTATAGGTAGTAACCTTATACCCCTCTTATAGACCGGCTTTGTGAATGAGGCCTACTAATGTTAAGACTGACTTTGTTCTTATACATATATATTATTAACTTATAATACTATAAAGCATAAGGGTTGAATTTTAACTTTTAAAATTCTAAGGGTTTAACTTGGAATTAAAGTATTCATGAGGGGAAACTTTACAAATTCCAAAACTTGTGGGAAAGTTATGAACTATTCAAAAACTTTTCAATTGCATAACTTATGTGTTTAAAGTAGTTTTAGTGAAAAACTCTTCAAGTTCCATAACTTGAGGACAAGTTATGGAAGACTTTAAAACATTTAAAAATTGAGACTCTTCATTTTCATAACTTATGGAAATCTTATGAGTTTTAAGAATCATAAATGTGACTTTTCATATAACTTGAGGACAAGTTACAAAAACACATTTTATGAATAACTTTTAGATCAATTTGGATTGAAAACACATTATCACATAATTTTTCTATTAATCTAAGCAAACTCATAAGAACAAGATAATCCATATCAAACAATTTTCATGTAATTAGTCTAACCATTAAACTAATACAAAACATGAATCTATTGACAATTATCTTTTGAATTGGATTAGAATGAACATTACCACATCAAAAATAGGTTTATATGTTCAAACACAGCTTAAGGTAATGATTCTAGTCCATTTCCAGCCTTAAAAGTCGAAAATATGCTGTCAGGGGCTCCTTTTGTTGAGTGTAGGAACCTACTCGACAAGTAGGATGAATTTCTTCATGGACTCAGCGAGTCCATCAGTGGACTCGGCGAGTCCACTGCCCAGAAAGCCAGAATTTTCGATTTTTAAGTTATTTTAGCAAGTATAACTTGAAAACAAGCCTTAGCTCTGATACCACTGAAGGGTTTTAGTATACCACAACATCCTATGGTGCACATACAACCCTAAATACATTGGATCTATGTTTTCACTAATTATACATGTAAATGGTTTCAAAGGCATTAAACCTATAACTAGCATGCATTCTCATATACCAAACAAGATACTAGTTAGAGTAACATACTTCTTGTGTTGTAGCTTGATTCCATGGAGCTTAAGAGCCTAGTTCCTCAAGTTTTACACCTCAAATGGTTGACACAATACCAACAACAATTGGAATAACTAGAGAATAAGGATACTTAGGAACCATAGACCTCTTTATATAGTTTGGAGGATTAGGGTTACATTCATGTAAACCCTAACACCCATGACCTTTCATTTCCATAGGATCCATGGGTTAAACACTCCATGGATTATCCATGGAAGCTTAGCCCAACCTAAATGAACTTGGCCCACCATTTATATAAGAGTCCATATTTATTTAGTTCCTTTTTGATCAATAGAATTAATTCTAAATTAATTCTTGATCAATACTAATTAAATAATACGATTTCATATTAATATATTAGAACTTATAATATATTAATATAAATCACTAGTATCCTTTTTCTCATTTTGTCTATCCAATTGTTCCGATGCCATGTAACCCGAAATGAACCATGCTGTCACACCCCAAAACCGGAACGACGGAAACGTTCTGGGGTGGATGACGTCATGTCAAGTATCACAACATATGCAGTATAGTAATCAAAGTACAACAACCATGCATTAATAGTAATAGTTTTACATTGTTTACATTCCATAGAAACATCAAATTAATACAAGTAATAATATAGGTGCAGCTTGGTACTAAACTGTCTTCACCAAAAGCTCCTGAGATGTACTTGTCTATTGCTGACCTGAGAATACAAGTTATTTTGAAAGTGAGTATCAGCATTTTTATAAATGCTGGTGAGTTCATAAGTATTTAGTGTTATTTGTGTAAGTTCAAAATAACTTTATAAAAGTAGTAGTTTAGAGTCTATAGTGGATTAGAGTCCTTTCTAGAAAATCCTATATTTTCTAATTAAAAGCAGTCTTCTACCACGACTTGACAGAGTTATGTTGTAAAAGTAATTTTCCCTTAAACATTATCGTTACCAAAATACGGTGTTTGATTTTAAAGAAAGTAGGAGAATATCAGGGAAAATAACATATGCCTCAACAGTGAAGACTGCTGACTAAGGCAAAAGAAATCATAGACTCCAGGAGAGTATCGAATGAACGACACGCCTGACTCAGTCTAACAAAAGGAGATACAGGCCCCAGACGGTATCAAATGAAAGATACAGCTAGCAAGGTCCAAAACAGTGAATACAGACCCCAGACAATATCAAATGAAAGATACAACTAACAAGGTCTAAAACAGTGGATACAGACCCTGGACAGTATCAAATGAAAGATACAGCTAGCAAGGTCCAAAACAGTGAATACATACCCCAGACAGTATCAAATGAAAGATACAGCTAACAAGGTCTAAAACAGTGTAATTCTAAGAGTGTGTTTCCAGCATACAGTGTTAAACTTCGTTACCTTAAGGCCATGAATTATAAGGTAAACATGGAGATACTCGTAACCATACTAATTGACACTAGAGTACTTCACGCCCTGCAAGCGTCGGTGTAAGTATGACATTTGTCACCCCTTGGCTTGGTAGGCCGTGGATTGTAGCTAGCAGTCAGGGTGCGGGGGTGTCAATCCCGTATAGATCTATACACACAATGTCCACTCTCCTTACAAGAGACTCTGGTTACCAACTCGA
Source organism: Lactuca serriola (assembly GCF_051521515.1). Classification (NCBI taxonomy): domain Eukaryota; kingdom Viridiplantae; phylum Streptophyta; class Magnoliopsida; order Asterales; family Asteraceae; genus Lactuca; species Lactuca serriola. The sequence continues at coordinate 116,792,337 of NC_136412.1, forward strand.
CGACGGGGAGATCCGTGTCTTGAAGATGTATCTCGAACAGTGAATTCTGATGTAAGTGTTGGACTAGCAGTAGAGAGTCATAACTGAACCGATCGATGTAAACCTATATGTCTATACATGTATACATGATATATAATTAATGATCAAACGACCTTCGGACGGATATCCGATCCCACCAGACCACATCCCAACGAGGAAAAGGAAATAGGGCGAACTAGCCTTCCTAAGTCCTTTAAACACTAATTATATAACTATACAAGTACAGGCATACATTTAACTAAGTAGAAGCATTTAACGAAGTTGAAGTGTTTATCGAAGTGGAAGTGTTTCACGAAGTAGAAGCGTTAACAAGTATAAGCGTATCACGACGTAGAAGCGTTAACAAGTATAAGCGTATCACGAAGTAGAAGCGTATCACTAAGTTAGGGCGTTAACAAAGTAATAGCATTTAACTAAGTGGAAGTATAACGAAGCAGTAGTATCTAACAAAGTATGAGTATAAAAACATGGAAGAAAACTTTGATGAAAACTTTGGAAAACCTTTATACTTAAGAAAATCACGACTTGGTATTCATTTGTAAAATAAGTTTCAAAACCTTCAGAAATCCTTTGAAAACCTTTCATTAACAAGTTTTAAATGAAACTTTGATAAAACATTCAGCGCGAGATTTAATTTGAGGAAAGCTTTGAACAAGTAAAGACGTTTTAGAAAACCATTTACAGTATCATACTTGGTAAAACAGTTAACAGTGTAATAAATCCTTGTGCATGCGGGTTATCAATCACATGTGATTGATATAATAACTGGCATGTTTAACTTGTATCCCTCCCCATAAAAACATGTAAAAACATTTAAAAGGTTAATTCAGGGGTATGAACTCACCTATCATAAGTGGATCGGGTGAAGGTGCCGGTATAGGATGCTAAGTGTCAAGTGAGGACTTGACCTCACACACTAATCCTATTCAACATGTAGTGATACATTTAAGTATCTAATTAGTCATTTAATAACTAATTAAGCAAGTAAGGATGTCTTACGACATAAAAACACTTTGCTACAAGTGCTAGAAGTATCAAGGGTTGCATAGAAGGTGTGTATGGACTCACATTGGAGTTTACCCTTCAAATGAAGGCCCTTATGGGTGTTTACGGTTTCAAGACCTTTTCTCCCATGAGTTTACGGCCATAAACTCATGGTAGTGGTGTCATGGGATGTTTAAAGGTCTTAACTCACTCATGGAATCATACTAGAGTTGAATCAAGGGCTAAGGAAGTGATTGGGGTTCAAAATGGGCACAATATGGAGTTTACGGTCCATTGTTCACTCCTTGAGGAATTTACGGCCATAAACACATGAGTTTATGGTCGTAAACTCATGTTAGCCCATTCCTTTGGTTGTTTGGTGGTTCTAACTCATGCATGTAAGGTTCTAGTGGCTTTTAGAGGCATAGGAATGTGTTTAGGGCACTTAAACACCTTGGAAAGGTGTTTACGGTCTAAGGAGATGCACTTGGGGAGTTTACTACCTTAAACACATGAGTTTACGGCATTAAACTCATGTTAGTCCATGAATCGCGTTTTTGGTGCATCAAACGAAGGGTTACAAGGATCTAGGCACTCGTGGAAGCTTTTGGAAGTGTTTGAGGGGTAGTTTAACACCTTAAAAGGTGTTTATGGTCCATGAATATGGTTTTACGGTCTAAGAACATTCTTAGACCGTAAACTCATGTTTACTCCCCATTTGGTCCGATTTTGGTGTTCTAAGTCCTTTCGGGTAAGCCTCTAAGTCATTGCTAAGCTCCATAAGTGTTTTGGAAGGGTTTTTGAGCATTGAAACCCCTTTATGAGTGTTTACAGTCCATGAAGGTGTTCATGGGCGATAAACTCATGTTCTTTGGGTTTTTGGATGATTAAGCCCCGAATTTGAAAGATAGATAAGTTAGATAACAAGCTAGGAAGGTTAACTTACCGATTTGGAGCTTGAATGAGTGATTTTTGACCAAAACCCATTTGTAGAGAGAGAAAGTAGAGAGAGAGAGAGAGAGTGTCTAAGGTGGGAAAAAGGTGGGAGTGAATCCCACTCAACACTTATATAGGGTGGGGCTTATGGCCTGGCTGGGTTTCTCCTGACACCAACCGCAAACGGGTTTTTCACGTCAACCGTTAAACACGACAACATCTTAAAATTATACCATCTTAATTTTTGTTCGCTTGACGAATATTATTTAAAATATTCCAATGGGTTTAATTCCGCTCAAAAATATTTTCGGGATAAATTTGGCTAATTTTTGACGTAACTAATTTTGACATTAACTTCGACGTTAAAACTAACGGAAATTTTTGGGTTGTCACACATGCGAAATCGGGTCAAGTACATACCAATTACATTTATGGACTTAGACGCTAATCCAACAGTTTTTTGTGTTGGCGCTTTATCGAAACGGGCGATGTGCCCCTTCCTGTTGTAATTATTACATTATATCTCCCGGCAGGCTCCATGGTGATGGTAGTTGCACTTGTTGCATTTTAGAAGAGTCCCAACATATTGCTTGGCTGGTGCAGGGGCAGTGATGGCATGGACAACCACGGTTTGTTGTTTCTTAACCAGTTCTTGAGCGGGTTGTCCCTTTTTCTTATTCCCAAACTTCCGCTTGTTGTCTCCCCTCCTTGGTTGTTTGGGCTGTTGGAATAGGCGTCTAAGCCCATAACTATTTTGGTATGTACTTGACCCGATTGTGAGCATGGTCCTTTTGGGTTGTCTTCACTTTAGCAATTGATAGGATGAACTAAGGAGAAAGAGGATTAACTATGATTTATTAACATATTATATGAATAGAGAAATCATATTGTTTAATTAATATTAGTTAAGAATTAATAAGAATTATTTTGTGGCTAAAAGAGATTAATTAAATAAAGGGGACTAATTGTGTAACTATAAGATAGTTGCATAAATGGGCTAATGGACTCCATAGAAGTTGGAGTGGACGAATCTATAGGGAAACCCATAAGAATTCGTCCAAGGCCACTAAGGAGGGAGTCAATGGGCTGCTTAGGGCCTAGGCAGTCAAATTAGGGTTTCCGAGTTGAAAACCCTAATAGCCTACCTATATAAGTGTTGGATTAGTGTCTAAGTCCATAACTATTTTGGTATGTACTTGACCCGATGGTGCATGGTCCTTTTGGTTGCCTTCACCAAAGCAACTTGATAGGATGAATTATGGAGAGAAAGGATTAAATATGATTTATTAATATATTATGAGAATAATATATTAAAGGAGAAATCATATTGTTTAATTAATATTAGTCAAGAATTAATTAGTAATTGGTTTTGTGACTAAAAGAGATTAATTAAACTTAAGGGACTGGAATTGTAATTTGGGCCATCGATTGTCTTAAATCAAGAGGTGGACGAATTCTTATGGGAAGCCCATAAGGAAATCGTCCAAGGGCTTGATTAAAGGAGTCTATGGGTTGCTTAGGGCTTAAGCAACCAAATTAGGGTTTCCGTGTTAGATAACCCTAATAGCCTCACTATATATAGAACCCTTAAGGCTCAAAAACGTGGACAAGCAACCTTCTAGGGTTTTTACACGGTTTTGGCAGCCTCCATCCTCTCTCCTCTTCATCCTCTTGCTTATGGTGTTTGTGAACCATTAGAGGAGTGACACTTGTGACTCTAAGCCTTCCAAAGTCAATTCAAGGAGGAATTGGGATTGTTATTACTACATAACAATCAAGGTAATATCTTAAACCTAATTATATGTTAATATTGATTTCCATATGCTAGAATTAGGGTTTATAGTCTTGGATTCAAAGCATGTACAATAGAGAAACCTAGATCCAAGCATTAGGGTTTGTATGAGCACATAGGATGTCTTATGACCAAAACCCATCAGTGGTATCAGAGCCTAGCTTGGTTTCAATTGTATTGATGCATTGTATAACTGGAAAATTCATTTTTTGGGTTTCTGGAGGCTGGACTCGCCGAGTCCATGACTGAACTCGCCGAGTCCATGCAGACTCGCCGAGTCCAAGCCTGACTCGCCGAGTCAGCTCGTCAGATGGAGGGTATTTCAGGATTTCTTGTTGTTTTTGCTTATGGATAGTTACCTTATCATGTTAGATCAATATTAATCCGATTATATGATATATTTGACTATAATTTTGATCTAATTGAAGATATTTATCAATTAATAAGATAATTGTTTCCTTGTGTGATAATTGATTAATTATTTTGAGTAAATTGATAAATTGTTTTGCAAGAAATCATTAAATAAATCAAATATGGATAATTATGTGATTAATTGTTAATTTAGATTATTTTTCATTTGATGCTTGTTGTTATGAAAAGTTTCATATTTTTCCCTTTAGGTTTTATAGTTTAAATTTGAACCCAAAAGTTTTGTTGTTTTGAAATTTAAATAGTTGAAACCCTAATGTTTTGAAAAAGGTTTCAAAACTTGCCCTCAAGTTTTGGAATTTAAATTTTGATTAAATAGTTTAATTTTGATGTATTTTTAAATTCTAAACCCTAATGTATTGAAATGTTTCAAAACTTGCCCTCAAGTTTTGGAATTTAAAAGTTGATTAAAAGTTTAATTAGGAAGTTTAAATTCTAAAACTCTAGTATTGTTTTGAAAAAGTTCAAATCACTCCCTTATGGTTTTATTAATTAATTAAGGTGTATAATTAAAAGAGATTTAATAAATCCATAAAAGTTTACGTTAACCATTTAATTGAATTAAAAGTGTAATTGTTAAAGTTAACCACATAGTATTTTAAAAGTTACAAAATACACCCTATACTATATATAACATTAAAAGTCTAACATTATATATATGTATGAGTAAAAGTCAGTCTTACCGTTAGTAGGCCTCATTCACGAAGCTGGTCTATAAGGGGTGTTTAAGGAAATTGCCTATAAAATGGCGATTGAATGGGTATCCACTCTTACCCACCGCACTCTTGACTAGTGGAGGGTCGTTAGCCGAACGGGTAGGATAGGATGAAACATTCCATTATAAGTATAATGAAGTATAAAAGTAACTAAGTGTTTTCACAAAATTCCCAATCTTAGTTACTTAGGCAAAAGTGAATTGATTTAATTCCATGAAATTACACTTTGTGCCCTTGCGAAGACGTTAGTGGAGCGTGTGTGGTTTACTGGCACACTAAATGGTTCTAAGCAAAGGTAGCAAAGGGTGACTAAATGTTTTTCATAGTTCGGTGGAGCATGTGTCGTTTACCGGCACATCGAATAGGTGACCGTAACATGTGAGGGCACCATGTCAGTTTGCATGGTTATTCACACCCGCTTTGTAATCCTCGGCATCCCAGTCACAAACAAGAGGGGCATATAGATATTTAAACATGCCATTGGAAGTCCAATGAATCTCAAAGGATCTATGAGTTTTCATAGATTTAAAAACTTAAATTTCTTTTTTCGTGGTGGAAATTAGTGAATCGTCATTCACTTACCTTCAAATATTCTGCAATTAGGGTTACGGCATCCCTCTCCCGAGTTGTAGAATATTGTGTTGGGTCCTAGCCTTAGTATCTCATTTGGGTGATTTACTAAGGACTCAATCTATCAACTAACTTGAATTCGTTTTTCTCCCGTTTTGTAGATGTCAAAGTTCGACAACTATGGTCTTCTCAAATCCCGTGGAACAAGCATTCCACATGAAGATGATATTCCACGATTCGATCGAAGAACAAGAAATCATGCTTCACTTCCTCTACCTCCTCCAATTATTCTCCCTAACCCACAAGTTCAAAGGCTTGAAAAGTTCAAGATCACTCAAGCCCTTTTGGCAAGTAAACATAAAGAAGGAAAGTCTGTGTGTGCACACGTCCTAGGGATGAAGTCACACATTGATAGGTTAAGAATGTTGGGATCCGTTGTCTGTGAGGAAATGGCTGTTGATTGGGTTCTTTAGTCACTTCCCAACTCATATAGTGAGTTCGTAAGAGAGTACTATATGATGAACTACGACGTGACCCTTATATATATCACCTATATGCTTATTGCTGCTGAATCAGCAATGATTTGGTGCAATAGGAAAGCAAAGTTGATTGGTGAATCTGCCTTCGAGACCTCTATGGATATAGACAATGGCAACGAAAGACATGCTATGATCGAAAAGTTTGATCACAAGAGAAAGACAATGTCTGAAGTAGTTCCATGTCATGTTCCAAAAGAGTCAATTTGCTTTTACTGCCAAGAGAAAGGGCATTGAAGACAAAGCTGCCCCATTTACCTAAGAGATCTCAGAGATGGGAGAGTCGAAACGTATGGCTCTAATTTAGGTAAAATCCATTGACTAAATCTTTTAAGCTTCTATTCTATATTTTTAATACATAATGTGATGAGATTACAATTGATGTTTTGTAGGATCGAAGAAAAGAAAGGAAGCTGAAGGGAAGAAGTGAGCAAAATCTAACCGTGAAGGAATGGATTTCGATCGCATTTCTCGAAGATTAGATTCTTGAGCTACTACTTAGAGTTAGATTTAGATTGCTAAGAAAGATGTCTTAGCATAGTTTTTCAATGAATTGCATTGTAAGGACAAATTTTTTCGCAATAAAATAAATTTTGATTTTATATTATTTGTTTATCCTTGCAATGGCGTATATGAAAAATTGATGTCTGAATATTCGCAATAATGGATTTCGTTCTTATTATGTTATTTATGGAAAGTCGAGAATTTACCAAATAGGGAGAGTTTCTCATCGCCCAAATTTAAATTGGACAGAAATTTGGAATCAAGCAACTTGGTTGCACGATGAATGAGAAATTTCATATTTGGAAATTAGACAAATTCATCGACAAAGTGTCAAGTGAAGGACTAGGAGATCGAGCACACAAAGTTGCGTGTTGATAAAGTCCACCATAAGAGTAACAAAGATATTCGTCATGATTTACTAAAGGTTTAGTAAATATGATTATACTTATAAGATTAAGTGTAATTATGAATTGATTGAAAAGGTTTAAATCAATAGTAGAACGAACAAGAAGAATCAAGTAGGCAGAAAGATAAAAGTTTCTCCATTCTAAGAAGAAGGGAGAGTGCCTTTTATGCTTTATGATAGGTCTTAATGATTAAGAACCATATCTCAATTGATCCTCTAAGTGAGTCTTAGTACAATTGTATGTTTAAGAAGAGGAATCAAGAATTGAAGAAATGGTTAAATCAAAAAGTCAATCATACTTTGTTCCAAAACAAGTCTTAGAGTTAAGATTGTGACAATGAGTGACAAGTATTAAGAAGGTTTATAACATTCATCAATTGTGGAAGGTTGTGATGTCTTGGATAAGACAAAGACCAACAAAGACCAAAGTTATGAAGTGTTTTGTTTTGATAAAAGCTACACTAACTCTTGAATATTTGTTTGTCAAGAAATGTTTTGACAAGAGAATTGTATATATCAAGGAGTCAGTGGGAGTCTTAATAGTCTTGAAAAGTTTCAAGAACAAATCAAATAAACCTTATCGATCATCACTAGCACACGAGTTGAGGTTTACAACCTATCGTGAAGACATTATTTTGTTTCTGTGCCAATCCAATCGAGTTAATTATGCATGTGAGTCCTATGAGTTCTCATTTGAATGCATAAAAGGCAAGGACCTTGATCAATGGAAAGTACATTGATAGGAAATGGTGAGCTGCTTAACTACTTGGAAGATGTGGTGGGCAGCTGTGCTACCATAAGGCAAGAAATCAAGATTAAGAAAGTTCGATCCATATGAGTTTGAATTCGTCGTAAACTTTGGTTTTGACAAATTCACATGGATAGGAACAAATACACCGTTTAAATCTAAGTTTCATAAGATTTCCTCCTTCATGAAAATGATTGTGAGAAAATTTTTTCACTAAGAAAGATTTTAAGAAGATAGTGATTGTAAAATTGCATTCTCGAATTCGATTATGGTTACGGTATCCCTTTCCATAATTTGAATTGTGATGTTTGGCAATTAGTCTTAATCGTTTAGACACACATATGAACTATCTAAGGCAAAGGTGTATAAGTTTAAGAGGCGTTGATATAAGATTATCAAAGCATTAAGTATTAGAAACATGGACTTAAGAAATTCAATAGGTATTGCTTTTTTGAAAGTTAAGATGTTCATAAATACATGTCGAAGCTAGTGGGAGCATAAGTGTTATGTTTTATAGTAATCATCATGATATTGGGAGCATAAAAGTTATGATTGTATGATTATTAAGGAAAGTATTGCAAGGTTAGTAATATTAATTATAGAAAACAAGAGTCATACTTTGCAAAGTTGTAAGAGTTGAAAGGTTGTTTTGCTATAATTAAGGGAGAGAATATTATGCTTCATTTCAAATCTAAAGGATTAGGTTGAGAAATGTTAATAAACTTAGTCAAAGGTACATAGTTTGTTCTTAAAATTTCGATTATGATTACGGCATTCCTCTTCACAATTCGAATATTGAGAACATAGCAAATAAAACATTATGCGTCGTGTCCCATACGCTTCGGGTATAGGATCGATTGCAAATGCTTTAATGTTTGACCATTCTAAAATTTTCCAAATGTCTAGCGCATTTAGAGGGAAAAAGGACTAGAATCGGTTTTGACTAAAATAAATAAACAACTATCAAAGGACAATCCAAAGTTCGACGAGGATTGGTCGCTTGTGAGTAGTTTGAAGCATGGTATTGGATGGACCATATCGACATTATTATGAATAGAAAAGATTCTATTAAGAATGAGTTGTCATATGGAAATTATGGAAATGTTTCCATACCAGATGGACCATATTGACATCATTACGAATAGATAAGATTCTATTAAGAATGAGTTGTCATATGGAAAAAATGGAAGCGTGTCCATATTGGGAATTGAATATTGAAAATCTATGTCTAGATTAGAAACTTTTATGCAAAAGGATGTTCAAAGGAATGTACTTTGAGTGAGAGACATCAATCTAAGGAATTGTCTTGTAACAATCTCCGATAGAGGACTTTGTAATATCATTGTCAATAGTCTTTGTGACTTTGGTGCAGTGACATTACGAAAGGATAGTTGCATAGAATGTTAGAATCTAGCATATTCTATAAGTAACAAGAATTTGATATTCTTTAACTTATGAAAAGAGGATTTGGAGTTGTGAAATGAGAAGGATTGGAAATGTGTTCAATGTGATCTATTTCACAAAGTAAGAACCATAGGTAAACATTGTGTGCATGCTAGAAGCATGGGACAAGTGTTGGAATTCAAGTAAGAAGTTAATTACCCGAAACGACAAATAATGAGTAATCAATATGGTGATAAATAAAAGGCGTTTTATTTATACTCAAAGGTTTGAGGCCATATGGGATTAGTATTATTCTTGTGTTTCACATTTGCATGTTTTGACTTCCAGAATAATTGAGTTTATTAAGAATAATCGAATTATTCGAACGGGCCACAGTTGTTCATATGTTGGAAGTAGATATGAATGAAGACTGCCGTGAATTGGTGTGTGGATTGTCTAAAGAGCATTAGACATAAGCAAATGTTTGCTGCAACGCTCATGAGTGCTTATGAATATGATTTGAGCATTGGATTAAACCCACGCTCACTTGGATCACTCCATGAATTGTATCATGAGTGATTGGTGAGACGATAACATCTTATATTCTTGAAACCGAGATGTGTGAGTTGTATCTTGCGAATCGGTTGCACATTGATAATATGTAAACGCAGTAGTAACTTGGTGTTATAAAACATATTGTTGTGTGTGATTCGGTGCGTAAGTGCAAGTGAGCATTGTATCAAAGTTTATCCATTCCTTTTATTCAAAGTAGGATAAAGGCGATATCTTTGGGCCCCTCGATGGTTTAGTGATGACAAACGTAAATGCTCGGCCGGGCTAGGGCTAATTTGATTTGTTCAATTAGTCTGTCATCATAAATCAGAAATCAAGAAGCAGTACAAAGAGAATGATTTGAAATCATATCTCATATGATATCTAGAATGGAGGAATATATGATCCCTTATCTAAGGACACGCGTATCTGATAGGATCAGAGTTGACAGCGGCTTTGGAAAGCTACGATTGCAGATCAGGATCTGAAGTCATACGCAGAATAGTTATTAGACTTATCCAAGTGGGAGACTGTTGGATTAGTGTCTAAGTCCATAACTATGTTGGTATGTACTTGACCCGATGGTGCATGGTCCTTTTAGGTTGCCTTCACCAAAGAAACTTGATAGGATGAATTATGGAGAGAAAGGATTAAATATGATTTATTAATATATTATGAGAATAATATATTAAATGAGAAATCATATTTTTTTAATTAATCTTAGTCAAGAATTAATTAGTAATTAGTTTTGTGACTAAAAGAGATTAATTAAACTTAAGGGATTGGAATTGTAATTATAAGATAATTGCAATTTGGGCCATGGATTGTCTTAAATCAAGAGGTGGACGAATTCTTATGGGAAGCCCATAAGGAAATCGTCCAAGGGCTTGATTAAAGGAGTCTATGGGTTGCTTAGGGCTTAAGCAACCAAATTAGGGTTTCCTTGTTAGATAACCCTAATAGCCTCACTATATATAGAACCCTTAAGGCTCAAAAACGTGGACAAGCAACCTTCTAGGGTTTTCACACGGTTTTGGCAGCCTCCATCCTCTCTCCTCTTCATCCTCTTGCTTATGGTGTTTGTGAACCATTAGAGGAGTGACACTTGTGACTCTAAGCCTTCCAAAGTCAATTCAAGGAGGAATTGGGATTGTTATTACTACATAACAATCAAGGTAATATCTTAAACCTAATTATATGTTAATATTGATTTCCATATGCTAGAATTAGGGTTTATAGTCTTGGATTCAAAGCATGTACAATAGAGAAACCTAGATCCAAGCATTAGGGTTTGTATGAGCACATAGGATGTCTTATGACCAAAACCCATCAATAAGGAACCCTTAAGGCCCCAAAAACGTGGTGAAGTAATCCCTAAGGGTTCTTGGACGTTTTTGGTGCTCCTCCTTCTCCTAGGTCATTTTGTTGCTCATGGTGTTTGTGACTCCATTAGAGGTTCAACATTTGAGGCACTAAGCTTTCAAGAGTCAAGATCAAGGAGATTTGTGATAGTTATTGCTACATAACAATCAAGGTAAGATCTAAACCATAGTTCATATGTTAATTCAATTATTGTATCCTAGATCTAGGGTTTATGAGCTTTGAATGATTATTACATGTACATGCTGCATATTTGACTTTGAATTCCTCCGGGCATGCACAGATTTTGAACACGGACTCGGTTTTCACAAACCATCTTGTCAAAGTGACGACATCGCCGCCATGATAAGTCCTAGGTTTTCAGTTCATGAATTCTTTGTAGGAGCACATTCGTGGGTGCCCTTGGCTTTCACCCAAATTGGAACTGTTGATCCCGTTTCCGGTTCCAATGCTATTTCCATTCCCATTCCCATTCATTCCGTTATTGCTCATTTGGGCCATGGAGGCAGCCATAGTGGCTGTTACAGCAGCCTAGAACACGACAAAGTCCATCTGAGGAGGGGGCGGTGGTGGATTTGCTGAGGTGTTGACGACACGTCCGTTAACTCTTTATCAAGGCATCTTTCTGCCATAAAGTTTAAAGGTAGAATGATGATAAGTCTTTGATAAGGGTTATGAGTTGGGTATTACCGTAATGGAATGTCTCGGTTATATATGTATTAAGTCTTGTTGTCATTGTAATTTGCAAGCAATTAACAAATGAAATATTACTATAATGAGTAAGCAATCGCAAAGAAAATAGCAACACTTAATGAAATAAAATGAACGCCCATTTCATTGATAATATAGTATTAGTACATAGTTTTGTAAAAATTGATCTTTAAGAAGGTCTACAATACGTCAAGAGATAAAAAGGAGAAATTTTGACAGCATAACGACCCCGTGAATGTAGTCACTTATTCGTATGGTTGAACCTACATACAAGAAAGAGTAACTTTTAGTCTATAACAAAATGTGAGTAGTATGAGCCCTACTCGCGGCGTGTTGTCTCATGTGGTTCATGGGATGAACTCGTGGAGGCCTACATCTCCGTTATCCGACGCTCATCCGTGATCACCCTCTCCTCGAGAGTCGAGTGTCTTTCCTGGTACTCTCTCATTTTCGCCTGAGCGGTGGTGAGGTCCCCCTAGAGAAGATCAACGATACCACATATCCGTGCGTAGTCTCTCTACAGTCATCGAGACTATACGACGGTGACCTCCGCGGCAGCTCCTACCTCCAAGATCTGACTTGCCGATGCCCTGGTCTGATCCCCGAGATGTATGATTTGTTGAACCATGACATGGAGGGCCCTGTCTGCCGGACCTCCGTGACTGAGGTTATAGAAACCTCGCTCCATGCCGTATGGGGAACGCTGGTGTTGCTGTCTGCTCCACTTGTCTAGGTCCTCTGCCAAACGGGGCATGGGCCCCTAGTAGCCCCAACGATATGCGGGAACCCGGGCGACATAGGGAGAATTAATGACTTCGGACTCTACGTCCGAGTTCTCCTCTATTTCCTCTCCATCTTCTTCCTCCTCTAGATCTACTTCGGGGTCTTCCTCCACTATCTCCTCAGGATCCTCTTCGGTATCCTCCTCGATCCACCCGTCATTTCCCTGGTTAGGAAATAGGGGTCTCCAGGCCTATGGAATCCTGCCATGACGTATGTGCAAGAATAAAGATACGAGAAATGTAAGAAGGGTTTAAGTGTATGACGTTGTAATATTTTAAAATATTCCTATATTATTTTAAACTTTATGTCTGATTCTAGAGTCTCTTTGTAAGTTTTAGATTCGTTGTTCACCACAACCATTCCCAAACACATGTTAGTCATATCTCGCATAAATATAGTTGATCAGGCTATATTTATCCCAGATATGATTACATAACTATCTAAGCTTAGTCTTAGCGTCCAACTTATCTTAATACTTTTTCATATTGTTCATATTATGACACTGTCCTAATATGTATGCATATACGTATACTCTTATATATATAATACTATTATATTTTAAAAGTATACTTCTTAGTCAGAGTGTTTTTAGCCCATTGTATTTATAGTTGTATACATTACATGGTTTGATATACTTAGTTCACTATAAACAATTCTCTAATACTAATCTGTCACACCCCCAAACTAGAACGGCATAAATGTATGGCGGTGGATGACTTTCGGTACAGTTTCATAACAAATGAATAATAGTGACCAAAGCCATACAACCATTATATTGATAATTAAAAAGTTTACATTGTACACAAAACATTGTTAACTTGATATTAAATACATATGTCAAAATTAGATAATGTGACACGGCGACGCCCCATCTTCAATATCCTTTTGGTTACCTATTTACAAATTTCCTGAGAATGCAAGTTGTTTTTGAAAATGTGTCAACAATTAAGTTGGTGAGTTCATAAGAGTTTTGTATGAGAAAAATTGGTAACTTTTCCTTGTAAAAATGATAGAGTGTGCTTTTATAAAGTCCGATATATGATTCGTCCAATATGATAGTGTAGTATCTATAATTCCCAAACTATACCAAATGTCTCACAAAATCTTATTAACAGGTTTACACTAGTGTAATGAAACCCTTTCTAAAAGTATTACCCTTCCATAAGGGCCATATAGTGTAAAATAATTATACCTTTAAATAATTATATGATTCGTCCAATATGATAGTGTAGTATCTATGATTCCCAAACTATACCAGTTATAGTTTATTATGAATGTTTTGTTAAATCCATTTATATAAACATTTATATAAATATGTAATAGTTATCTTGTCTAGATATTTTTAAAATATTATATCATAAAAACTTATATCTAACACAAGTATGAGAAATTTGTATGAAAAAATCCATTTCTAGCTTTTGACTTCCAGAATAATTACTTTATTCAAACTCTCCACAGTTAGTCAGATGTTGGAAGTATGTATGAATTAAGACTGTCATGAATTGGGCTTGTAGAAGTATAAGGTATTAGACATAGCAAAAGTTGCTAGAATATTCATGAGTGCTCATAAGTTCTTAGTATTGGATTAAACTCATGCTCACTTGTATCACTTCATGGAATTTATTTCGAGTGATCATGAGACGGTAATATCATATATGGTTGACCTGGAGTCAACGTCTCCTTCATTTTTTCATGTATGTTAACATGTTGTGTGTTTCGATTTCGTAGGCTTCCAACAGGTGTGATTTATGGGGTTTTTTCTGTAGAATTCTTTATAACATGTTTAATTTACTACCAGTTGCAAAAATCAGCAACAAACCTTCCCAAGAATGTCAAACGATCTACCATTGGTGTTCATTCTTGGTGCTTTAAATTTTTAACAGGTCATCCTTCTTTTTGTTTTGTTTTATGCTTGCAATAGGTTTGAAAATATTAAACAAACTACCAAGTTGATGCTCATATTGATAAACAAACTAGCAATTTGAAGCTCATCTTGGTCTTTTTATTGTGTATGTGTGTGTTTTTTTCAATTTGGATTATTATTGATTTAGTGATTTTTTTCTTTTGTTGTATATTTGAATGATAACAGATCTGGAAGGACTGATATCATTTTTTGAAAGGCACGATTTTTTATGTTATTTATGTATAATTATTGGTGTTTATATAACTTTTGTATTGAAATAACTATTTGCTTCAGGATTAACTTCAAATTATGTTTTGTTGTTTTAGAGCTGAAGATGGGATGTCATTAAATGTCATGGAAATACTTAATGATGTTTTTTTTACCGGTGCTTATGTAATTTTCAGGGCAGCTGATAAACAAACGAGCCATAAGGGTATGTTTACATTAATATATGTATTTGTTCATATATGTAGGAAGCATTTAAAAGAAATGAACATAATCTTCATCTTTAATAACCATATGTTTCAAATCTGATTTTTTAATGTTCTGTTTGCAAGGATGAAGATTTGAAGATGGAAAGCGTGTGGAGGATATTTTGAAGATTTGAAATGGACATTACAGAAAGAGGACTTGAAATAAACATTAGTTAATTAGGTTTAATGTGATTCAGAAGTGGATATTTTAAATAGCTTAAATGATATTTATTATTATCTTTTAAGCTTATATGGTAGATTTGTTTGTATTATTTACTTTATCAATGCATATATTTTCAATATATTTATGTAACTATTGCATATATTTATTTGATTCAAGCAGGCATTGTTGATGAAATTTTCGTATAACTTTAGATTTAATTTTTTTAAATCTTTTTTTATATGCTATGTTTTTAAAAGTCTAATATAAGTTAGAGGAGGTAAGACGTAAATATTGGTATATTAAGATGATTGAGATTGGCATAAATTTCTATGTACTTTTCAAAATTGATTTTTTTCTTTATCTTGGTAAAGTCTTTATGTTGTAAGAGATAAAGCTGTGAAATGATGGTACCTAAATCAAACCTAAAGCAAGTTTGAAAAAAAAAACAATTTTACTTAGCTCAAGTACGGAGGATAACAAAAAGAAATGATCACCCATCTTCCATGAGTTATTGTGTTATTTTTAAATTGAAAATTTAATACTAACTAAAACAAAGTTTCAAATAGATTTAGAAAGAATAGAACTTTATGACAACCAAAATTATTTGTATATCAAAAAATAAAAAAATATTGAACATATATCAACTTAAATTCAAATTTACTTAAGACAATTTAAATGCAAAAAACTATACGGAAATTTTGTAATCTACCTTTGTAAACAAAGCTTGGACTGAAATATAAAAAAGTTAAAAATTTTCCTAGCATGAGTCACTTTTTTATTTTATTTTTTAGTTTTTTAATAGTTTTTTGGCTTTATATTTAAGATCTATAAATGTCAGAACATCTCATATATTATATTCATTTTATGTCTATTGAATGTGTACAAAACATGCTTATTTTACTTATGCTTAAAAATTATTTTATTAATGAAATATGAATAAATGATTTGTAACCTTCAAAGCTTGTCCTTTTAGATTAATATAAATGAAAATGGACGAATAGTTGAATATGTATGGTGATGAGTCAACAATTTTTTAATTAAAACTTTTACTACCAAAAAGTTTTAAAAGAATGTTTAGTACCAAGATTTTATATTTAATTTATTTAGTTTTATATCGTCATAAAATACGTTTATTATTATCATAAAAAAAAAACTTTTAAATCTATTTCAATTG